>NC_081414.1:341112716-341459382 GCF_030272615.1 Cryptomeria japonica
GTCACTATAAAAGTTTTAAAAGAAGATTGTGATTTACCTTCCTCTAAATGTGTTACTAGTATAGGGAGATCCTTTGTCCTCTACTCCCTTGATCTTCTTGAGACCTATTCATTCTTATAGTATGTAGTTCAGTTAATTCATATATCATACTAAAAACCCCATCTTCATTATTTTCATCATTGATCTTTGAGAACAGATTCAAAAAAGTCATTGTTTATAGAGATATATGTCTTCTTCTACTACACCCCTCCATGATATTGCATTAGTCATGTAGACTAATTTAACAATTGTGTTCTTACAAAAGAGCAATTTGAAGTGATGTGGCAAAGCTTGTTGCAAATATAGTAGATTATAGTTTTGGATCGAGGCTTGGGATACTTTGCACTTGCAAAGGTAAGTATGTTCGGAGCATGAAAATGATGATGATTAAAGGATCACTTACAAAAAAATGAGTTTGTATTTTTTGTGAGAGTAATGCTTGTGAGTAAAGGGCTAGCAACCAAAGGGGTCAGTTTAAGGAAAGTAAGGATCACGAGACTTGTTTTATTGCTTAGTAAAATTTTGAATATATTTGTTCTGATTGATGAAATGAATTATTTCAATTTGAGCCATATCAATGAGATGAATCAAAGAACAAGTAGCAATAATTGTTGGTGTAATAGGGATATTACCTAGCTACTTCCACTATTAGGTCATTTTTATGCCTTATCATTTAAGTTTACTTAAGGTATACATAGGATACTTATCACTTTATGTCTCATATCATAAGATTAAGATAATTTCATAATCTTATGATATCCTACATGTCTCATCTTGACCTATATAATCAAGGGGTTCTATTTATAATCTCATTCATTCATATTGTAAACTTGCATTAATTGATAGGAATATAGTTTATTTGTGTCATATTGATCTTCTCATTTTGTTGTGCTTTCCATTAGACCTCTAGATCTTGGGTGGCTATCTCCATAGTCAAATCTTAAAATATTTACCTTTCTAGATTCTATAAAAGAAATGGTTTTATCAAGAATATCATATGGAATAGCTTCTAAATATTTGCATTTGATAACAATATTGTTAGAGCATTTTTCTTTATAGGAAAATAATCTAAACTAGACTTTTTTTTTCAAGCTAAGACAAAACAAAGTAAGGTAGTACAATAATCACTTTCTCTAAATTGAGATTTTTTGGCAAAATTTTCCAAAAAAATCTCTAAATTAGTCACATAAACATACTTTCTCACTATCTTCCCCTCCATATAACCCCTTGGATCAAATAAGGGTATAATTTTGAATGCTCTCAAGTTATACATAGTAATATCTTTGTCACATTGTTTTAAGTTTCATATCTCATGGCAGTGGTTACTCTTGCCATATGATTGCTATTGTGTAGATGGGTCCTTGAGCCCTGGTTTAATCCCATTTTTTTTATCTATATCAAAGATATTCTTGGCATCCTCACTCAATGGCGATCAAGCTCTCCCTACCCAGATTAACCTATCTCTAAATTTGGAAAATGGGTGCAGAAGATTAAGTATGAGTACTCTTTGGTTATTTATCATGCTTGTTAAGGATTGAATGAAACAAACTCTTGTTCATGGATCACATTCTTAGCCTCCTATGGAAGTCATTATTTGTGTGGTCTACCATGACCATGATAATCAGGGTCTTAATAAATGTATTAGATACTCTCTATTATCAATAAGAGAGTTATCATAATATAGTCGTGGCAAGTGGTTACAAATAAGATTAGTGGGTCCATAGTTCCCATTTGGTTTGTACGTAGAAACATTATCATTTCTTAGTTGTATGGAAACTACAAATTCATGCATCTAGCCAACAATACACACTAGCTACTATATGATTCCACTAATGAGAAAAGCCTAGTCAATCTTATAGTTTGTGGAATTAGTCATGTCCCTCATATAGAATATCTATATATGGAGTATTCTTGCCTATATATTACCTATTATTTTGCTTAATAATGTGATTATTTCACAAACATCATAAAAGTGCCCTTCTAATATGTTTGTGCATCAATCTTGAAACCATATTTTTATTAACCAACCAATGATAAGAATTATCTTAAACATGCCTCTATATTTGAATTCCACTAGCTTTGATAATCAACCATAATAACCTTAACAATGCATCGATGCAACAATGCCTAATAAATCATCAATTGTCTTAGGTGAGTCTAGCCAAAGCCAACCCATCAAATCCACTAATCTCCCTTGCATCCCAATCATAAAATTTTATGGTTGTTGGAACAAGCTTGGGAGATTTAGTTCTTCCTTTGCAAATCAACATACCCTATTTTGGTTTCCCAAATATTTACTAAATAACTTTGAAGATAAATTGGGAAGAGAATCCATCATATAGATATTTCTTTTCAACAGCCTTAGAGGACATTGTTTTGTCTATCATTTATTATAATAGCCAATACCCAATTTTTTTATAAGATAACAAGCAAAACCTCCTCTTCACAAACTATGTTTTCCTTAATAATCCAAAAATGAAAAAAGGAACCCACATAAAAAATACTTACTCCCTACCATGAAGGCAAAAGAACATCCAATTTAAAGATAGATGTACCAAAAGGAAAGAAATATCACCTCAAAATCTGTCTTGAACTTATACATTGAATCTATACACATGAGAATCCCCTTAATAACTCTCTCACAACTTTCAATGCTAGAAGAATGAGTGTTTTCACAAGACTTTCATACTAAGATATTTATATGAAGATTCACTTGCATAGTTTTAGAGTCAAGTTGACCCATTCTCATGAGTAGTTTACATGAACCCCTCATAAGAATGGATCACTTAGTACTCATTTCATCAAAGTGATGCTCATAGTATTATTGAAAAATTGTATTATTTTTCCAAATTTTGTGGATATTTAGGAGACACAAATAAAATATAAATGTAATCATTCCATATTTTTGTAGGAGATATTGGAATGAGACTAATAGAAAGAGTAGTAAACATGAGTCACAATGAGCACTTTAGAATAAATCTAAACATTATAAGGAAGAGTAGCTTGAAAAAATAGAAGCGTAATTTATTTTCCAATATGCAAGATTATTACTTGGGAAAGAATCTTGAAAGAGGATTGAAAAGATTCCTTGAGCTAACATTGTCTCACTTATCCAAAATTATGAGGAAGGATTCATTAATGAAATGGTCATTAACAAGATGGAGGGAATAATAATTAGGAAGAGATAGATTTCACATGCTACTAGGTGACTAGATTGGAGAGAAACTAGAGGCAAATAATTTAGCTTGGCCATGACACAAAGTCTTAGAATAGATGCCAACCTTGGTGAATGGAATGAAAATCCCAAACAATTAATGAGTGGTGAGACAAGTAGAAGCATCTATAAATTTTTTTTTGAATATATATAAAATAAAGAAAAAATGGGACTAAAACCAAGGGAAATTCACATGGAAAGGACATGATGAAAATCAAAATAAATAGTTTGAAGATAATATTAGTTACCTAAAGGATATTCCACTTGATTATTTGGTATATCATAACTATTTTGACAAATTTTGAAACCATTAGAGGTACCTTTTACTTCTGTAGATGAGGCATTCATTCATGTTGAAGTTGTGATAGCTTATTTGCCTCTTTATAGACAACAAATTATCCATACGAATTATCATATATACTTGTAACCTCCATCCCAAACCACCTATTTCACTCTTCTTCCTTTGTGTACCTCTTTGATTCTTCCATTACCTCTTCACTTACCTAAATTCAATCCAAAACATAGTGTATATAGCATCAAAAAAATTCCATATTTGATTAATATTATCCACAACATATTGAAAAGACAAATACCACACTTACTGTGTCATCAACCAAAAATAATTTACTTACATATTCAAATAGTTCAATAATGGAGAAACATCCATGTGGTGATCTACACATGTCCTTGAAGATTCAAGAAATACTTATCCTCTATTGGTCCAAACTTTAAATCACTTTCCATGCATGAAAATAATTGCAACCATACACAATTTCCCACCCAATGGATTCTCTCAAACTAGTTTACTATCTTAACATAGGGTCAAGGAAAAGTGGGCCAAAATAGGAATCCAAGTGTCTTAAAAGCCTTCAAGACCATAGTGGTGAGGATTGAATTTCTTTCTTTAGTGGTATCTTTCTGTAGATTAATTAGTTGGGGATTGTATTAGGACCTTTTCCTAATTTTTAAAAAAATATAAAGATTACATCCCTAAATATTGCATTCATAATAGAATAAATTTCTCCAATATTGAGACTATATTCATAATAGATTTATAGTGATAAATAAAGAAATATTTAAGATTATGAAAAAATTGATGTTTTCTTTCTCCCAACCGTCATTGGATATTGGGTGATCTTTGAGGCATTATGTCAAATAGTTCATGTGCCTTATCTAAGCTTACATATTTTGCATGCATGTGTACCTAGGCAGTTGCACTACAACATCTATACTCACTAATCACATTTGGTTGGAAGTTTCTAAATCCATTTCAAACACATCTTGTGCATATCCTGCAATCTATGCTAATGATGATTGTCTTTAATGGCTTCATTGTGTGCATAATTGATTGGCTCTTCACTCCTAAGACCTTCAAAAGTCTTTAATGGCTTCATTGAGTCCTTTTGTCTTCCAAATTTACCTACACCAACTTGAATTCTCCTTCAATGCTTGATTGCCTGTTCACTTGGAATTGAATTGACTTTATAACTAGAGATCACTTGATTTTATATGTCTTGAAAGCATTTTATCTCGATGGCTTTAAATTAAAGTACTTTCTCTTCTATTGGTATTGGTGGAGTAGATCCTTTTATGATATGTAAGTTGAGAATATTTTATGAAAGGTCCCTAAATGAATACACTTTAAACTGATTTTAATATACCTTGAAGTGTGCAATATGGAAGGTTTGTATTCTTAATCTCCTGCCCATTTCTTAATTTAAAAGATGATATCTTTATTAAATATCTTTATTAACTTGATTTCTCCTTCAATTCTTGATGAATGCTTGATTGCACGTTCACTTGGAATTGAATTGCTTTTATAATTAATAGATCACTTGAATTGTAGGTAATCCCCTTCAAATGACAGGGTAGGCTTCCTTTTATACCTAATATATGTCTTGAAAGCATTTTATTGTGATGGCTTTAAATTAAAGTACTTTCTCTTCTATCTGGTATTGGTGGAGCAGAGGTTGCATTGCATCGTCCTAGGATACATATTTCCACAGATACAACACAAGTTAAATGTATCCCAGGTCGATGCAAAGCAACCTCTCCTCTAGAGATCACCAAAAAATAGAGAAAGAACTTTAATTTAATGCCATCAGGATAAAAGTCTTTAATCAAGACAAATAAAATTTGAGTTTGATTGTCATCATTTACTTTGCCAAATTCTTCACATGTAACTCCTGAATCAATTTCCTACTCACAAGAATTTTATTATGTCTCAAATATAGGGAAACAGAAGGCTTCAAATAGTAAACTTGAACATGCAACTAAATCCATTGACTAACCAAAAGAGCAAAATTAAGAAACGGTTTGATCATCTGAGAGATGTTGTAGACTTGCAACTCACCAGCTAAGTTTTTGCGGGTAAGAATTTTTTTTGTTTTGGTTATGGTTGTGGTGTTTATAGGGAGACATTTACAAATTTATATCTATTTTCACTATCTAATGGTTTATGGGTTTGTAATGGTAATTTAATGTTCTTTCATATTTTTGTATAAATTCTTTATAATAGCCTATTATATTGATTTGTTCTATTATGCATAATGGTATGGGTCAGACGGCTTTGCCGTCGGTGCATGAAAGCATTGAACGAGTTCTACTTTTAAAAATTACATGAAACATTTTTAATTTATTTGATTCACTGTTATTTGCAAAAAATGATTATCAATGATGTTTCCTTTCTCCAAGAATTGTCTAGGACCTTTTTGTCAGATAATATGTAACATCGAATGACTAAATCTTTTCATTACAAATGATTATTTTATTTAATTATTATCTCAGCATGAATTAAAATTTATATCTGTATGGAAGTAGAACATACAAGTTCAAGAGTCATGTGCAAGCAAATTTCCTAAAAGAAAGAAAGCAGGCATTATCTTGAATGACATGGAAACAAGCTAATCAGCTGCCTAGAAGAGAGCAATTGGAGAATGGCAGAGGAAAGTGTTTAAGGGTGATAAATAGATAGATAGTATGCAATACAAACAAAGAATGTCTGGAGTGTCTGATGTGATGTCTCTAATTTATGTCCAGAGGGTCTAACTAGTTTTGGAGTTCCTGTGAAACCTATTGGGCCATGCTTGGAGGAAATCAATGTGTTCATGCAAGGAGCACCTTTTTTCTATTATGAGAATGATACTTTTGCACCTAGGGATATTTCGAAGTCAATATCCAAAAATTTCTATAGTGTGGAACAAGAGTTGGCGGACTCGAAGTATAATTGTTAGCTTTCAGAAGACCAAGAGGTTATGTACACATTCTCCCAATAGAAGAGCGATTTCAAGAATTACCTCTCCCCCCCATGACTATTCAGGAAGCACTTCCTCAAACAAAGGACTATTGGCCTTCATGGGATCAAAGAAAAAAATTAAAGCATAGACTCTAGACGATGTGGTGGTGTCCTCCGTGAAGAACTCTACACTATAATTGAAAATTCACGAAGGAAACTGCAAGATAGTGAAGAGAAATATAATCTTGAAAAGTGGGAAGAATGGATCTTGGTTTGGGTGGGGCCAAGTCAGGTGGCGCCTCTAGAGGTTGACGAGATAGAAATCATATTAGGATTTGAAAAAGATCACACTCATGGAACTTTGTGTGCGAGTGATTGATTGCGGTGTTTGGGTAATGCATTCCAAATAGATACAGTTGCATGCCATCAAGACTATATCTATTTGGAATACATTACCCAAACACCGCAATCGATCACTCGCACACGAAGTTCCACGAGTGTGATCTTTTTCAAATCCTAATATGATTTCTATCTCGTCAACCTCTAGAGGAGCCACCTGACTTGGCCCCACCCAAACCAAGATCCATTCTTCCCACTTTTCAAGATTGTATTTCTCTTCACTATCTTGCAGTTTCCCTTGTGAATTTTCAATTATAGTGTAGAGTTCTTCACGGAGGACACCACCACATCGTCTAGAGTCTATGCTTTAATTTTTTTCTTTGATCCCATGGAGGCCAATAGTCCTTTGTTTGAGGAAGTGCTTCCTGAATAGTCATTGGGGGGAGAGGTAATTCTTGTGGTCGCTCTTCTATTGGGAGAATGTGTACATAACCTCTTGGTCTTCTAAAAGCTGACAATTATACTTCGAGTCCGCCAACTGTTGTTCCACACTATAGAAATTTTTGGATATTGACTTCCAAATATCCCTAGGTGAAAAAGTATCATTCTCATAATAGAAAAAAGGTGCTCCTTGCATGAACACATTGGTTTCCTCCAAGCGTGGCCCAATAGGTTTCACAGGAACTCCAAAACTAGTTAGACCCTCCAGACATAAATTAGAGATGTCACATCAGACACTCAAAACATTGTTTGTTTGTATTGCATACTATCTATCTATTTATCACCCTTAAACACTTTCCTCTGCCATTCTCCAATTGCTCTCTTCTAGGCAGCAGATGAGCTTGTTTCCATGTTATTCAAGATAATGTCTGCTTGCTTTCTTTTAGGAAATTTGCATGCAAGAAACTCTTCAACTTGTATGTTCTGCTTCCGTACAGATATAAATTTTAATTCACGCTAAGATAATACTTAAATTAAATAAGCAATTGTAAAGAAAAAATTTAGTCATTCGATGTTACATATTATCTGACGGAAAGGTCCTAGACAATTCTTGGAGAAAGGAAACATCATTGATAATCTTTTTTTGCATATAACACTGAATCAAATAAATTAAAAATGTTTCATGTAATTTTTAAAAGTAGAACTCGTTCAATGTTTTCATGCACTGACGGCAAAGCCGTTCGACCCACATCATCTCTCATCGTTAGAATTCCGATGACCACTAATGAAATGCCTGACAAGGATGTTGTGCATCCGATGGCACTCCTCTGTCAGAATTTTATACTTTGGTGTCAAAATTCCAATGACAGCCTGAGATGGCGATGGTATTTGTTCGTGGAATGAGCATGCATGGTGGCCGTCAGAAAGGTTGTGGTAATGTCAAAATTGTGATGACCACGAGGATAGTCGGAACTTCTGATACAAAGTTTTCGACGGCCGTTTTTGTCGGTAGTGCGACGAAATGTGGTCAGAAATCTGACGATTGGCCGTCGAAATCTTGACCCAAATGTACTAGTGTGTGTGTTTATATGCACACACACACACACACACACACACACACACATATATATATGTATGTATGTATATATGTGTGTATGTATATATGTATATATATGTATATATATGTATGTATGTATGTATGTATGTATGTATATGTATATGTATATGTATATGTATATGTATGTGTGTGTGTGCATGTATATATATGTATATATATGTGTGTGTGTGTGTGTATACATACATACATACATATATATATATATATATATATATATCACTTCCATTCTCTCATCCCCGCAATTACCCCCTCTCACTCTCTTAGACCTCTCTCCTCATCTTACTTTGTTGGAACTTTTGTCTTCTCTCTTTCTCTATCTCTAGAAATAAAAGTAAAAGGGAAAAGATAATCCATAGACCTCATCAAGAACTCAAATCCAAATATAGCTAACACAAAAACATCTAATTTAGAAAGGTAATCAATCTCTATTACCAATAGGGAGAGATCTATATAGATGAAAATAAAGATAGAGAGAGATGAATATAGAGTGTGAGAGGAATACAAAAATAAAGAGAGGGGAGAGGGATAAAGATAGGTAGAAAAAATAAATATATATAGAGAGAGTATAAGAGAGAGAGATATAGATATGTATAAAGAAAAGATAAAGATAAGGAGAGATATAAGGGTAAAGAGAGATGGAGAGATAAAGAAAGGGTGAGATAGAAGTAGAAATATAGAGAGATAGACATATCTAGAAAAGAGATAGAGACACAAATATATAGATATAGATATTAAGGTCTAGGAAGAGGGGGGGGAAATAGATACAAATGAAGATAAAGGGAGAGGGGGATGAATAGATATATAGAAAGAAAGAGGTAAAGACAAAGATAAATATATAAAGAGATAGGGAGGTATAGATAGAGAGGGGGACACATAGTGATATAGAAAAATGAAGAGATATAGAGATATAAAGGAAGACGAAGATGGATAGTGTAGCATCATAAATTTTCACTGGTCCAATTTACACCACATGTTTGTGCCCCTACTTTAGTGTGTCATATCCTCATCCCCTTTCTAGGTTTGTTTGTACCTATTTAATGGCTTTGAAGCCATGAATTACCTTTTGTGAGTCCTACCATAGGATACCCACCCTCTTTGAGCATTTTTTGGTCCTAACTGTGGTGGGACCATGGTGTGGAATGCCTTCATCTTTTACATGGTGCCCCAAAATGCCATGGTCCCACTTAATCTGGCCCCAATTGAAATAGGGTGGGGGTTATATCATTACGATTGAGAGATCCTTCTTATCAAATCTTTTTTCTGCATCTTGCTCTGAGTGCATTTAGCTTCAGGTTTTGTAAGTCCTCTTTGTATCTTGTCCCATGAATAGTTAGCTTTGGTGCACAAGTCCAGATGAGTTATCTCTATCTTTGTAATCATTTTATATATAGTGGATATAATTTTGTGGGTAGGTTCTCACCGTGGTTTTTCCTTGTTTGGGTTTTCTACATAAAAATCTTGGTGTTCATATGGTGGATATGTTATTATGTGTGATTATTTATATATTTTTTTTTTATTGTTCGTTAAGACTGATTCAACCCCCCTCTCAGTCCTTCCTTGGGTTCAACAATATGTTGGGCAAGGGAGAGGGAGATTTTCCAACAAACCTAAGTTTAGGTGAGGTGATTTGTCACGACTCGTTAATAAGTGAGAATTAGTTGGTAAAAACCTTTTGTCTCTTCCAAAACATTTGGAACTATCACATCCAGTAGACACCATAGTCAATAATACTAGGTGAGACATTTTTTTGGTATAGCAGCTATTACAACTCAGGTTGATCAAATGGCATCTAATCATGTTGGCAGATATTTTTGTGTCCAAAATGTAGCCTTCCTGAGCCTACTAATGCTACATTATTGATTATGATCCTTGTGTTTGTGTTGATTTACTTACTCCCTTTGATATTGAACAAATGACTAATTTTGATACTATGCATCACATGATTGTATTCCTCACAAGCAACTTGTTAGATTCATATTAGTTTATTTATTAGGAGTATGTAATTCCTAATGAATCTATATCGACACATGTGAGATGATGTCTTGGTAGACAATATAGGAGCTAGGGTGGAAAAGCTTCTTAGGATGCAATGGGACACTAGGATATTCTAGCACATCCTACAACTCCTCATTTGTAGACATCGATTGATCCTACACCTGAGCCCCTCATTATATGGTATTGCATGTTCCTGCAGTCACCCCAAGATATGTAGCATGATGCTACAACTCCCATTCACCATATGTCGCTTGATCAAGCTACTACACCTAATATTGGAGTCTGTTGAGGCATGTAAATAACTCTTTTGTTCAATATAGATGTTGATTTGTCAATGTCATCTTCTAAGTTGAGTGAGATGAAGAGGGCCCTTGGGGCTACAAATTGGGTATAAATGTCTATCTATATCGTATGTTCAATTTTCAATACTAGATTGATTGTTCAATTATTCTAATTTAATTTAACTTTTAAATAATTATAAATTAGAGTAATATTTGGAGATTTGTAGTTTGTTGTTGATCTTATTCATCATCACACAACTTGGGTATATTTTAAGGAAAGTAGATCCATCTAGAGCTCATTTTGGACATGTTAATTTTTAACTTTTAATGCATAATTTTTTTAACAACTTGATATGTGTTTGTATATAGATGCAGATTGTGAAGACAACGTAATTTATTTATTATGAAACATCCATTGAAACTACTATATGATGCTCATCCATCTTTATGTCTTTTGATATAGATACCCAATATTTTTTCCTACTCTAACAAAGACCAATAAAAAAATGTTATTCAAGCCCTTTGATTTTTCACCATAACCCTTTTCATACACAAGGAAGCATTTGGAAACCCAATAAAATAAAGTATCTAAATGTGCTAAATCAAAAATTCTTTATAATTAGAAAAGTGAATTTACCTAGCATGTACTTCATACATTTATAACCACACATGAACAACCAACAACCTTCCTAGATTTTCCCTCTTAATCAATCTTACAAAGCTGCAAATTTTTTTAAGATTTAACCCACCATGACAAACACACAAACTCATGCAAAGCATCCAACCAAAACAACCTATTAGGGAAGATTTATTTCCCCCAAATCACATTGAAGAGGGGAAAATAGATTTGAAGGTCAAATGATCAAAACATAACAAAATAAACATGCAGAATGCTAAAATATCATTAAAAGACCATTTCACCTTGCTATTTTACCTTCTCCTTTGGATTGAGCTTGATGAAGTGAAGGCGCCCCTTGATAATGCTCCACTTGATGTGCTCCTTTGATTGTTGGATGTGGATGGCTCTCCAATGTTGTGCACAAATGGAATGGATTTGAAAAATGATAAGGATGAGATGATCAAGTTGCCAAGATGATTTCCTGGGCTCAAAAGGGCAGCATAAACTTACTGGATTTCAAGATGTTTAGAATGAAGGGATGGAGCCCTATTTTATAGGAAGAGGAGAGGAAAATAGATGGCTAGGATGAATTTGAGATGAAGGGCTAAGATTTACTTGTGAGCTCACACAAGGTCCAAGAGAGGGTGTGGAGACCAAGAAATATGCCTTAAAGGCATTTCATATCTCCACACTCCACAAGATGCATTGGAGGAATTAAAAATTCTCCAAAAAAGGATATCATGGGGATTGGAGGAATAAAAAGGAATTAAAAATTCCTTGGGAGAGGGGATGCCTAGAGGAATGTGTGATTTCGAAGATCTTACATTCACCTAGGAAAAGAGCATTTAAAGCTAGTGGCTAGATGAAAAGGAAAAAGAGTTGACTTTGTGGCTAATCATGTTGATTAGCCATTAACAACTCATTAGGAGGGGGATTAGAGGAAATGTTAGGTGGGATTAATATTTGTAGGAGAATTTGACTAGGAGAGAGAATGAGTGGAGGGAATAAAAAAATTAGAAGAATAATGTTAAGTGAGTTTAGGGAGTTTCTAGAAGAATTTATTAGGTTAATGATGAATTAAGAAGATGATTTATAGGAATCATGTAGGTTAACTAATTAATTGAAATTAATTAGCTAAGAGGAAGATTTGTAGGATTTGATTTTTTAGAAGAATAAAGAAAGGGATTGATTTATTAAATAAATCAATCATATGCTATAGTGACTATATTAATTATATTTAATTAATATTGAGAGGAATTTGAATTAACATAATTAATTAATTAATTATGCAAGGAATTAAAAATAATTAAAATAATTATTTTTAAGT
Source organism: Cryptomeria japonica (assembly GCF_030272615.1). NCBI lineage: Eukaryota > Viridiplantae > Streptophyta > Pinopsida > Cupressales > Cupressaceae > Cryptomeria > Cryptomeria japonica. The sequence goes on from NC_081414.1 coordinate 341,125,324, forward strand.
GTCTACACACATTTTCCATGAAAAACACACAAACTCATGCAGAGAATCCAACCAAAACAACCTATTAGGAAAGATTTATTTCCCCCAACTCAACTAATAAAAAGGGCGATTTCTCTCCACAAAGCGATAGGAGACTCACAAGGTAACCCTCTCAAGTTGCTTCAACACACCAAGGAATCACTCCTACTACTAAAACTTCCATCCAACCATGGTAGCATGCTCAAATTGGTCATAACAATACATTGAGACCCAAGAAAAAACACTTCTACACCAAACACCATAGATCCCCTATAAGACCAACAATACAAGGTCTTTTCCCAGTAGGACCACCAATGGCTTACTCACACAATTCACAATGCCAAGTAGACATGCACCAACCCAAAGGTTCCCAAAGAAAAATCAATGGACTTATTCCCCATGACCAAAACACAAGTCTCAACCCTCCCAACCACCCTAGAAAGCATCTTGACTCTCTGCTATCTTGACACTATTCACAAAGACAAAAACACCAATGAGACAATCATATTTCATTGATCCATTCACTATTTATAACCCTCCAAATTTACTTGGTGAATATGGAGAACTACCAAAAAAATTCCCCTGACATTCAACTTCAACACTAACCCCAACAATCATTTTGATCTTGTAAAATGAAAAGGATTCAGTATGTTGTCCTATGGTGACAGTCACACACAAGTTTGAGGACAACCAACAAGTACTTATCATTTGTATTTTTTGTGAGGAATCCAACTTTGGGTACACACTTATAACATACCCACACACCATTCCAAAGGTTTTCCACTCCACAATCTCACCAACTCATCTATTCCTTGGTTTGCAAAAGCACAAATGTAGTCCACTGTCATATGATGACAATCATACATGAGGTTTTAGGATAGCCAAATCTTTTGATTGTTTAATGGATGTATGGACACACCATGAATAGGAACATATGTATAATTATCCCTCACACCCTATTAATCCTTTATTACCCTTCCATCACTCTTACTTTGTGAGAAGACCCTTGCAAACACCATCGAAGTTTTGTTTTCTTAGACCGAGACAAGGATTTTAGCACTTGTACTCTTATTTCGCACGCACAAAATCCATCATGAAACCTTGCAATAATTGTGGGACAAAGAGATACATATTTACAAGATTTTACATTCATTGGATTGTGTTTCAACATGAATACAAAGAGTTCTACATTTTTCGTGTCTCGGATTACCTGGGTTTGAGGTTTTGACAAATTTTTAAAGAAAAATAAAATATCTTCTTCTATAGTGCAGCAGATAAAATTAAACCACTTGGAAATGGAATACGACTCATTCAAGAATCATAAAAAATGAGTTTGCAAATAAAATGAATAAGATTTGACAATGAACAACTCCTTGGAGCAGACTATCACATGGAAAAACACAGGGAAGTGCAGAAAGTTTCAAGATTTTTATTGATTCTTCCTTCATACATTTAACAACAACCTTGGTTCGACCTTTCCAACATCTATTTATGAACCCAAATGGTGGTTAAAATTTCCTCTAACTATATTTCAAACCATTTGTACTTTAGGTATAATAATGCAACTTTTGTGTAATGACAACTTGACAACTTTGATGAGAACATTTTGCAACATTGACAACTTTTGATCCTAGACTCCCCTATGAACCAAAACTCATTAAAATAGGTCAAAATAGTTATGAAATACCCTTACATGACATTAAACATCAATTTTGACTCATTGAGACACTTTGTCCACATAATGACAACTTTTACAATTTTGACATTTGTTGAGTAACTTTGACAATTTGAGCCAATAATGACTTGAGTTAGAATCTAATGGTCATAATGACCTTATTAAAACTTAAATGGTCCCAAACTACCTTATTTGTAACATATTTGACACTTCAAAACACAAAATTTTCACATTTAGCCTCATAGAGGCTTGAGGGTAAGTTAGGTGCTCCTGCACCACAAACAAAATGTTCAGTAAAGATATTCAATGAGACATTACATTAACTAGGGTTACTATTTATTCAGATTCAATTATCTATATTTTTAATACAATATTTCAAGAAATGGATTCGCCTATTTAATCAATTTAAGATATAAATTACTTACCCCAACCCATTCACCAAGCTTCTTTGCACTAGGAATTAGCCAAAACTTCAAACAAATTATTGGATTTGACTAAAAAATTGAAGTAAACACTAGCTTGAAAGAGATCTTACAACTCAACAATTATAGATGCAATTAGAAAATTACATATAATCTTCAAGGGTCACTCTATTTAGGAGATATATATCATACTAAAATATAATTGCACAATTGGTTGTAGAGTTTAGCACTTTGTTGATGCTTATACTATACACAAACTTTGATTGTGGAGGTCAATGCAGAGATAAAAGGTTTTGATATCTCTTTCTCCAAATATTTTATAGACCCAATTTTTTGTGTAAAAATTGTATGACTTTCTAGATGAAAAGTTAATTGCCACCAAAATCGACAATAGGAGAGTTGTCATCAAAAATGTGAATGAAGTTCTTAAGAAGGATAAAGATGCCCAAAAGTGTAAGTCCTAATGGACTAATCTTGACCTAATTGTACAAGGAATGAGAGGAAATATTATCTCTCTTATACAATGAGGGATTCCATCCCTCTTCATAGGCAATAGTAGATTTAAGGTATTGTTTGTGCAATGAAAAGTAGCCCAAACACCATTTAGGGTATGTGATAGATACTGAGCATTATAAAAACTGAAGGAATTTTGTGTCATTTGACACAATCAGAAATCTAATTCAAGGTCATGATGAAAGACTTGAAGACTATACCATACAATGATATTGTTTAATTAGATAAGAATTTTAAAGCCTTCAAGAGTAAAGGGATTCCTACAAATTCAAAGTGGATTGCACTCCAATCTATCCTTGAAAGGTTATAATATTGTCTTTATCATGTGGCCTTGTTTTTAAAAATTTGTTTCCATATTTTTTCTCTATGCTCGATATTCGACATCTAAATTATTATCCTACAAGTAAGAAACCTGTGTGGGGTTACCATAAATGTAGAACATTACCCCATGCACACATTCAAAACCTATTGGCCTCTCTTTTTTAGGATTTTTCTTCCTTAGTATATAGAAGCACTCATATTTTATTGATATATTTGAGTGGTTAAGTTTCCTCTCCACTAATTTTATGTAATAATGTATTTTAATCTTGTTTAAGAGGAGAATTAAAAAGAAAAGGTCAATAATATTTTAGAACAGTTCTATCATTTTCAATGATGAATGGTTGGCACAATCTTTTAAAGTTGTCAATTGAACAACTCTATCCTATTGCATCATTTATTGTAGACAACCAAGCTATCATTAGTGGGCCACTATTGATCTCATGAATAAAGGAAGAAGCACATGTGATGTCAAATGTTTTCACCTCAGGGGAGTATCAGTTTGATAGTTGAGCGTTATTGAACCAAAGTGATCAAAGTGGTGGGTCCCTCTTTGCAAATTCAAAACACAAAAGAAAATATCAAAATTATTTTGTAACCATTGGATCTTTTTCAATGATCAAAATTTGTCAATATAATAGCTCAAAAGTGTGGCACTATTTATTTGAGAGGAGTACATAGACATTCATAAACCGCACCACTAGAGAGATCATAAAGAAATACCGTTACTACAATAGTAGACTTGACATATTTGCACTCATTTTTTAAGTCATTAGTCTAACAATCAAGTTTCATTGCACCATTGGAGAGAAAATATAAAGTACTTGTAGTGTCATAAAATTGTGACCCTTGCAATTTTGACCACGTTTTAGGTCCTCACCCTAGCAACTACATTTTCCTATTCAATTGGGACCCCTCTTTGCATCATCCTTCCAAATTTCCTCCTATTTCAGCTCTCTTGCCACCTTGTGACCATTTCTAAGCCCTAAAATAGCGTAGGACAGGGGCATGGTGCCCCCATCCCCCTTGGACAGGGGCATGGTGCCCCTATCCTCCCTCTTTATGTGGCCCTAAAATGGGTCCATCTAACCCTTGGACCTAGTTTTCTATTTGGGATTTAATTTCCCCTATGTTGGTTTTCGGTGAGATTCAAATTAATCTTCCTAGTCAAGTATAAAACGGGACCTAGTTCTCTCATTTGTATAAGCGAATATAAGATAAAATTAGGTAAACAAGTGGAAGGTATCCATTATCATCATCAAGCATTCAAGTCTTCAAGCATTCATCAAGTCTTCTTCTTCTTCTTCTTCTTCTTCATGTGTCTTCTTTATCCATCCATTGGAGCAACATTACAATATTCATTTGAAAGCATGTGTGTGTGTTAAGGTTTTTTCATTTTACATGCCATTTCATGCAACACTTGTGACTACATTCAAGAAGCAAAGCAACCATCATCAACAAAATGCAAATCTACAAGGTATACATTTCCATTATTTACATTTAAGCATTTTCAATTACTTTCTTTCAATGTTGATTCATCAATTGGGGCTTGACTAAGGAAAACCCCTATCCACAACCCTTATTCCCTTCTTTTCTATGTGTATGTTGCAAGTGCACAACTGTAATTGCATATTTAGGCTTAATTTTCAGAGACAAAGAAACCCTTTACGACTCGCAGATTTTTTGGAGGACTGGGTGCAACTTCAACTCAGCCCCGATGGCTTTTCTTCAAATTTGTAGGGAAGATCCTATCTGAATACCTCAGATCCAAAGTTACAAGGTGATCCTAAATTGGTAGCTCCTTATTTCACCCATTTTGTCTTCATTTTCTACATAGTCAACAAGTCAACTCTTCTACTTACAAAAGGGTAAATTGCATTGCACCCTTGGAATTCACTTAGTATTTAGATCCTTATTCACTCTAGGGTTTGGATCTAGTGAATTCAATGCCTCTTTTGAATGTAAAGTATCTCCCAAGAGAAAATCATCCTAGTGTTTTCCTTTCTCTCTCTTAGATGGGGAGTCACTAGGGTTCAATTTTCCACTTTACATTTTGGTGAACCTGACGTCTTGCATGCTTTACATTGAAAATTATTGCATATTTTTAATTTACAAGTTTAATTTTCTTGCAATTTATAAAACTTAGTGGTTAACTCAATCAAACCCCTAGTTGTTAAAATTGAAATTGAACTTGTGTTTTGCAAAAATTTCTATCTATTGTCTTAGATCCGAAAAAATTGCATCGCTTGTGAAATTCAATTCTTTCATTGTCTTGTTCAATTTGCAAATCAAAATTATAAAATTAAGTAGTTAATTGTCAAAATCCTAATTTTCAAACGTCAACTTGATTTTGTGGAAAAAAATTGATTCACATTTAATTTTTAGACTATTTTCAGACTTGTCTTCTTGCCTAAAATTCACATTTTCAATTTCCCTCCTTTTCTAAAAAATTCAAAATTTCAAAATTCAGTGGTTAGGTCCTAAAACCCTAATTTTTAAATTTAATTGGATTTTGTGCATATTTCAATCAATTTTAGTTTTCTAAATATTATTCAAGGTGGCCCTATCCATTAGGTTTGACCTTTTTTCAAAATTATAATTCAATTTCTTATTTATTTTTTTTAATAAAGGACTAAAATTTTTATTGAAGAACAAAATCAAGAATTACAAAAGAGAACTAGAGTCCCAAAGCCCCATGAGGGAACCGCAAGACCAACCCAAGAGAGAAATAGAGTCTCAAATCCCCAAGAGAGAACCACAAGCCCAACCCAAGATCAGTCAGCTTTGTAACTATCCATATCCTCAACAAATATCTTATTTAGGTCCTAACAATACTCTAGGGAGAGTTTCTCCCAACCTTCAACTTTCCAATCATCATCATGTTCCAAGGCCCACTTATCCAAACAATCAGCTACTCTATTCCATTCATGAGGAATGTGGATGAAAAACACCTTCTCCATCATAGAACTAATTTCAAGAATTTGGTGAATGATCCTTGCCAACTACCAATGAACCCCACTCACCTTCTGCTCAATCAACAAGTTAACAATAATTTGTGAATCTAATTTGCAGGTAACCTTTTGCCACCCCAACTCTAAGGCACGCTCCAAGGAATAGAAAATTTCTAATCCCTCCATAAAGTTATTAGACTGCTGCCCTTTATGCATTGAGAAGAAGAAAACCACCTCCCCCCTACTATCCCTACCAACATTGCCAATCCCAACAGGGCTCAAATTACCCCTAGAGGAGACATCGGTGTTAATCTTGATGGACTCATCCTAAGGGGGAATCCACCTTCCCATCCTTTGAACCTTCTTCATAGAACGTCTACCTATCCTAACACACGTTGAGGTAGGTGACATCTCTTGCAGACCCAACCTACTCACAATATCAGCCTCTCCTCTATCTAGAGGAAACTTCACCTCACATTTAGATTCCACCATCTCCCAAATCATAACAATGATTCCATTCGACACTTGCTGAACTAACATTATGACCTCCCTAAAGATCCTCCTATTCCTCTCCAACCAGATCTACCACAGTATGAAAATGGGCCCAATATGACAGATAATCTAGAGAAAAGAGGACAAAATAGGAGGCCTGACCATATTGCTCCAAAAATCCACCAAAGAATCAATGTGAACATAGGGATGCTTCCACACCCCCCACCAGTAATGCCAAGTTAGCAACAAGAAAGGGCATCTGAAGAACAGATGTGAGCAATTATCCTCCTCATTACCACACAAAACACAGATGGAAAGCCCAAGGAATTCTCGCTTGTGAATATTGTCCCAAGTTAGACATCTATTCAAAGCCAAATCCCCAGCAAAACAGTTACACTTCACCCCAAGAAAAGTTATTTCACACATGTTTCCACCAAAGCACCTCCCTCCCCTCCAATATTTGGGACAATAGCTCCTAGTATCCACTAGCCACATTGAAAATGCCCTTAGGGTTCGGGGACCAAGAAAGTCTATCCCTACCTTTAAGGGAGCTACAGTGTCTACTTACCAAAATGCCATACAACTCAACACACTCTTCATCCATACCAACAATTGTCCATTCATTAGGAGCCTTCCACCGCTCCAACTCCAAACACCCACACCTATAAATAGCCTTAAAGTCACTCACCCTAGACCACCCTGCCTCCAGGAACCTCTGGCAAAGATTCCCAAGGTTGGGAAACTAATCAAGGATGGGGGGATATCCGTCCCAAGAGTCGAACCAGAGAAAAGCACCTCTTCCCCCCTCTTACATATCCAAAAACATCCTTCCTTTATAAGAGAAGTTGGTTGAACTAGAAAAAGCACCTCTTCTCCCCTAGTACATATCCAAAGATTCCTTCCTTTATAAGAGAAGCCACTTTCTTAAGAGTACTCAAAATCGAAGAACCTTTTTCCCTCAAGTGGATATCTAGGGATTTCCTCCTTCAAGATCCTCTGCATGTATTTACAAGCCAAAATCCTAGCCCAACCTCGATACTATTCAACACACCACCTCGAGTAAAATTTAGCTGCCAAAGCCTCCCAAAATAAAATAGACTTCCTTAAGCTAAGCCCACATGACTGATTCGAGCTACACACCAATTCCCAATTGACAAGAAACCATTTGTAGGAGGACACATTGTCTACCCATAAGAATTACCTTGCCAGAGAATCCAATCCCTTCAAGAATCACTTAGGAGCCACTTGAAGCATACACTGATAAATTAGAAGAGCCTGAACCACCGATTGGATCAGTTGAACCCTCCCAACAAAGGATAATCATCTGTGTGTCCAATGTTGAACCTTCATGCAAAATTTATCTAAGATACCCTACCACGAATCTTTGAGAAGGTTACTGGTAGAGATAGGAATACCCAGGTAAGTCAAGGGAAGAGAACCGACTTAGAATATTAGGATATGAGAAATCCCCCTCTAAATATTTCTATGTTTTTGGAAGAAGATAATGGAATATTTATCCTCATTGATCGATTGGCCCAAAGCGACAAGATAAAAATCCAAAACTTTACACAGCTTTGAAGCTTCTCTAATCCGAGCTAGTCCCATCAGGGCCGTGTCATCAACAAACTACAAATGGGACCAAGGATGCAAGTCATTTCCCCAATTCCAATCTTGAATAATACCCAGACCCAAATTATGCTTAATCAACCTCTCTAGACCCTCAGCCAAAAGAATGAATAAGTACAGGGAGAGAGGGTCCCCCTAGCGAAGATCCCTAGAAGCACCAAACAACTCAATATGATCTCCATTTATTAGCACAAAGAAGGAGGTAGATGTAACACAACTCATAACCCATTGAATCTATTCATCAGCAAAACCAAAGTCCCTAAGGATCTTCTAGAGAAAGGACCAACAGACTCTATCATATGCCTTAGCCATATCTATCTTAATAAACATAGCTTTTTCCTTGGAAGTTGTCATAGAATGAATGGTCTCAGTAGCAATGACCAGACAATATAGGATTTGGTGACCTTCCACAAACCCACTCTGCTCCTCTGAGATGACATCCCAAAGTCAGTTCTTCAACCTCTCCTCTATCAACTTAGAAATGATCTTATAGATCACATTATAGAGAGAGATAGGGTGAAACCGACCTAACCGATCAGCCCCATCACACTTGGGGATTAGTGCAATGAAAGTCACATTCAAAGAATGAAGCATCTACTTATTCATTTGAGACTCTTGGACCACCTCTAATAAGTCCAATTTGATAATATCCCAAAAATCTTGAAAGAACTCAACTGGGAACCCATCTAGACTAGGGACTTTTCCTTTCCTCATGAGAAAATAATCCTCTCAAGTTCTTCTAGAAAAATAGGACCCATAAGTTGTGCATTCATCTCCCTAGTAACTAGAGAAGGAATACAAGCAAGAACCTGATTCTCCTCTTCTGATTCCCCCTTAGTATCCTCACTAAAGAGCTAGGGATCAAAAATACTATAAAGACTCCCTAGAGATCTTCCGCAAGGATAAACACTTCTCACCTCTATCATTGACTAGAACAGGAATAGAATTTCTATGTCTTCTTTCTTTCATTGAATTGAAGAAGAACATCATATTCTTGTCCCCCACTTGAAGCCAATCAATATGAGCTCTTTGTTTCCAATAGATTTCCTCCCTTAAATCCTTGACTGCCCTATCTTCCTCCCTAAGAAAGGCTTCAAACAAACCATGTTGTCTTATTTCCCTGGTAATGTCATTCAAGACTATTTGAGTAGCTTTCTTAGCATGAAAAATATTCTCGAAACACTCACGATTCCACTGTTTAAGTTGAACCTTAACAAATTGTAGCTTCTTGGAAAAAGTGTACATAGCAGTGCCAAAGGCTAGCCTCCCTTTCCTCCACCACTCCACAACATGATCTTGCAAAGAAGGATCCCACAACCACATAAGCTGGAATTTTAATGAAGGAGTGCGAGCGACCCGAGAAGAAGAAGACACCAACTTTATGGGCCAGTGGCCGGACCCTCTCCAATCAAGAATCTCCAAACATGTTGACCACCCTCCACCAACCCAAAAACTAGAAACCATAAAGTGATCCAACCTCTCCGCAATCCAATACTCCTATACCTTCCTATTCTTCCAAGTGAACAGACCATTATCGGGCTTAGATTCAACAAGATGCAATGAAGATATACTATCCCAGAGAAGGAAAGAAGAAGGTTCCAAATGCATAACCATGTTGGATTGATGATGATTGTAATATATTCATCACTTGTTGTCATTGATGAAATACTCTCACACACATATATGATAACATTGACTACCGATGTAACTTCAATTGGTTTACACTATCAACCGGTATATTTAAGATCTATCTCTAACTGGTATCTTGTGACAACCGGTATGTGCCTTTGAGATAACCTGTGTTAACACTAAGTTGACATCAAAATCAGAATGAAGATGAAGAAGAAGATCAAGTGGAAGATCCCATAACAACGGTTCACTAGTTTTATTTCAATTGGTATTAAACCGCTCTAACTGGTATCTGTTTTGTGATGAGTTACTAGCGCCGTTTGTTTGGTGGTAATTTTGGTGATGAGTTATGATTATATGACTAGATTCACTGCACCTAGGAAATTGTGTTCCTATGGCCGACATAAGGTTTGTATGTCTATTTAAAGACATCATAGAGAATCATTTTTATGATGATGATAACAGATAGAGAGTTGTTATGTAAAAGAGTGAAAAAGCTTTTGTTGATAAGTGATAAGTGTTAAGATGCAGAGCAGTATTGAATGTACTTAGAAGGATCTGATGAAGCAAGTCTTGTGCTACTCAGAACAGATCAAGCTACTCTTGTTGTTTTCTAATCATTACAACAGGTACAAATCCCTTAACTAGGTAAGCTCTAACAAGTTTCATTGTACAAATCCTCTAACAAGGTGATCCATTAGTTTGGATTCCTAAATCCTCCAGTGAGGTTACTCCTAACTGTTGGCATTTTTTATGATTATGTTGTGATTGTCATTGATGGTCACACACTTGCTATGAGATCACTTTTTGAATGTATGAATTATGCTCAACCGGTAATTATTCCAAACTGGTATCATGTGTTAGTCTTTATACTACTGTTGTTATGCAGAAAGTGTTTACTGATCTCAAGCAGCATAAAGACTCAAGCGGCATAGAGAGATGAAGCGGTTCGAGGATCTCAAGCAGTACGAAGGATCAAAGCGGCAGAACACATATTTCCCAGTCTTCATTTTTTTCAAACCGGCAATCGGTATTTTGCATAAATCAGTATTTTGTATGAACCGGTAACACTTTGTGATGAGATACCTTCCACCAATTGTTTGGCAGTACCGACACTCTGGTAGTGCTTTTGTGTCATGTTACCAAATATGTCTAGATGCACTGAACTGAGGAACTTGCAATGTAATCCTATTGGACCGACATGAAATTAGTTTCCTTTATAAGGACATCATGTCTAGGGTTTTATGTGTTGTTAGGGGTTTTTAATATTGCATGAGTTTTGTATGAGAAATCATAGGAGAGAAGAGGAAGTCTATGTGAAGTAATAGAGTGAGAAGTGTCTGAAGACTAAAGTAATGCATTAACAATGAGCTTTCATGGATCTAACCAAGTATACTGTGCTAGTATCTAGATCACTCACTTGTTGATTACTTACATCTTCGACAAGTCTAAAGACCCTTAACCGGGTAGGCTTGGCAAAGCCTTTGTAAATCCTCTAACAAGGTGGTTCACATCCATGGATCTTAAATCCTCTCACAAGGTAGTATTTAATCAGACTTATCTCCTAAGAGAGATTGAGATTCCTAACAGGATCTGTTCTGGTAAAGAACATTGTATGACATTAACTGGTCTAGTTTCTATTCTGCAAATAGTAACTTGTGAGTTTCATCTGACAATTGTTTTTCCCATTTGGGTTTCCACATCAAAATCTCTTGTGTTATGGTGATTGTGCTTCTATGGGTGAATGCCTTATTTTCTATTTGGTTTGCATGTGTGTTAACCGGTTTGTTTGTTAAGTTGTTTTACCGGTTTACTGCTAGACTGTTAAAGTGTTTAAGTATAGTAAATTTTGGTATACTAATTCACCCCCCCGCTCTTAGTATTTATCAATTGGTATCAGAGCCAACCTTTCTATAAGTCTAACCACTTCGAAAGATATATGGGGGAATACACTATGAGGGAACTTACTCATCGGCTCACTTAGTCTGAGCAAGCCTATGATGAACTTATGGTCAAATATAAGGCCTCTTAGGCAAAAAGAAGAGAGCATGCTGAAAAAATGATGGAGCTATCTGAAAATAGTTCTTCTGATGAAGCGGACATGGAAGACCTAATTCAAGAAGTAGAAAAGCTAAACGAATCCAATACCAACCTGAGAAAGGAGTTGGAAGGATTGACTATCCGAATGTGTCAAGAGCTTAAAAACCGGAGGAAAACTGAAGATCTGGTAAAAGACAAAGATCATGAGATCTCCAAGATGAAGCAAAAGAATAGTGCACTTACCGCTCATCTTCATGAAAGAAAAATGGAAAATGAAGAAGTGCAAGGTGAACTAAACATGGCTATTTCTAAGAAAGCAACCTTGAAGGAATCCAATGTTGCTATTTCCAAAGAACTCACTGAGTCAAAGGAAATACTTGCCAAATTCAATAAGAGCATTGTTAAGCTAGAACAAAAGCTTGAATTAGCTAAACCAGTAAAGAATACCAATGGACTTGGTTTCTTTGATTGTGAGGAAGGTGAGACCTCTAGAACAAAAGATGGAGCATCAAAGAAACAACCAGTACCAAAGGATAAAGGTAAGCAAAAGTTCAAACTTGTTTGCTTTAATTGTCTAAAAGAAGGACACACTGCTAATGTATGTAGAAGTAAGGCTTACAATAATTTTCCTTATTTTCTAAATGATAAGCCTAGACCCAATAGATTCAATGGTAACTATTATGCATGCAACAAGTTTGGGCATAGAGCATTTGAATGCAGGTCTGTCATGCACAATATCGGAAGGTATCCTCAAAGGAATCAAGGAGTTTTTCCTGAACCCTCTGGGAACCGGAACCCAAACCGGTTTAATACATATAATCATCAGTCAGGTAGTGGTGGCCATCAACTGACAACCAGATGGAGAGAAAACTGTTGGATTTGTCATGGTCATGGTCACACTACTGCAACATGCAGAAGGAAGAATGGAAACATGAATAATGGACCTTGGAGAGCACCTGGAATGGTTTGCTATCATTGCAACAAACTGGGTCATTCAGCAAGATTATGTAGAAGTAGAAAGAGCATATCGGATGACATACAGGTCACTTCGGAAGGAACGATTGATGTTGTGACTATTCAAGTAGATATGAACAAAACCTGGAAGTAGAAGCCAGAAGAAGTAATTCAAGAAGAACCGGTTTCTGCACCTAGTGTGGAAGTTGTTGAATTGGCAAACTAAGCATCATAATAGCTTAGGGGGAGCAAAAGATAAAATGTTTGGAACCCACGGTCTATACCAGTGAAAGACCTTAACCGGTATGTGATACCTATCATATTGGTAGAAGACCAGAAATGATAAAAGGCAAATTAGGGTTTACACCCTAATTGTGGAGCATTTATTACGGTAGGTGAGGAATATGTTTAAATGGAACTTTGAAGTCATTTTTCACTTATCATTTTTCAAGCGAAGAAGTTTTTAAGTGCAGAGCGATGATAGGCAATTTGTGTTGCAATTCAAAGAAATTTCAAAACCCTGAAGAAGATTTAGAAGCTAATATCAGACGGTCAAGAGCAGAACTCAAAGTGGTGATTCAACAACCGACATAGTGTGTGGTGGAGTGGAATTTGTAAGCCCTAATTCTCAATTTCCAAAAGGTATTTCTCGAGTTTTTTGTTTTATCATGGCTTCTGCATCACACTCTAGTTCTAGTGCACCTGTTGATTCAGTAGATTTCATCCAACGAAAAGAAAAATATAATACCCTATGGTTAGTACCTACTGGTGTCATTGTTGAGGAAGGCATTTTCGATTACATTGACTATAAAATTGAAGACCTAGGATCTCTTGCAATCCATTCTTAGCTAGGTCTATCCTGTGGGAAGGATAAAAAGATCAAACCGGAGTATAGCATCTTGGAAAAGAAGAAGCTTCACAATGTAGTTTATTTCCTTGAAGATTTCACAAATGATCACATCCGAATCATTTTGAGAAGAGTTCATGGTGATAAAATGTATCTTGATAGAACACATGACATCACACTGAAATCTATTTATGTCATCACAGGTTTATGCAACGTCGGTGAAGTGTCAGCCTTGAGGAAGATAATCAAGACTGAAATGACCATGCTCACCGATTTAGTGAGCGACTCACATGGAATGACTGTCACATCAATCAAGGATGATTTGGTCAAGTATGCCTACATGGTGATAGGTTACCGGACTTTCTCATCTAGCAAAATTAACTTTGTCTCTGTTGCAGTGGTAAATGCTGCTTACATGATGATCAAGGAAGATGCATCATTTGATCTATGCACTTGTATGCAAAGACAACTTCTGTTGAACCTCAAGTCGATCAAACAGGATAATGCATTGAGATTTAAGTTTGGACAACTATTGGTTGGGTTGTTCTTCTACTTCCAAGGTTACTTCCCAAGAGTTGGAGATATTCAGTGGTCTGTTGACCAACCAATTATGAAACAAATCAAAGAAAGCCTGCAAGTAGTTGGAACCAGCTACCCTAAAGTCCCGAACAAGTAGTTTGATGAGTTCAGAAGAAAGATGAGCCTAAGGATGAGGATATCCAGTTACATTGTCAAGAAATACGAAGAGGACATCTACTTTATCATCAAAGTGGATGAATGCATAATGGAGGGCGTTGAGCCTAGACAGGAAGAAGTGGAGCTTATGGGCTATGAGGTAATGTATGATATGCTAGATGGGTATGCCTCTACCCTAATCACCTCACCCCTTGATCTGAAGAAGAAGAGAACTGACACCTATTTGGAAAGGGTGACAGTGGTTAAAGAACCTTCAGCAAAGAAGGCAAAGGAAGTGCCATCTGTATCGGCACCGGTTACTATAGCAAGCGGTCACTGACAAAGAAGAAACTGGAAGCTGCTCTCGCCAAGGTATTTGAGAGGAAGCAGAAGGCAAAAATTAGCACACCGAACTCAAAGGACACTATATCTGAAGAACCGTTAAGAAGACTAGGCAAACAAGGAAGAGGACAAAGGCAACAAGCAATAAACTGGAAACATCTACATCGATAAATATTGATATTTCCTCCTACAAACCTTTGACACATTGTCAAAGAACTATTAAGAATATTAGAAGGAAACTACTTAGTGATTTGAAAGAATATTTTGATGATTTTTCCAATAGTGAGAAAGAAGAAGTTAAGCAGGAAATCATTAATTATTTATGTGCTTATGACCGGTCACCATTAGAAATTAGATCTGATGCACCTAATTCTTTATTCAATTCTTTAGATAATAAATGGTGCATTGCCATAGAAAAGGAACAGGAAATGAGGGAGGAAATATTTGCATAATATTTTCCTGATGTATCAAATTCAGAACTTTTCGAAGTTATGAATAAATACAAAGGCCTCTTCTTCATGAGAAGAAGAAGACTCCTGTTATTGGAAGGAAAGGTTCATGAAGTGGTAAAAGATACACATACTCATGCTCAAGAAGCTCTAAAGATGCATCAAGTGGCTGAAGCCAATAGGAAAACTGAGCAAGAACTAGAAACTGACAAACCAGATGAGGTGTATAACAGTGAAGGAGAACCGGTCATATAGAACAAATGGACCCCATTGATGTTGATGCCTTAGATGGTGAAAATATTACTTAGGGTACACCATCAGAAGAAGCAGGATAGGAGAAATAGGTTGAAGAAGAAAAGAAGCAACAGGAAGCAGAAAAGAAGAAATAGGTAGATGAAGAGGAAAAGAGAAAAGAGGAGGAGAAAAGAAAAGAGGAAGAGAATAGAAGAGGAAAATAAGAAACAAGAGGAAGATAAGAAGAAGAAGGAAGCAGAAAAGAAAGAAGAAAAGAAATGAAAGGAAGAAGAAAAGAAATAGGAAGAGGAGAAGAGAAGAGAAGAGGAGAAAATGAAAAAAGATGAAGAAGAAGAGAAGTAGAAAGAAGAGAGGAAGAGAGAAGAAGAGAAAAGAAAGAAAGAAGAGGAGGAGCAAAAGTAGGCACAAGAAGACAAGAAAAAAGCCAAGGACAAGGAAGCAATGGTAAAGAACACATAGGTGGAGACCCCAATGGCAACTGGTAGTCAAGCTAAACTAGCTAACATTGCCAGTCCCATTAACCTCCAATCTGCAAATGAAATGGAGTTACTCCAAAGTATCAAGCTTGCCCAAGAGCGACTAGAAACTCTAAGGAGGAAAAAGGAGGATATTATTCAAACTGCAGTAGAAACACTCACTAGTTTGATACTCGGTACCAATCTCCCTAGTACCGATTCGTCTCTAGCACAACTGAAACTCTTATGCATAGTTGTAGAGGACCAGGTGCAAAGCCTGGAAGAAGTGGCTAAAGCTAGTGCAGAAAAGAAGCATCAAAAAGCTCTAAACACTACCCTGGTGAAGAAGTTAAATGAGCTTCAATCCGATTTGCAAAAAGCTCAAAAAGATATAAGGGATGCTCTAGATGAGGGGAATCTACTACTTAGTAAGATTTACCAACCCCATCTCTTCTGTGATGATGTGCTTGTACAGAAGGAAAAACTATAATGTAACTTGCAAATATACATAAGCACCTTCAAGCTGCCATATGATTCCTTTACCACTTATGGGAAAATCGTTCACCAGTTTCATATCTAGTCTGCAAGAATAGAGTTAGAGATCAGCAACCAGACACGAGATTTGCAGGAACTTTAACTGGTTCTACTCCCATGCCTACAAATACTTCAGAAATGCTATCTCAATCTAGATGCCTTAATGGTGACTCAAGAGATGAGCATGATAGATGCCATGGAAGAACAGGTTTCTCAGATGCAGACATAGAAAGAGGTGGCTACCTCCCTACTTGAGTCATGGTCCTTATCCATGAAGCAATTTTCGTAGGACTTTAAATCAGTTTTTGACAAGTTTTACTCATTATTGTCATAAACATTTATTATTTTAATACTAATGGAACAGGGGTTATTCAGTTGTACTTTGTCATTGTTGGCAAAGGGGGAGTAGTATATTTGAATTTAAATTTTGAAGCAAGCTATGTATACCTTCATGTCTATCTCTATAAGAAAATAGTATACATTGTATTGTTTGCAAAAGGGATAGTGTATATGCTTAGGTGGAGTAATTTTTCTTATGGCATGAGTTTGTTGTAAAACAATTAGAAGTCAAAATTTTTCCTAAGTGTTGCCATCAATGCCAAAGGGGGAGATTGTTGTCATTTTTGATGATTATGTTGTGATTGTCATTGATGGTCACACACTTGCTATGAGATCACTTTTTGAATGTATGAATTATTCTCAACCGTATGAATTATGCTCAACCGGTAGTTATTCCAAATTGGTATCATATGTTAGTCTCTAGACTACTATTGTTATGCAAAAAGTGTTTACCGATCTCAAGCGGCATAGAGAGATCAAGCGGTTTGAGGATCTCAAGTGGTACGAAGGATCAAAGTGGCATAACACATATTTCCCAGTCTTCATTTTTGTCAAACCGGCAACCGGTATTTTACGTAAACTGGTATTTTGTATGAATTGGTAACACTTTGTGATGAGTTACCTTCCACCAATTGTTTGGTGGTGCCGACACTCTGGCAGTGCTTTTGTGTCATGTTACCAAATATGTCTAGATGCACTGAACCTAGGAACTTGCAATGTAATCATATTGGACTGACATTAAATCAGTTTCCTTTATAAGGACATCATGTCTAGGGTTTTATGTATTGTTAGGGTTTTTAATATTGCATGAGTTTTGTATGAGCGATCATAGGAGAGAAGAGGAAGTCTGTGTGAAGTAATAGAGTGAGAAGTGTCTGAAGACTGAAGTAATGCAAAATGCATTAACAATGAGCTTTCATGGATCTAACCAAGCATACTGTGCTAGTATGTAGATCACTCACTTGTTGATTAATTACATCTTCGACAAGTCTAAAGACCCTTAACCAGGTAGGCTTGGCAAAGCCTTTGTAAATCCTCTCACAAGGTAGTCTTTAATCGGATTTATCTCCTAAGAGAGATTGAGATTCCTAATAGGAATTGTTCTAGTAGAGAACATTGTATGACCTTAACCGGTTTGATGTTAACTAGTCTAGCTTCTATTCTGCATATAGTAACTTGTGAGTTTCATCTCACCATAGTTTTTCCCATTTGGGTTTCCACGTCAAAATATCTTGTGTTATGGTGATTGTGCTTCTGTGGGTGAATTCCTTATTTGCTATTTGGTTTGCATGTGTGTTAACCAGTTTGTTTGTTAAACTGTTTTACCAATTTACTGCTAGACTGTTAAACTGTTTAAGTACAGTAAATTTTGGTATACTAATTCACCCCCCCCTCTTAGTATTTATCACTAACAGGGTAGTACTCTTAACAGGGTATAAGCTTCTAATCAAGCTTGGAATCTCTAAAAAGATTCACTCCTAGCAGAGCTCTTTGTAAGACCTTAACCGATCAGTTTTCTATTACTGCAGATAGTTAACTTGTGAGTTCCATCTCACTGTGGTTTTTACCTATTTGGGTTTTCCACGTATAAGCACTTGTGTTATGGTGGATGTTCTACTTTATGTGGATGTTGTTATTTCATTTTGGATGGCATGTATTTTCTTTAACTGCATGGTTAAATTTATCTATCGGTCAGTGTTTAAAGTAGTGTATGTTTTGGAGTCACTGATTCACCTCCCCCTCTCAGTCTTTTTGAAGTCCATCAATTGGTATCAGAGCTTAACTTCTTTGAAGCCTAACCGCTTAGAAGGGAATCTTGAAACCACCATGGGGGACATAAGCTACTTTGAGATGGTTAGAGAACTAGAATCAAATAGAAATGAAGTTGAAACCCTTAGGGGTAAACTGAAAGCTTCTCAAGTCAAGAGGAGAGAGCTATCTGAAAAATTGTTAGAAATATCTGACAATAGTTCTTCAGACAAAGCTAATATTGATGCCTTATCAGAAGAAGTTGAAAAGTTAGAGGGTGAGAAACTGAATCTAGGAAGAGAACTAGAAGGTCTCACTATCCGCATGAGTTAGGAGTTGGAATCTAGAAGAGTTGTTGAAGATCTTATCAAAGAAAAAGATCAAGAGATTCTAAAAATCAAATGAGAAAGAGACGCCATGCATGACGACTTAATTGTTGAAACAAAAGAAAAGGAGAACTTAAAACTAGACCTCGAGTTGGCACCATCTCTGAAAGAGAATTTGTCTAAGCATAATGAAGATCTTGTCACTAAGATTGCTGAAGCCAATGAGAAACTGGAAAAGTTTGTCAAAAGTTCTATCATGCTGGAAGAACAAATTCAGTCACAAAGAATGAAGGGTGATATCTTTGGACTTAGCTTTCATAAAACTGAAAAAGGTGAATCCTCTGGTACCAAGAGAAACTATCCAAAGAATAAAAATGTTTCAAAAGTCAAGAAAACTTCTGGTAAGAAAGCTTTCAAACCTTTCTACTTTGCTTGCCATAAGCCTGGTCATACTATAAATGTTTGTAGGAACAAACCTAGCCGAAATGCAATTTATAATACCAATGCTACGTATGTATCTAGAAATTTTGAAGGTCATTGCTACACTTGTGGAATGTATGGGCATAAACATATTGAGTGTAGATATGGTGCAAACAATCCTATACCAAACATGCATCCTAGACTGTATGGTAACTGAAAAAGGAATTTTGATAATCGGGTGAATAGGAACTGACAAAGATCCTATGACAATCGGTTTAGTCCATTCAACATGGAAAAGGGAACAAATGTTGTGTGTACCTTTTGTAATAAAATTGGTCATGTGGCTATGAACTATAGAAAAAGAGCAGGAAGAGGAAATACAGGACCCTAGGGATTATCTGGTATGGTTTGTTATCACTGCAAAAAACTGGGGTATCAAGCAAAGTTTTGCAAAACCAGAAACTGCAAACTGGTAAACTCTACTAATGATTGGAAAGGCAAGCAAAAAATTGAGGTTGAGGAAAACAAGAGAAGATATGAATCGGACATGGAAAAAGAAGAGTGAAGAAGTCCTTGTAGAAGAAATAACTCCTTCACCCAGTGAAGAGAGTCCAGCACCGGTGACTTAAGCCTGTCTAAAACGGCTAAAGGGAGCGTAATGGTAAAACGTATTTTAGACCCTTTTTGTAGAATAAGCGAGAAAGAATCTTTTTAAATTTTGAATTTTGGTGACTTTTTGTGCTGAAGTGTCAATCAACTAGTATTTCACTTAAGTGGATTAGGGTTTGTAACCTAAAAGTATGAGCATTTATTACGGTCGGTAAAAAGGATAAAAACAAGTTTTACCTTATCATTTTTACCCTAATCCTTTCAAAAAATAATTGAAGCGATTGTAGAGAAGAGCAAGATAGTCTTGGTGTGAATTAGCAAATTGCTTTGTGATTAAGAGAAATCAAGTAGAATAGGAAGCTATAGAGAAGCGAATGGGAGTGCATTTGAACAATCCAACCAGGAATCAAAGTGACGTGCTAAATTCTAGGTATTTCCTTGCTTACCGCCTTGAAACTTGTTTATCTAGAATGGCATCTACTTCTAAATCTGTAGGGAGGTTGATTATCATTGTTGAGCCTGAGGAAGCTATAAAGGCAAAGAAAATTATGTCTTATAATGCATTGTCGCAAGTCCCAAGTGGAGTTGTTATACAAGGTGATTTGTCCAGCTATATAGACTACAAAATTGAAGATATGGGAACTCTTCACATCTATACTTAGCTAAAATCACTCTGTGATAAGGAAGGAAAGATTAAAGCTAAATATTCTAGTGTTTTTGAGAAAGGATTTCATAATTCCACCTACCCTCTTGAAGATTTTGAAGAAGAGCACATAAGAATAATTTTGAGTCGAGTACATGGAGAGAATATGTATCTAGAAAGGACTCACACAATTACCAAGGAAGCCATTAGGGCTGTAACGGGTTATTGCTCAACTAGTAAATTTCATGAGTTGAGGAAAATCACAAAAGACATAGTCTTCAAGCTAACCAGTCCACCTCTAATGGGTGCGCTTTCTCTATTAACAATATCAGAGATCCTACAGTGAAACTTGTAGCAATGGTGATAGGCTACAGAGTATTTTACTCTAGTAGACTTAACACTATTCCGTCCACAACAATTCATATAGCACATAGTATGATTGTTGAAAATGAGGACTATGATATCTATGAAGCTATCAGAGTCCAGCTATTTCTAAATTTGAAGTCCATCAAAAAGGACAATACGTAGAAGTTCAAATTTGGTCAGCTACTGGCTGGGTTATTTTTCTACTTTCAAAATTTTCTACCTGGTATAGGTGACATTGAATGGTCCAAAGAACAATTGGTCAATGCTCAAATTAGAAACAACATTAAGGCTATAAAGAATACCTTTTCAGCTACCACCAACAGGTATTTTAATGAATTTCAAAAGAAATTGAGTCTGAGAATGAGGTTACCTGAAGATGTAGTAAGACATTTTGAAAAAGACATAATCTTCATGGTTACTACTGATTTTTGCTTAATGCAAGCAAGAAAACCCAGAGAGGAAGAGATGGAAGATATGAGCTACGAAGTCAATCATGACTTAGTGGTTGGCTATGCTAATACCCTATTAGCATCACCTATAGACAAAAATAAGGCAAAATTGGATATTCTTGCAATCCAAGCTGCACCTGTTGAAACCAGTACTGAATCTGTAGCTAAAGCTAAAGGAAAGCAAAAGAAAAGTGAAGAAAAATCTCCTATGAAGAAAACTACAAGGGTGACTCAGAGTGTCCTAAGTAAGAAGGAACCAGCACCTAAAATAATTGAGAAAGAGGAGAGTGTACCAAAGAAGAGGAGGAACAGGAAACTAATTTTGCAACCAGAGTCTGAGGGATCAAAGTTTGAAGAAGAACCTAAAAAGGAAAAGGCAACTAACAGAACATCTAAGAAGGCAAAGGTAGTGCCAAAGGAAACTACACCACTAGATATTGCCACCTACAAACTTGCAACAACATTTGAAAGAACAAGGAAGTCATTGGGAAGAAACAGGTTTGACAATGTTAAAGAATATTATGATTCTTTTAGTGTAGATGAGTAGAAGTAAATACACCAATAGGTAATAACTTTTTTGAATCACTACTATAGATATCCACATGAATTAGAGAAAGATATTTCAGTATCTTTGTATAATACTTTGTTAGAAAAATGGGAAGAAGCCACTCAGTTAGATAAGGAATTTATTGATAAAGTATTTGTACAGTATTTTCCCACATTATCATGAGAAGGAATTAGTGCTTTGACTTAGGAATACAAAGTATATTTTGATTTTAAAATAAGGAGATTGAAGCTTCTTAATGGAAAAAGGGCAACTATTGAGACAAAAACTCATCAACTATCCTGTCAAATCAAACAAAGGGTAGATAGCCTCCAATCTATCGATAAGGATGAAACCACAAATGATGTTTCTCTACCAGAAATGGATATAGAGGAAATTGTCACAACTGATATAGTCTTCTCAACCAAGAAGAAGGATGACTCAGTTATTCATATTGATGAGGACATTAAGGATTCAGTGGATCTATATGAAGATATGGATCCTCCTTCAATCATAGAAGTACAGGATAAAACAGGTGATCAATCAGCTACTCAACCAGAGGAAGTCAGCATACCGGCAACTACTCAATTGGAGAAACCCCAATTGGCAACTACTCAACTAGAGAAACCCCAACTGGCAACTAAACAACTGGAGAAACCCCAATCTCCACCAATCATTGAGATCACTCAAAAGGAGACCATTGAGGAAGCAGTTACTCAGAAAGAAGAAGATAAAATAGACGTAAATACAGAAAGAGCCATCATTAAGTGTATATCCTCTGAAAAGGGAAAGAAAAAACTGCTTGATGATGATGATGATGATGATGAAGACTCTTTAAGTATTTCAGGACCTATTGATATGAATACCTTGAGTGCTTCTAAAATGATAAAGTTTTCTTGTATTATGGAAACTCGTGCACATAAGAAGAGGATGAAAGAACAAAGAATTGAGGCAGAGACAATTCAGAATGCAATAGAACTCTTGTCTGGATTACTACCGGAAACCTCTGTCGCACATCTTCTTACTCCTATTGGCAAACTTGGTCAGTTAGTTGCAAACACATCTGATCAATTCAAAACACTTGAAGATGCTACTCAAATGTCTGTTGAGAAGAGCCATAAGAAGGCATATTGAGATAAGCTAGCAAAGCACATTAAGAATGGCAAAATGTCTTTATCTTATAATGGCAGTCTATTGAAGACAGCTATTGAATCTAGAGGAAAGTATCTTGCTTCTACCTCCAATGTTACTTTCTTTTATTCTGATATTTCCAAAAATCAAGTTGAAACTGAGCAGGGAATAGAAAGGTTATGCAAGGCATATGTCCCACTTCAGGACTCTATTCATGTCTTTAACCAGTCTATAGTTGAAATTCATGACAGACTGATCAGGAATGATAATGAGAGAGCTAAGAGATTCCAATCTCTAAGAGAACTCAAGAGTCAACTCACCTCACAAATCGACATTCTTTAGAGAGCCTACTCCAGTGTAGAAGCTATTCTTTCTACTCATGAAATGTTCTCGCTTGACTTAATGGAAGAACTTTATTCTCAGTTGTTGTCTACATCAGAGTATATGAATCACATACTGGAATCATGCCAGAATGCTCTATCTCAAATGAAGCATAATTTCAACAATATTTTCATGAGAATTGCTAATGCATGAATTTGTTTCAAAATGTAATATATGCCAAACTCTTTGATACAAATTTTTCTATATATATGTATATATTTTACTTTATCATTTTGACATTGTTGTCAAAGGGGGAGTAATAATATGTATGTGTGTTTTTGAGAATTTGTACTTATGCCTACATTAAGGGGGAGTTTGACAACATTAAGGAGGAGCATTACATTCAAAGGGAGTATGTGTATATATATGTAGATATGTTGTGCATGCACACTTAGCAGTATTGAAAATTACTCAAAATTTTCTAAGTGTTGCCATCAATGCCAAAGGGGGAGATTGTTGGCTTGGTGATGATTGTAATGTATCCATCAATTGTTGTCATTGATGAAACACTCTCACACACATATATGATAACATTGACTACCAGTGTAACATCAATTGGTTTACACTATCAACTAGTATGTTTAAGATCTATCTCTAATCGGTATCTTGTGACAACCGGTATGTGCATTTGAGATAATCTGTGTTAACACTAAGTCGACATCAGAATCAGAATGAAGATGAAGTGGAAGATCCCATAACAACGGTTCACTAGTTTTATTTCAACCGGTATTAAACTTCTCTAGCCGGTATCTGTTTTGTGATGAGTTACCAGCATCGTTTGTTTGGCGGTCATTTTTGTGATGAGTTATGATTATATGACTAGATTCACTGCACCTAGGAAATTGTGTTCCTATGGCCGACATAAGGTTTGTATGTCTATTTAAAGACATCGTAGAGAATCATTTTTATGATGATGATAACAGATAGAGATTTTTTATGTGAAAAGAGTGAAAAAGATTTTTTTGAGAAGTGATAAGTGTTAAGATGCTGAGCAATATTGAATGTACTTAGAAGGATCTGTTCAAGCAAGTCTTGTGCTACTCAGAATAGATCAAGCTACTCTTGTTGTTTTCTAATCATTACAACGGGTACAAATCCCTTAACCGGGTAAGCTTTAACAACCTTCATTGTACAAATCCTCTAACAAGGTGATCCATTAGTTTGGATCCCAAATCCTCCATCGAGGTCACTCCTAACAGGGTAGTACTCTTAACAGGGTATAAAATTTTAATCAAGCTTGGAATCTCTAACAAGATTCACTCCTAGTAGAGCTCTTTGTAAGACCTTAACCAGTCAGTTTTATATTACTGCAGATAGTTAACTTGTGAGTTCCATCTCACTGTGGTTTTAACCTATTTGGGTTTTCCACGTATAAACACTTGTGTTATGGTAGATGTTCTACTTTATGTGGATGTTGTTATTTCATTTTGGATAGAATGTATTTTATTTAATTGCTTGGTTAAATTTATCTATCAGTCAGTGTTTAAAGTACTGTTTGTTTTGGAGTCACTAATTTACCCCCCCTCTCAATGCTTTTCAAGTCCATCAAACCACACCCTTCTTCTCACACAACTCTAAACTGACATTGAAATCTCCCGCCATAATCAAAGGATGAAAAGCGAACAACCCTCACATAAAAGAAATGTGAGACCATAAATTTTTCTTACCCTGAAGATCAGTGGGGGCATAAATGTTAGTTAACAAGATATATTCCCCAATCTCAAGACTAGAGGCAACCCCAGACAAAGAAGATCTGGAAGCAACCCACCAAATAGGATGAATCCTCAAGGGGTTCCAAAGGTGGGTCACCCCTCCAGAGGAGCTAATTGCCCAATAAACTGACACTCGCCTCGCCCCCAAAGCTTTGACACCACACCCATCATACTTTCCATAGAAATTTTAGTTTCCTGCAAGAACAAGACATCAAGTGAATGACTCCTAATCAATTCCTGAACATCTTTTTCTCTAGAGCCACTGTTAAAGCCTCTCACATTCCATGATAGCACAATCATTTCAGAGGATTGGAAAAGCTAGAATCCAGAGTATTTACTGACCTTGACTCAACCAAATTATCCCCCATCAATTTGATCTTATCCAAATCCTTCTTTCTACCAACCTTTGAATTCTTCTCTGAAGCTTCTTTCTTAATGTCTTTTTGATGAAGACCTAGGTGTACAGAGGTCTTATTACTTTTGACCCCAGCAGGTTCCAATTTCTGAGCTGCCAGAGAATCGCGCCCCCCCCCCAACAGCCAATTTCACTTCCGCACCAGAAGTGGGTCCCAACTAGACCACTACTAGCTGATCCATCTCCATTTGTTGGATTTCAACCACTTGTAGAGCCTGGGTAGAGTCCTAGATCACACTTTCCAGAACCACCCCTAATGCACCTTGATCCAAAGGGATTAACCCTGGATTCACTTCCTATTGGCTAAGGTCATCCAAGACTTCAAATATGTTAAAGGTATCCTCCTCCTGTCTCTCCTACAAGGATCTCTTTTGTCCTCAATTCTTGTTCTTTGTCTTAACTGAGATAAAGCCATCAACACCCACTACCTCGTCTGACATGATAGATTTTCCTTTATCAGACCCATCTAGGTTATGGGTCAACTGCTAAGGTTAGAACACCACTGGTTTATACCTAGGACACTTGCACTATAAATGACCATACTCATCACACAAATGACACCGAAATGGTAAAGTCTCATAATCCAACTGTTGCACCCAAGAATAAGAGCCCGCACACATATCTATAGCATCTAGCAAA
The DNA here is from genome assembly GCF_030272615.1 of Cryptomeria japonica. Taxonomy (NCBI): domain Eukaryota; kingdom Viridiplantae; phylum Streptophyta; class Pinopsida; order Cupressales; family Cupressaceae; genus Cryptomeria; species Cryptomeria japonica. Next base: position 341,151,242 of record NC_081414.1, read on the forward strand.
GGTTTACTAAGATCAATTTCAACATAGATACGAGTGAAAGTCATTACCTTTCTCCCCGGTGTTTATGTTGAAGATCCCATTGGCTTCCCAAGTAGTGAAGCAAGCATCTGCAAAATATCCTCTTGGCAGCATTCCATAGGAAAACATGAAACCCACACTAGAACACTATTCGGGAGCTCCTCCAAAGGGTTAAACCCTGCATGCCAAGGTTTGATGAACAACCCCACCTACTTGTAAAAATACTGGTCTCCTTCAAAAACCCTATTGTGATCCTCCATGCAGTTGAAATTAACCATGAAGTAGTTGTTTGCCAGCAGCATAATCTCCATTAATTCCCCTTTCAGTGCCCAAGACCTTTGCACCCAGTTTTCCAAAAACTACAGAGAAACCCTCGTCCCCAAAAAATTACAATATAGCGAGTGTTTTTGAAAAGTATTCAACATCTTCAGCTATCATCTCTAGAGGAATAACCAACCTCAGCCTCTCACTGCATCTCTTGAGATATCCATTAATCTTCGTAATACGAGAGCCACCAGCACTACTAGACCCCGAATTTGAGGCAAAAAGATTATTATAAAAAGTCTTAATACTTTGAGATGGGGATTTTGAACCCACCAATGCTTGACATTGGACCTCACAAAAAAAGCCACATCCCAAAGGGGACAAGCAAGGACTCATGGAAACCAAGAACCCACCCCTCCCAAGCACCATCGAAAGGCAGAGTCGACCATAACTCCCTACCCCACTGGCTATCCATAGGCCAACAAGGAACCTCAAACCCCAATCATGTGCAACACAACCCCCCTCCCGCGGACCACCGCTCAACCACCAGCACCTGCCACCCCTAACACAATTCCTCCCCTCCCTCCTCTAACCTCCACTGCCCTCCCTAGATGCACTAGCAGACAATGACTACCCATGAGCTAGGGCTTTGATGCCCTAGCTAGATACCCTGTAGACTCCCTCATGCATGACGCCATCCTTAAATTCTCATCTATATTTCTTATCTTTTTCAAAACCCTAATAGGGCCCTATTTCAACAATCAAACCTTAATTTCGCCTATCTAGAGATTGTAAAATCAATCAATTTTTTGGGGTTATCTCTCAAATAATCCTAACTTTCATCCCTAAAAAATTACGAAAAATTTGGGAGGACCGAGTGCAACTTCAACCCTGTCACTGGCCTTTTTCCTGAAATTTCGGGAGACTGTTATGACCAAAAAAATTGGCTGATTTTGTCAAATTTTAATCCCTCTAAAATAAAAAAACACCTCTGAATTTCAACATTGCAACTTTCAAGAAAACATTTAAAATTAAGTGGCTAATTATAATCTGCCTTAATTTTAAGATCTTAATTTTGTCAATATTAAATTTGAAATTAAGTGGTATCCCATAGGCCCTAATTTTAAAAATTTAATCTCTTTTGGATAATTTTAAAATTAAGAGGTTATTTTTTTAAATAATCCTAATTTTAAATTTCAATTTCCTAGGAGGTTGCATTATTATTCTTTTAATCAATTTGTTCATTTAATTGAATAATCATTTTTCCTAGAATTTTGAATTATTCAGTTATTTTGCAAGTTTCAAATTTCAAATTTTCAAAATTCAAATTCTATTTTCCCTTCTTTATTCAATTTTTTATGCATGTATGGGGTGAACATTATTATGGTTAAATGACATATGCATTTCTTGTTTGATCATAAGTGCATATGGAGTTCTTATCTTATTTTGCTAATTCAATTTTAAGTTCCATTAAAGATGTTCACGATGTTCCCTTTCATGCATATTATGATAATTTAGTTCTCCCCTTCATTCATACCTATGATTTACCCTCTCCCAAAATTGATCTCATTAATGAGGGCACATTGGTGCAAAAAGGGAATATGGACACTTCTTTCAAAGTTCTCCCTCCTAAAGATGAATTTTTGGATAATTGTTTTCTTTCTTCTCCTAAAAAGTACCTCCCTCATAAGGATTATTTGGTGCAAGAGGGTGATATTATGGCTGCTTATCCTAGTGATACCATACCTTCTTTTCATGATCTTCCCTCTAAAGATGAAGCATTAATTACATATGATAGTCATTTCCTAATGAGTGTCTTGAACATAAAGAAACCTTAGAACAAGGGGATGATATTATTTCTCATCATAATGCTCTCTCTCCCAACAATCAAGAGCCTTACAAAAATCAAACCAATTCCATTCATGTTCCTAGGAAACCAAAAATTATTCCTGATTATCATGCTATGCCTTACACATATACTAATGAGGTAGTTGATGAAAACATAAATGAAACATCATATGCTTTCTTAGTTCCTACAATCCTCTCTTCAATTCACTCAAATGCACCATCTCCTACCAAAGAAGTTCCTAAAGAAGAACTCTTAGAGGATGATTGGGGGTCCTTATATTTTACTCCTACCTTTTCTAGAAAGTCTAAGATGCCTGAATTTCATATTCCAAATTTTTCTCTTAACACAAAACTTGAAATTGATTGGGCCTCTTTAAACTTCAATCCAATTCCCCCTAAGAGTGAACCCTCTTTTGCACATACACATGGATTCAATGGACAAATTCTTGAATGTGAGCGACAAAGTCATGAGAAATCACACTTTCTTTTGTCAACATATTCTCTATTATCTTGTAAATCAACACCTTCTCATTCTAATTTTGAGTTAAAATAAGAAAATGTGTTCACCAATCTTCTAAATTCCAAATTAATATCTCCTCTTTGTCCTAAACGAAGAAGAAAACATAAAAAACATTCTCAAAATTCTTCTTTTAGTAAATATCATCAAACCCATGGCCATTCTACTAATGAGTGTCAATCTTTGAAGACACAAATACAATATTACATTGATTTAGGAATGTTAAAAACAACATCTCACAATGAATGGCATATTCGTCATGATATTTTAAAATAATATTCAAGTTCCTATTATGTTTCTCCTCACTATGTGGCATAGTTAGCCTACCTATTGGGGGCTCCTTGTCATTCATGGTGGTACAATTTTAGGTGCAATAAAACTTAGTGAGCAACATAATAGTCTATTTATTCTTGCCTCTATGCTTGGGGGACAAGAATATTCTTTTTCCTCTTTCTAAGGTTTCACTATTTTCTTTATGGAGTACATTATTCATAAACTCGATGTCCTTTCTTGCATGGAGTTTTCCTTCATACAAGTGCATGTTTGTTCCATAGGTGGGATCTTCTCCTTGTTTGAAATGGTATGTCTATTATGAACAATAGCTCCTGAGAGAAATTTTGTGAATATTCTTCTTTCTCTATCTTTGAAAACTACCTCTTCTATTATGTTATTCATAACTTGATGTCCTTTCTTGAATGGAGTTATCCTTTATGCGAGCACATGTATGTTCCTTGGCTAGGATGTATTCCTTGCTTGAAACTGTACATCTCTTATGAGTACTATATCTCTAGAAGCCGTGTAATCATTCTCATTGTCCTACACTTCGGGGCCAATGATCTTGTAGTGCCCCTACTCTAGTCAACTTTGTAAAACTAGTTTGACCTTGGTTGACTTTTTGTAAGGCATTCTTGGATGGTTGATTTACCATTATATAATGTTCTAGTCAGATATTATGATTATTATGCGTACCTGTTAATGGGCTTTCACATCGATTCTTATGTAAGTTTATTAGTTCTCCTATATCGTGTTATTAATCTTCAACTAACACTTTCATTAAGTATATATATGTATGCATGTATGACTCTTGGTTGCAAGAGACTTTAGGTACAGTTTCGCATGGGTGTGAGGTTCGTCTCCACTTGGATTTGCAAGTATGAGTGTACCTCTTTGGTCTTTAGAATTTGGATTAGGTGGTCATGAACCCCTCATTTTACCCTAGTCATGCTCAAGTGAGCATCGTTGGTGGTTTGTTAGTTTTCCTTTTCGTTTAGGTTTGCAGGTTGTGTATTTTGTTGGATTTCTTGGGTTGCGTGTTTTGCGTGTGGTAAAATTGAGTATTTAATTTGATTTAATGTGTTCATTTACGCATTAGTAATTGAGGAACTAAATTAAATAGGTTTATTTTATGTGATTAATCATTAATTAAAAAGATCGCTCTATTTATGTTTGTAGCAAGTTTAATTTAATGGTTAATTTTAAATAATGAATTTATTCAGTTTATGCATTTTGAAAGGAAAGATTTAAATTTATTCGAAATAGAAATAATTTAATCTCTTTTTCTTTTGGAAATAAAAGGTTAATTTTAATTATTTAAGAAAATCAATTTTAATTAGAAAAGCATGTTGAATATATATATTTGATGTAGTGTGAAAGATTGATTTTGGGATTTTATTTTAATTAAAAATATTTTACCCTCATTAATATTGTGAAATATAAATGTTAGCTTTGTTAATATTGAGAAAATTAAAATTAAATGAGGGAGAGAATCATTTTGATTTTTAATTAGAAAAGCAAGTTTAGAATATTGGAATAGTTGTAGAGAATGATTTTTAATTTTATTTAAAGATGTTTAAAATTCAAAAATAAGAGATTAGATCAAATATTCTTCCATTTACCCTAGGTTTGAAAATATTTTTGGAGAGCATTTTTTTTAAAACATTTTTTTTGGAGAAGGATTTTTTGGAGGAGATTTGGGCATTTTGGGAAGGAAGGATTTCTTGAGTTGTAGGTTGGGCTCTTCATCAGATCTTTTCCAGGAATGCTTATCGATGTAGGAATTTGTTTATCAATTTGGTTATTTGTAAATAAAAAAAGAAAAAAAGGGTTTGGATGTTCTTCATGCAGTTTTGTTTTAAATTCTCCATTGAATGCCCTCAAGATTAAGATTCATAGTGGAAATTAGTTAAAGGTTGGCTAATTGTTTGAATCATTGTATGAGAAATGAGCTTCTTTATGCCCAAAATTTGCTTATTTGAAAGTTATTCAACAAAGATTGTGTATTTGGAAAACCATGAGCATTCTAGAAATTTTATTTTAGCCTCTGTATGAGGTTGTGGATTAATGAAACTAGGGTTTTCTTTTATTATCTTTTGAGGTTTGTATCATATAAAAATAAAACAAAATATATTAATCAAAATGGTTTTTATTTTTAAAATCAAATTTTTATTTTCATTGGGCAGATTTTTTGGGGGGTTTTGGAGGGGGGGAGCCAAAGCTCAACACTCACCCCTCCCTTCCCTTCCGCTTTTGGAGCCACTGGGAACTCTGAGACCCCGATGGCCACAGAGCCTTGCGACCATAGGGTGGCCGCAAAGGTCTGCAGCCATGGTGTGGCCGCAAGGTCCTGCGACCCCGTGGTGGCTACAAGTTTCCCCATGTCCACTGTGTGGAAGCTGAGGGACATACATCCACCGTGACGGCCACAGCCTCGTAGCTAGGGTACGGCCACCCCACTCCCATGGATGGGAGGTGCGCCCACGACTGCCCTCATTCTTTTTTAATTTTTTTTTTAAAAAAATATTAAATTTAAAGCTTTTTTTATATAGTTTTTAATTATTTATTAATTATTATTAATATATATTTTATTAATGGTCATTAATATCTATATATTAATTAATATTTAGTTTGAAAATTGTGTATTATTAAGTTATTAATTGTTTATATTTTATTAATCAAGAATTAATAAATATATAATAATTAATATTTAATTTTGGTATCTATCTTAATGAGGAAGTATCTTTTTGGAAATAGATAGAATATTATTTTAATTGGAAAATTTTTGAAATAAAATATATATTATCATTTGGTAATTTTTTTTAAATAATATATCATTCAGGAATATATTATTATTGGATTTGAATGATAATAGGTCATCGGGGAATTTTAGAAATGAAAACACTGTAGTATTTGAGGAATTCAAACATGAAATATTTTATCGTTGGATATTTTGAAAATTTAAATGATATACTATTGGAAATATGGGAAATTTAATAATGTATCATTCGGAAAATAGGTGAGTTAATGATACTCTCAATTAGTAAAGTAAATGGTTTAGTTTATATTTTTCCTCTGTATTGAGAAATAGACAAATGGACTATTGCAACTATGGGATTGTATTCATCTTGTAATGGTGATTTTTCTGTTAATATATTTTTTGAAAACTTTTCTCATTCAGAAATCTAGAATGACTTTTATGTTAAATCAATATGGGAAAAGATTGTCTCTATCAGGTTATGTCCTTGATTTCGAATCTTGATTGTTTTCGTGTGCTAGTTGCTTTCGAACCTGTCCTTTGTGCAGGTGTTAAATATTGGTTTGTGGTGGACCCTATCTATTCAGGTCTTTAGTTAGAGAACTGTCAGTCAGTGTACCTTGTATGAAGTCTAGTTTAACCAAGTGAGTAATCCTACCCTATTGAACTACGTATGCTCGACCTTGGGTATTCCTGGGTTTTAGGAGTTCATTTGAATATGTTTTGCTAGTATGTGTTGTTGTGCTGCCCTTGATCAAAGCTCTATTGTGGGGTTGTCCATTTGCCTATGCCCTTGTGAGAATCCTGATATCATGCTAAACCTTGGGTTGAGATGACTTAGTTTCATAGATGTTCCAGTGGACCTTTGTATTTGCTTCTATTATGTTTAGTTGGACCCTTTCCTATTCAGGGATCAATTATGTATTTATTAACCGATATGGTCGTTTGTATATTGCTTATGTTTGCCTTAATGGCAGGATTGTAAATGATATGAACCTTATGTATTCTTAACTTATTTAATGATCAGAGGGGTCTTGCAGTTGAGCAGACCCAAAGATGTAGCCCTTTAGGGGTGAACTCCAATATCAATTTGGTGTTATGTGATGCTTATGTTCTTATGTTTTCCTTTTTAGTTTCTTTCATGTATGGATGACATTTTGGTAAGATGTATAAAGGGGATTAGATGAAATTAATTGTAAATGCATGTATGCAATCGTCTTTTAAATATAGTAGATTGGAACATGAAAGAATGTAGTTTTAATTTACAGACTGTATTCAATTATTGTTAATAAAATAAAGTATGAATGGAAAGATCTCATTAGTTTATGATGAAATTAAAGTACATTATGGAACTATATGAATGGCATGTGTTTAATGTAAAATTGAATATAATGAGTGGTTAAAAATTATTGGATGAACTCACCATGGTATCTATATTATTAACCTTAATGGATGAACTCATCATGTTATCTAAATTTTAACTCTAATGGATGAACTTCATTATGTTATCTACATTTTAACCTTAATAAATGAACTTCATCATATTAGCTATATTTTAACTATAATAATTTAACGTCCTCATGTTATCTATGTTTTAACTTTAATGGGTAAATTTCCTCATGTTAGCCTCATCTTCAACCATAATGGATGAATGCATCCTATTATCTATAATTTTAATTTACTGAACATGAAATTAAGAACATGAAATTAAGTTAACTTGCTTGATCTGATCAAATGTCGTGAGTTGAGTTAGATGTTAAGTTAAGTAATCACGTTGGGAAGCTCCTTAGGTATTGTTTAGTCTTCCGTTGTGTTATCTAAGCTTTTGATAACTCATTATATCATTATGTTGTGTCTTATTTATTTATTTTTAAATATTTGTACTCCATTTGTGTGTTTTAGCTTTATCTCTTTGGGGTTTCCTGGCGGGGCATTACATTTGGTATAAGAGCCCATGTTGCAAACACTGGGATCTCTGGTTTCGCTTGTGGCCTTAGTTGGTGTGAGGTGTATCGACCTTATGTGTAATTATCTCCTATTTGAGTTTTTTTTTTGTGAGAGAAAGATTGTGACTTATTGAACTCTTGTGTGAGCCTTATGACACTTATGTGTTTTAGATAATAAAGGGTCTATGGGTTTGAGGTTCAAATTGGTTATTGAGACAAATAAAATTGTATGTTTACATTAAAGAATTCTCCATGTGTTTCATAGGAGTAACATAATTAAATTCTATCTTAAGGTGCATTCATATGCGAATAGTTGAATTATGTGAAACTGCTTTGTTTGTAAAAGAAGTATCAAAAGGGAACATGTTATAGTAGCTTCGAGAGTGTATTAATGTGTTCCATGAAAGATTGTTTTATGTGCTTCTTTAAACCAGTTGATTGAGGATCTATTTTAGCAATGCTCCATTGAACTTGCCTTTGGATATATGTAATTGCCTTATTATGTTTAGAAAGTGTGAATGAAAAGCTTGTTTGGTGTGAATGCATTAATGTGTATTATTTAGTTGATAGTTCCTCCTCTACCTTCTTATCGTAGTATGCTTTTTAATGATAGGTTGCAAATTATGATATTTTTTGTATTGAACTAAGACTAGTGAGTGCTCGCATGAGATCTTGCATTATCGATAAGATTACCTATTTTGATCTTTGATGTTTGGAAAACTAGAACATTCTGTTGCAACCATAATAATTGGAAATGTCATGTTAGGCTATTTGGAATCCTCCTAAAATGGTAGCGAAATAAAAACCATGCAATTAAAATGATAGACTTATAGTGAGAAATTTTAGCTTGTAGTGTGATCTTGTTGATCTTGTGTCTTTGTAGGAAATAGTTTGATTATCAAACTCTCTTTTCCTTCTCTTTGCCTAAATCATAAGATTTTTAGAAATGCCATTAAGAATGCATTGATTTAAAAAGAATTTTTATAACGCATATAAAATTGTATATTTACTTTTGGGCTGCTTATGGAAAGATGAAAGTCTTAAGCTTTAGAAAGAAAATTGCATAGTTACTAATGTGAATACAAATGCTTAGTGGAATTAGAGAAAGATATAGGAATGATGTTATTTCCTTATGGTGAATTGTTAGGAATTTTAGTTCTTGTATCTAGAATAAATTTTATTCAGTTATTCATGTGGGAAGCATAATTAAGACCTTCCTTGAGTAGATGATAGCATACTGAAAAGTACTCCCCGTAAATGTTACTAGACCAGTATTGGTGTATTCGTGTGTATTGTAAGAAACCAATACTTATTATATGTGCCCATGGATTGGTGAAGTAATCAACCATGGAGGATATGTTTACTTATGGGTATGGGAATACCATACTATTTATGTGTTGTTGCATGCTTGTTACCTTACTGAGTGCCAACCTACGAGTTATTGATAAGTCAATATGTGAAGGGGTAGTATTATAAGTCACCATTCCTTGAATAGTATGGATCGGCATATGAGTAATGTTAGCGCGAAGTGACTTAGCTTCTCTATTTTGAGGAAAAATATAGTTATATAATGAAACTATATTAAAGGTGTACTCAATACTTTCCCTTTTGATGAACCAATTTATAAGGTTTATGTGTGCCAGCCTATTCCTCTCCTTTATTTGAGCATATTGATGGCAGTTCTCGAGCATAGTGATAGTGCATCTTAGAGGACCTTTTGCCTTGTCTTCATGAAAGGTATGTTATTTTCATATGAGTTGCCAATTGGCCAGCGTTGGCAGACATGTGGGTGTACCTTAGCCATGTATACCTTTGGCTTATGGCAAGTATCCTGAGAGGTATGTCACTATGCAGGGTGTGACCTGCGCGTGCCCTTTTCCATGAGGTACACTGCCATGTGGGATACATCCATTGCATGCCTTTTTCACTTGGAGTATTGCCATGTTGTGTTGAGACACAATGCAGGATGTAGTAGACATTGCCATGCAGCCTACCGACTGGTTTAGGGTAGAGTCATGCCGCGTGACGATGTGATGCAAGGTGATGTCAAGGTGCACACTGCTATGCCATGTGGATGTGTGACTAGGCCACACCACATGATGAGCTACTATAATAGCTAGATGATTGTTCCTTCCTTCCTCATTGGTGGCTAGATGCTAGTCACCTAGTGATGTTATGTGCACTTATGATATTCTTATTTATTTCCTTGTGGACCAACAATTTATTTTATTTTGACCTTGAAGGTTTAGCCACGATCTTGCAATCTTTTTCTTACTTGATTTGGTGTTGCAAATTTTGGATTATTTTCTTGCCTTATTGTTGGAATTGATGATTTATTATCTTTATTCATTTGTACTTTGGTGGCCAAACTAGTTTATCCTTATTGTTTTTGTATGCTGGTCTTGTGTTGAAATGTGAAATTCCTCTCCAAGGACATATGAGATGTTCTTGGTAGAGTGTGTATGAGGAAGTAGATGTAGGGAACCTTGAGAATGGGGGTATGTGAGGCTATGAAATAGCTAGGATCCACTACCTACCTATGTGTGGTGACTATCTCTTGGAGGCTAACCACCTTGCACAACAAGGGATGTTCACAAGGGTCTTGTATGGAAGGTAGCACCGCTATGGTGTACCCTAGCACCATCAAGCCCTTGAGTGAGATGTTGGATATTTATGATCATGTTTTTGTTCTGAGATCAGACATAGAGATGTTTATTTGTGCATATTATCTATAACTGAGCATTAGACATGCTCACTTGTGGCCCATTGAGTTGTGCATTCCAATTATATGGATGGTTATTATGTGTAATCATGGAGTAAATTGTGTTATCTTGTCACTATGTTATGGGACACAGTCATTGGAAAGGTTCTTATATGCCTGGAAAGTGTAAACAATTGAGTTATTTACATTGCTCTTATTTATTGAAAGTTAACTTGGTTGTAGAAATTGATATTTGAAGCTAGTTCTATGGATAAAGTTTTGTGAAAAAGATGTATTAGCAAAGGAAATTGATCATGATGGAATGTTTTCTTGTCATATTTGGTAGATGAGTATGGTAATTGTTGTCTACCTCTTTTAATGCTTTGATTTGGTGTGATGAAAGGAAGAAAAATTTTGTTTCTCTGCTATGATTATAGATAATTCCCAGAATGTTATAAGAAATGTAGGGATTTAGATGCATCTTGTCAATGGATGATGACATTCATAGAGAATTTAGCAATAATGTTTCAATTATTTGTGAAAAGATTCATATGTGAAAATTGATATTTGTTAAATGAGTTTCAGGGCTAATGCGTGTTGCTTGTTCTCCGTCTAGCCTTACGACTTCTAGGAGTAAGTCAGAACCTAGGGGGGAGGATGTAGTGCCCCTACCCTAGTCAGCTTTGTAAAACCGGTTTGACCTTAGTTGACTTTTTGTGAGGTATTCTTGGATGGTTGATTTACCATTATGTAATGTTGTAGTCAAATATTATGATTATTGTGTGTACCTGTTAATGTGCTTTCGCATCGATTCTTATGTAAGTTTATTATTTCTCCTATTTCATGTTATTAATCTCGGGTTAACACTTTCATTAAGTATATATATGTATGCATGTATGACTCTTGGTTGCAGGAGACTTCAGGTAAAGTTCTGTATGGGTGCGAGGTTTGTCTCCTCCTGGATTTGCAGGTATGAGTGTACCTCTTTGGTCCTTAGAATTTGGATTAGGTGGTCGTAAAACCCTCATTTTACCCTAGTCATGCTCAAGTGAGTGTCATCGATGGTCTGTCATTTTTCCTTTTCATTTGGGTTTGCAGGTTGTGTATTTTGTTGGCTTTCTTGGGTTGCGTTCTTTGCGTGTGGTAAAATTGAGTATTTAATTTGATTTAATGTGTTCATTTACGCATTAGTAATTGAGGAACTAAATTAAAAAGGTTTCTTTTATGTGATTAATCATTAATTAAAAAGATAACTCTATTTATGTTTGTAACAAGTTCGATTTAATGGTTAGTTTTAAATAATGAATTTATTCAGTTTATGCATTTTGAAAGGAAAGATTTAAATTTATTCGAAATAGAAATAATTTAATCTCTTTTGCATTTTGGAATAGAAAGGTTAATTTTAATTATTTAAGAAAATCAATTTTAATTAGAAAAGCATGTTGAATATATATATTTGATATAGTGTGAAAAATTGATTTTGGGATTTTATTTTAATTAAAAATATTCTACCCTCATTAATATTGTGAAATATAAATGTTAGCTTTGTTAATATTGAGAAAATTAAAATTAAATGAGGGAGAGAAGCATTTTGATTTTTAATTAGAAAAGCAAGTTTAGAATGTTTGAATAGTTGAAAAGAATGATTTTTCATTTTATTAAAGATGTTTAAAATTCAAAATCAATAGATTATGTCAAATATTGTTCCATTTACCCTAGGTTTGAAAATATTTTTGGGGGATTATTTTTGGAGAGCATTTTTTTTGGAAACATTTTTTTGGAGAAGGATTTTTTGGAGGAGATTTGGGCATTTTGGGAAGGAAGGATTTCTTGAGTTGCGGGTTGGGCTCTTCATCAGATCTTTCTGTTAAAAAAAAAAAGAAAAAAAGGGTTTGGATGTTCTTCATGCAGTTTTGTTTTAAATTCTCCATTGAATGCCCTCAAGATTAAGATTCATAGTGGAAATTAGTTAAAGGTTGGCTGATTTTTTGAATCATTGTATGAGAAATGAGCTTCTTTATGCCCAAAATTTGCCTATTTGAAAGTTATTCAACAAAGATTGTGTATTTGGATAACCATGAGCATTTTGGAAATTTTATTTTAGCCTTTGTATGAGGCTGTGGATTAATGAAACTGGGGTTTTATTTTATTATCTTTTGAGGTTTGTATCATGTAAAAATAAAACAAAATATAGTAATTCAAAACGATTTTTATTTCTAAAAATGAATTTTTATTTTCATTGGGCGGATTTTTTTGGGGGGGCTTTGGAGGGGGGGAGCCGAAGCTCAACCCTTGCCCGTCCCTTCCCTTCTGCCCGCAGAGCCGCTGGGAGCTCTGTGACCCCAGTGGCCATAGAGGTCTATAGCCACCGTGTGGTCGCAAGGTCCTGCGACCCTGCGATGGCCGCAGGTTTCCTTGCATCCACTATGTGGATGCTAAGGGACCTGCGTCCACCGCAGCGGCCGCAATCCCACGGCTAGGGCATGATCGCCCCACTCTCGTGGATGGGAGGTGGGCCCGTGGCTGCCCTCATTTTTTTTTTAGTTTTTATTTAGTTTTTTTTTTAATATTAAATTTAAAGTTTTTAAATATAGTTTTTAATTATTTATTAATTATTATTAATATATATTTTATTAATGAAGATATATATATATATATATATAAATATTTATTTTGAAAATTGTGTATTATTAAATTATTAATTGTTTATATTTTATTAATCGGGGATTAATAAATATATAATAATATTTAATTTTGGTATTTGTCTTAATGAGGAAGTATCTTTTTGGAAATAGATAGAATATTATTTTAATTGGAAAATTTTTGAAATAAAATATATTTACCATTTGGTAATATTTTTTAAATATTATATCATTCAAGAATATATTATTATTGGATTTGAATGACAATAGGTCATCGGGGAATTTTAGAAATGAAAACACTATAGTATTTGAAGAATTGAAAAATGAAATATTTTATCATTGGATATTTTGAGAATTTAAATGATATACTATTGGAAATATGGGAAATTTAATATGTATTGTTTGGAAGATTGGGGAGTTAATGATATTCTCAATTAGTAAAGTAAATGGTTTAGTTTATATTTTTCCTCTGTATTGAGAAATTGACAAATGGACTATTGCAACTATGGGATTGTATTCATCTTGTAATGGTGATTTTTCTGTTAATATATTTTTTGAAAACTTAGATCATTCAGATATCTGGAATGAATTTTATGTTTAAATCAATATGGGAAAAGATTGTCTCTATCGGGTTATGTCCTTGATTTCGAATCTTGATTGTTTTCGTGTGCTAGTTGCTTTCGAGCCTGTCCTTTGTGTGGGTGTTAAATATTGGTTTGTGGTAGGCCCTAGCTAGTCAGGTCTCTAGTTAGAGCACCGTCAGTCAGTGCACCTTGTATGAAATCTAATTTGACCAAGTGAGTAATCCTACCCTATTAAACTACGTATGCTCAACCTTGGGTATTCTTGGGTTTTAGGATTTTGTTTGAATATGTTTCACTAGTATGTTGTTGTGTTGCCCTTGATTGGAGCTCTTTTGTGGGGTTGTCCATTTGCCTATTCCCTTGTGAGAATCCTGATATCATGCTAAACCTTGGGTTGCAATGACTTAGTTTTGCAGATGTTCCAGTGGACCTTTGTATTTGTTTCTATTATGTTCAGTTGGACCCTTTCCTATTCAAGGATCATTTATGTATTTATTGAGCGATTTGGTCATTTGTATATTGGTTATGTTCACCTTGACGGCAGGATTGTAAATGATGTGAGCCTTATGTATTCTTAACTTATTTAATGATCAGAGGGGTCTTGCAGTTGAGCAAACCTGGAGATGTAGCCCTTTAGGGGTGAACTCCGATATCAATTTGGTGTTATGTGATGCTTATGTTCCTATATTTTCCTTTTTAGTTTCTTGCATGTATGGATGGCATTTTGGTAAGATGTATAAAGGGGATTAGATGAAATTAATCGTAAATGCATGTATGCAGTCATCTTTTAAATGTAATAGATTGGAACATGAAAGAATGTAGTTTTGATTTGCAAATTATATTCAATTATTGTTAATAAAATAAAGTATGCATGGAAAGATCTCATTAGTTTATGATGAAATTAAAGTACGTTATGGAACTATATGAATGACATATGTTTAATGTAAAATTGAACGTAATGAATGGTTAAAAACTAATGGATGAACTCATCATGGTATCTATATTATTAACCATAATGGATGAACTCATCATGTTATCTAAATTTTAACTCTAATGGATGAACTTCATTATGTTATCTACATTTTAACCTTAATAAATGAACTTCATCATATTAGCTATATTTTAGCTATAATAAATGAACGTCGTCATGTTATCTATGTTTTAACTTTAATGGGTAAATTTCCTCATGTTAGCCTCATCTTCAACCATAATGGATGAACACATCCTATTATCTATAATTTTAATTTACTGAACAAATTATATCCTGGTTTAAAGTAATAACATGAAATTAAGTTAACCTGTTTGATCAGATCAAATGTCATGAGTTGAGTTAGATGTTAAGTTAAGTAATCAAGTTGGGAAACTCCTTAGGTATTATTTAGTCTTCTGTTGTGTTATCTAAGCTTTTGATAACGCATTGTATCATTATGTTGTGTCTTTTCTTTTTTATAAAAACATTTTCACTCCATTTGTGTGTTTTAGCTTTATCCCTTCGGGGTTTCATTGTAGGGCATTACACATCTCTCTCCCTCTCTCTTTCTTTAAGGATCCACTATTTTGTATGTTCTAGATCATGTGAGTTTTATTGCTTGATGTCATTCCTTCTATGGAATTGTTGTTTTTCACTCAAGGGTTCTCTCCTCTACAAGAGGTGTAAGTCCTTGACTATAATATCTTTCACACTTGGTAATGTACATCTATAATAAATTCACCAATCCCCATTGGGATAGAAAAGTGAGTCATCCTTCATCAAGAACCCCTTTCACCTAGCAATAGGATGAAGGATTGAATTCTTGTTCTCTTTTGTGCTTCATTCTAGCAGATGTTATATTTGTCTAAGACAACTCCTCTTGGAGGTAGATATCTTTTGAGAAAATATCTCTTCTCCTCCAAGGATCTCATTTACACTTATAGCAAGATATCTATTTTTCACCTATCTTATCCTTTCTTGAAGATTATTCCCTCTCTTGCTTTGATTTATGACATTTTTGAATGATGGATATCTTCTTGGTGTTGAAGGAAGGTATCCTTATTCTACTTTCTTTAAGATATCACCATTAAACTACCTTGACATCTTAAGGGGGGGCAACCACACTGCTCTTTTTGTATTATATTTCTCTCGTGCATTGTATCCCTTATACAGTGGGTCATTGCCAAAACAAGATGTCACCACTTTTCCCTTATACAATGGGTCATTCTTAGAATGAGATATCACCACTTTTACATTATATAGTTGGCAATTCTTAGAATGAGATGTCGCCACTTTTCTCTTATATAGTGGGTCATTCTAAGAACGAGATGATGCCAATTTTTCCTTATACGATGGGTCATTTGTTGGCATTTTTGTTGTCATTGATGTCAACTAGTATAGGATGACTATCGGTAGAAGAGATGTTCATGCAACACTATCATGCAGGAGTACAAGATGAGACATCTTTGATATCACCTTGTGTTGCAGAACACAGGTAAGGAAGAGAATGTCATTCAGAGGAATGATCACTAGAGTCACTAGTACACAAGTTACTACCTAACTTGTGTGGATGAAATGGTAAGGTTACCGGTACAATTTATCATTGGTAAGGAGAGTATTACAACTGGTAAGTGAAGTGTTGACAATAAGCAAGATGCTTGGATGTTGATTGTGATGAAGAGGCATAATGTTATCTAAATCACATCAACACCAAAGGAGAAGAATGAACAGGTCACCGGTATGTTGTGCGGTTGTAGAATAGCAAGACTCCCACTAGATAAGAGATGCAATCACCATGTGAAGATATGTCAACACTTATCCTTCTAGAGATCTACATTGTTGTTTTGGTACTATGGTTATATTGGTTTACTATTGAACCAACACATTGTGTTCACTAGCAAGGTCAGTGACCTATGCATAGTCACTGGTATATGCTCACCGACAGGTTATATGGCTCACTGGCACTGATGATGACTTGGTATCATTTGGAGATCACTTGATTATGTCAAAGACATGTTCCAGATACTTGGTTTTGGTGTTCTAGTTATTGATCTAATCGGGTTGACATATTTGTTGCTATCAACAGATAGGTCTAGGTTGTGGACCAGTATATGTTATGTATTCTAGATCAGCATGACACGTTATGGAAATGATTTATTGATTGGATATTGTTGCAAATGTATTGATCTGACATGTTGTATCGAATCAAGACTTATTTGTAATTGATTTAATTGTAATATTCTTAGTGAGTCAACCTACACATTTGGTATTAGGTTTTGTATAAATGTGAGATCTCATTTGTGAGATGAAGTGTGGTAGTGTGTTATGGTATTGTAATTTGGTATATGTGAATATTGAAGATCATATGAGCAAATCATAGAGTGAATCAAGAAGTTATCATTTGAAGGTTGAAGGAAGATGTTTATCAGAGCTTAAATCGGTACTGAATCCAACATTGCAGATGCACTTTGAAGCAATACATTATTATAGGATTTAACCATCCTATTGTAGTCATTGTGACTCCCATTTGAGCAGTGTGCTCTAGGCAGTTGGCCTTTCTGCATGTGTAGACCCTATTTGTATACAAATACTATCTGAAGTAGTATCATTTGATTATGGGTAAGGTTTCCCACTATGATTTTCCCCTTAAAGGGTTTCCACATCAAAAATCTTTGTATTATGTTTTGTGGATGTTGTTTCTCTTTTTGTTCCATGCATTAAGTTTCATCAGTATTGATATACTTTGTTAATCTGTTTAACCATCATTAAGTTTGGTTTACCGGTATTAAGTTGGATTAATTGATAATAGGTTGAAATTCATTGACAACTGATTCAGGCCCCCCCTCTTAGTTGTCCTTTTGGTTTCTAACAGAGCTTATCTCCTATTATGCATAATGTGCATTATATTTTTGTGAGATAAGGAAGAAGAGGTAAAGCCAATTGTTTGAAGGCTCACACCAGATCCACCGGTGAAACAAAGGAATGCCTCAAATGCATGAAATCAGGGTTATGCACTGGACCAACAGAGAAGGCATGTTGGGATGCCATTGCAGATGAAAAGTGATGGGTTTTTCACTTTGACAAACCGCTTGAGATATAGTCCAAGCCGATCGGGGAGAAGGAAAGGGTGAGCAGATTTAGACAAAGGAAAATGATCGGATTGAAAATGGATTCTATTGAAAGTTGATGACATGGTGTCATCAAGAGTGTTTACACATTTGTAAGTCCACTAGTAATATGGACAAGGTGCAAATGCAAAAGAGTTACCACACTTTATGAGAATGAGCATGCTATGGATAGACATGTCTAGTGACTGGTTAAGGTGTTCCATCAACAATTCAGCAAAGAGAAGACATGAAGGTTAACCAATAAAATGTGAGGTACCGATAGGGTTAGTAAACAAGCAAAAAAGAAGAACCGGTTGAGTGGTTGGTCAATGATCCTGTTCATACTGACATAGATGATCTAGTAGAGGTGGAGGTCGACATCGATGCAACATAAAGATGAAGTGGAAAGCTCACAGAGGTCGGTGAAGTGTTGTGTATGGATAGGTTTTTCTACAGGAGTGCATTTAATTTGGATCCCATTATTTGTGGATCAGATCAAAAGAGTGTGGCTCGAGGAATAATGAATAATGAAGAAAAGTCACAGAGTTATTGGCACCTGAATCAAAGCAAGGTAACTGGTAAGTGTAAACCGGTAAAGCAGCAACAGAGAGAGGTGAACCAATGTATCAGAGAAGTTGTCTCACCAGAAGACTGAAGTCTATGAAATGGTTACAATATTTATTTGTAATAGTATGACTAATTTTGTATTTGATGCTATCATTGTGATCACTGAGTTGTAGTTCAATGCAGGGGTTGTATCTCCTTTGGGTTGTAGCCCATAAACAAGTTAGGGGTTGGTGCTCCTTGGGTTAGTGCCCTAAATCAGGGGTTGGTTCTCCTTGGGTTGGTGCCCTAAATATTATAATCAGAGATTCATTGTGAGGCTGGATTGGAGCAGTAGACTTCAACAACATTGCTTACCGAAGTTTTTCCCATCTTCGTTTTTCCTTGTACATATTGGTGTTATGTGATGTCCCTTTGTGTGTGTTTGCATTTGTGTTTAGTCTCCTCACTAACCGGTAAGTTTGTATTCATTTACATCTGTTAATCAATATAATCTCATAATTATAGTTAAAGGGAATAGTTTGAGAACCACTGATTCACCCCCCTCTCAGTGGTGCATTGTGTCTAACAACTGGTATTAGAGCCTAGGTTCCCTGTTTATCAAGCTTTCTCTCACTTGGGTAGATTATGTCTTAAGGAAACAATGGTCTATTTAGTGTCAATCCCTACTCCAGTTTTTGATGGTTCAAACTATTTTATTTGGAGTCATAGAATGAAAGTCTACTTATCCTCTCTTGGGTTTGATGTATATATGTTAGTTGTTAATGGTCTCCCTAGGAATGTTTGTCCTCCCACCGGCTTTGAAGAAGAAAGAATATGCAAGTGCAACGATGAAGCCATGAAGGCTATTTTTCAGTCAACTCACCGGTGATGTTCCCTCATAGGTAGATAAGTGCAGATCAACAAATATTCTATGGGATAGATTGAAGAAGCTCTATGGAAATGAGCCCACTAATGCAGAACCTGCTTGTGATGATATCATGAGAAATGCATCTCATTTATTTATAGATGATGAAGGCAGATATGTTAGCAGCCGCAACAATGATGAAGAAGGAACTCACCTCTTCATAGCACAAGAATCTGAAGATGAGGAGCACACATCTAAAAGTGATAAGGCAAATAGATCCCACTGACAAGATGTGTTTGGTAGTGATAGTGAAGGTGAAGAAGAAGATGAAGCAGAAGTTGATCTTGAAGGAGATCTTGTAAATGCTCTTGAGGAGCTTAGTAGAGTAAGAAATTAATACAATTTATTCAAGAATGTTGTAGTTGTAGAGAAAAACCGGTTGATCAAATGCCTTGAAGAATCTAAGAAATGCATCTTAGAGTTGAAGACTCAACAAGAAGACACCAAGGATTGTTGGTGCAATGATCTACCATCTGACCTATAATTTAAAGATAAAGAACATCTGTAGCTTGTTGGATAAATGGAGATTCTCTGAAATGACCTTGAGAAATGTCAGGATGAGCTCAAGGTGATAATCTGGTTTGATGGTAGTAGTGATACCTTGGACAAAATTTTGAAAAAGAAAAAGTATGCTAAGGACACTGGAGGATTAGGAAGTGGTTCTAGTGAATGCTCCACGAGCAAGAATACAATGACATTCTGTTTATCTCCTCAAACTGAGAAAATAAGGGACAAACCTTCATGGTTAGAAATTCTCCCCATAATAAGGTTGACCTAACCATAACTAGTGAAGACTTGTAGATAAGAATGAAGACCGGTGTTCAAAGAAGGAACAATATTGATCCCAAAGTTAAAGAGAAGATGGGAGAAGACACCTTCACCGGAAGCAGGAAAATGAGAAGACAACAAAGAAGACCTCCTACCGGTAGAAGACAAGGAAATGTTACTACCCATAAGACAAAGTAAGTGTGGGAAAAGAAGAGATCAAATGAAAGAGCTACAGATCATGGACAATCCAGGATCCATCCTCGAAGAAGCATAAATGGAGATACCAAAATGGTAAGATCTTCCCATGCATGGTAGAATAAGTATGTAAGTTATAAACCATCCTTCTTGGGTTATTGCTTTTCATGCAATGGTCATGGACCTAGGGCAGAAGAATGTAGAAACAAAACTAGAAAGAATAATCTAGGATCTCTTAGACATCATGCATATGAGCTAAATGTATCTAGGAGTAGATACATGCATATCCCCTCTTCTGGTTATGCAAATACTATTTGTTATAACTACAATGAAATTGGCCATAGAGAGTTTGAATGCAGGAAGAAGAATTTGGAGTCACATGGAAGTCGGCATAGCAACTATGCTCTGTAGAGAAATGGATATAAATCATATGAAAGTCACAATCTTGCATGGAATCAAAGGAGAAATATTCCTATAGGAGAAAGAGGTCCACCAATTTTGGCTGCCAGTCACAACAACATGACCAAAAGAAGATGGTCAAATTGGCATGTCAAGAGATTCCCCAATAATGAAGTTGGGATGGATGTTGTGTGCTACTATAGCACTACTTCCGATTGTGATGCAAAATCCAAAAATAAAAGGACCCATCAGCAGAAGGTGGTAAGACCTGCTCCTAAGACTGAAAAATGGGAAGAAGAATGTGACCAAGCAAATGTGGAGGAAGAAGACCATGGACCGACACTGTGAATTCAATACATAGGTCATATCTCCTAGGGCCTAAAGGAGATGCAAGATCTTAGGGGGAGTAGTATATTGAACTAGATCATTCACCCCCTAATTAAATATGGACACTTGGAAGAACAAGTTGCTGCCTGTATGAAAGAAGAAAATGAGATGATAAGTGTTTGTAGAGTCTAACTTGGCTACACACCTATAGATCAGTGCTAGATCACTATTGTGATGTCAATGTATGAAAAGATAACAATTAAAATTAGATGCAAGGTGGCACAAAATGTCAGGAGTCACAAGAAGGTGCTCTGGTAGTGATAATGGACTGGTATAGGAAACTGTTATGTGTAGGATGTTATCAGCATGAATGTTATCAGGTACTTGTAGGTTGTGTAAAACAATGAGGTTGGAGATCATTGCAATAGCCCCTATACCATGGAATGTGAATTCATGTCTCAAGTGGTATTAGAAATTACCTAAATGATATATGTTGGTCCGGTTGTTGATCATGCATGCTTGCATGTTTTAGGCTAAACGGTTTGATTTATGACTTCATAATGACATTGTATGGTGTTGTGTACATCCAGGATCATGCCATAGGTTGTGGTGGATATGGTGGAGCTAAAGATTATCAGATGATCACATATGCACAACTCAACCAGTATATGGAGATGATTGGTGCCCTGGTATTGGACCTGACTGGAGATGTGGACATGAGATGTATGACTCAGGGGTAGTTCAAGTGCTTATAATACTGAGCCAACATGCTTGAACTTGTAAGGTTGTTGACTGTCCAAACTACAGATGTTGGAAATTGCAGTAGGAACACCCAGGAGAATTTCATGGTTAAGGGTATCTACTTTTCATTTAGTTGGTTGTATCTATAGTAAAATCACATTTGATTCTAAAGAATTTTTGGGATCAAACAAAAGGTGATGCAGTTTGACTGATAGGTAAGTAGTATTCACTGACACATCTTTCTGCAATTGAGTGCTTTAACAAACTGTATCATATTTGCATACTCAATTGGTGTGAATTGATGGAATGGTTCCTCCACCACAAGTGTTGTGACTTGGAAAGATGTAACAATTTGTAACAATTGGTATCAAAGGAGGACATACATCTGGTAAATAAAAATTGGAGAAAGAATTTTGTTAGTGACTGGTATATACAAGGAGAAATGATATTCTGACAGTTCCCTTTGCCATTGTTGTTAAAGGGGGAGAAATAATTTTTAGTATACCACATACTACATGAGTGAGAATCCATTGGATCATACAAAGGGGGAGAGAGACTATGTAGTATGTCGGATACCACATGAGTTGACATCAATTCCAAATGGAGAGATTGTTGGCATTGTGTTATCATTGATGTCAATTGGTATAGGATGACTACTAGTAGAAGACATGTTCATGCAATATTGTCATGTAAGAGTACAAGATGAGATATCTTTGATATCACTTTGTGTTGCAAAACATGGGTAACGAAGTGAATGTCATTCAGAGGAATGATCACTGGATTCACCAATACACAAGTTAGTGTTTGACTTATGTGGATGAATTGGTAAGGTTATCGGTACAATGTATCATCGATAAGTAGAGTATGTCAACTAGTAAGTGAAGTGTTGACATTGAGAAAGTTACTTGGATGTTGTTTTTGATGAAGAGGTAGAATTTTACCTAAATCACATCAACACCAGAGGAGAAGAATGAATAGGTCACCGGTATGTTGTGCGGTTGCAGAAGAGAAGGACTCCCACTAGATAAGAGATGCAGTCACCATGCGAAGAGATGACTGACTGTGAATGTGCCCAAATGAGATCACATGTATCTAGTTGAAGATATGTTGCACAAACAAGGAAGACATATGAGTGCATTACAGAATGCAGATGACAAGGAATCACTACCACTGGTAAGTTGAGCTTATCTCCTATTATGCATAATGTGCATAATAGTTTTGTGAGATAAGGAAGAAGAGGTAAAGGCAAGTGTTTGAAGGTTCATAAGGGATCTACCGATGAAATAGAAGAATTCCTCAAGTGCATGAAATTAGAGTTATGCACTGGGCCAACAAAGAATGTATGTTGGGATGCCGAAGAAGATGAAGAGTGATGGGTTTTTCACTTTGACAAACCAGTTGAGATATGGTCCAATCTGATCAAGGAGAAGGCAAGGTTGAGAAGATTTAGATAGAGGCTAATGGCTGGATTGAAGACAGAGTCTATTGAAGGTTGATGACATGGTGTCATCAAAAGTGTTTACCGGTATGTAAGTCCACCGGTAATATGGACAAGGTGCAGATGCAGAAGAATTACCACACTTGATGATAATGAGCATGTTATGGATAGACATATTTTGTAAGGTGTTCCACCGATAGTTCAGCAAAGAGTAGACATGAAGGTTAACTAGTAAAATGTGAGATATCAATAGGGTTAGTAAACTAGCAAAAAAAAAGAACAGGTTCAGTGGTCGGCTGATGATCCTATTCATACCGACACATATGATCTAGCAGAGGTGGAGGTCGATGTGGATGCCATGTAGAGATGAAGTGACAAGCTCACAGAGGTCGATGAAGTGTCATGTAGGGATAGGTATTTCTACATGTGTGCATTTAATATGGATCCCATGATTTGTGGATCGGATCAAAGGAATATGGCTCGAGGAAGATTGAACAATAGAGAAAAATCAGGGAGTTGTTGGCACTTGAATTGAAGTAAGAAAATAAAATTATGAGAAGACCTCGAGAAAGAAACAACAAAAATATTAGTGGCACTTTGACAAATGCAGGTTGAGATACAAGGCCGTGGTTACTAAGTTTGGAAAATGTGTATTGGAAGGCATGTTAATTGCGGTGATGTGCAAATAGCTGCCTTGGAGATCATATCGGATAAGATCATATTGGATTTGGTTTGCCTCGAGGTTGATGAGGAAACCCTAACCGCTTGAGATTTGAATTGGCTTTTGGTGGAAAGAATGGGATATAAATATACAAGCCAAAGATAGAGCTGTTGCGAAGTGATTGAGTGTTGCATGAAAGAGTTAGATCAGTTAGAGTGAAAACAATAGAAGATAGTAGTGACTGTGTGATTAAAGGTTAAACTAGTGTTTAACAAAGTGTTTAATCAATATGGTTGAAGCAACTGGTAAAGAAGCTAGATTGCATCAAAGAAGATAACCGGTAGGTGGTTGTACCGATAAGAAGACAATAGAGGGTGCTGAAGTGTAGAATAGTGAAGGAGAGATCTAAAAAAGTAGATGTAGAGCAAGGTAACCGGTAGAGTGTAAACCAGTAAAGCAACATCAGAGAGAGGTAAACTAGTGTATCAGAGAAGGTGTCTCATCAACAAAGTGAAGTATATGAAATGGTTACAAGATTCACTTGTAACAGTATGACTAATTTTGTATTTGATGCTATCATTGTGATCACTGAGTTGTAGCTCGATGCAGGGGTTATAGCTCCTTTGGGTTGTAGCCCATAAACAAGTTAGAGGTTGATGCTCCTTGGGTCGATGCCTTAAATCAGGGGTTGTAGCTCCTTTGGGTTGTAACCCATAAATTAGTTAGGGGTTGGTGCCCTAAATCAGGGGTTGGTGCTCCTTGGGTGGGTTCCCTAAATATTTTAATCAGAGATTCATTATGAGGTTGGATTGGAGTAGTAGACTCCAGCATCATTTGCAATTACATTCTTTCAAGGTCAAATCCTCAATCGATGTTTGACTAAGGAAAATCCTATCCACAACCTTTCTTCCCTTCTTTTCTATATGTAGGTTGCAAGTGCACAACTGCAATTACAGATTTATCCTTCATTTTCAAAGATGAAAAAACCCTTTTCAACTCGTGGATTTTTCGGAGGACTAGGTGCATCTTCAACTTGGTCCTGATGAATTTTATCCAAAATTGCAGGACAAATCCAATCTCAATACCTCAAATCCAAAGTTATAGAACGGTCTTAAATTGGTAGCTCCTTATTTCACCCATTTTGTCTTCATTTTTTGCATAGTCAACAAGTCAACTCTTCTACTTACAAAAGGGTGAATTGCATTGCACCCTTTCAATTCACTTAGTATTGAGATCCATATTCACTCTAAGGTTTGGATCTAGTGAATTCAACCCCTCTTTTGAATGTAAAGTATCTCCCAAGTGAAAATCATCCTAGTGATTTCCTTTCTCTCTCGTAGGTGGAGAATCACTAGGGTTCAATTTTCCACTTTATAGGACTGGACAACTAGTCATCCTCAAATCTATGCAATAAAATATCTTCATCCTACATTTGAGTGGCTCTAAGAGAATGCAAGTTACTGTCAATGAAAGCATGTTTATTGTTCCAAAATGCTCAAGCCAATTACAATAAAGAGTTATTTCTAAAGCCTTAAAACTTCTTAAGACTCTACTTTTACATATTGACAAGGATTATTCACTAGTCCTATAACATCTCTAGTAGAAATGGCTAGGATATCAGAACAAGACATAGTGTTTCAAAATAGTCATTAGCTTCTCCATAAGATAGACTAAATGCATCACCCCATCTCACATGTGGAAGCTTTTCCCAATTGATGGTCTGAGTAATGTACCTCATTGGTCGATCTGCCCAAATATGGGATACATTTTCTTCAGTCCATAAAATATTAGTTGTTAGCCTCTATGGCAATGACCTCTAAATCTTGGTGATGTTAATCAAACCAATATTCAAAATGATAGCCAATGCTAACTCGATCATGCTGACAGTCTAAAAATTCAAAGTCTTAATTTCATGCTCACTAGAATCTTCTTACACATTTCAGTGCCTAGATGAATACCATACTCTTATAGCCTCATCATGACAATTGCACTATAAATGACCATACTCATGACACAGATGTCACTGAAATGGTAAAGTCTCATAATCCAACTAATGCACCCACACACATATCTATAGCATCTGGCAAAGGTTTGCTAAGATTAATTTCAACACAGATATGAGCAAAAGTCATTACCTTTCTCCCCAGGGTATAGGTTGAAGCTACCACTGGCTTCCCAAGCAGTGAAGCGAGCATCCACAACACATCCTCTCAACGGCATTCCACTGAAAAATGTGGTAAACTAACCCACACTAGAACCCTATTCAGGAGCTCCTCCAAAGGGTTAAACCTTGCATGCCAAGGTTTGATGAACCACCCCACCTGGTTGTAAAAATGTTGGTCTCCCTCAAAAACCCTATTACAATCCTCCATGTAGTTGAAATTAACCATGAAGTAGTTGTTTGCCAATAACATAATCTCCATTTCCCCTTCTGATGCCCAAGTTCTCTGTGCCTAGTTTTTCAAAAACTGCAGAAAAACCCTCATCCCTAAAAAATTGCAATATAGCGAGTGTTTTGAAAAGTATTCAACATATTCATCTATCATCTCTGGAGGAATAACCAACCTTGGCCTCTCACTGTATCTCTTGAGAAAGACATTAATCTCTATAATCCAAGAGCTACCAGCACTACCAGACCCTGAATCTGAGGCAAAAAGATTATTATGAAAAGTCTTAATACTTTGGGGTGGGGATTTTGAACCCACCGCAACCAAGAACCCACCCCTCCCAAGCACCACTGAAAGGAAAAGCCGACAATAACACCCTGACCCACTAGCTATCCATAGACCTATAAGGAACCCCGAACCCCAGCCGTGCATAGTACAACCCCCCTCCCACAGACCACTACTCAACCACTAGCACCTGCCACCCCTAACACAATTCCTCCCCTCCCTACAATAAACTCCACTGCCCTCCCCCTGACGTACCAGCAAGCAACAACTGCCCATGAGATAGGGCATCAATGCCCTAGCTTGACACCCTGTAGACTCCCTCATGCTCGATGTGATCCTTAAATTCTCATCTATATTTCTTATCTTTTTCAAAATCCTAATAGGGTCCTATTTCAACATTCAAAGCTTAATTTTGCCTATCTAGAGATCATAAAATCAATCAATTTTTTGGGGTTATCTATCAAATAATCCTAACTTTCATCCCTAAAAATTTTCAAAAAAATTGGGAGGATAGGGTACAACTTCAACCCTGTCGCTGGCCTTTTTCCCGAAATTTTGGGAGACTGTTATGACTAGAAAATTGGCTGATTTTGTCAAATTTTAATCCCTCTAAAATAAAAAAACACTTCCCAATTTCAACATTGCAAGTTTCAAGGAAACATTTAAAATTAAGTGATTAATTATAATCTTCCCTAATTTTAAGATCTTAATTTTGTTAATTTTAAATTTGAAATTAAGTGGTATCACATAGGCCCTAATTTTAAAAATTTAATCTCTTTTGGATAATTTTAAAATTAAGAGGTAATTTTTTTTACATAATCCTAATTTTAAATTTCAATTTCCTAGGAGGTTGCCTTATTATGTTTTCAATCAATTTGTTCACTTAATTGAATAATCATTTTTCCTAGAATTTTGAATTATTCCGCTATTTTGCAAGTTTCAAATTTCACAATTTCAAATTCAAATTTGCAATTTGCAATTCAAATTCTATTTTCCTTTCTTTATTCAATTTTCTATGCATGTATGTGGTAAACATTATTATGGTTAAATGGTATATGAGTTTCTTATTTGATCATAAGTGCATATGGAGTTCTTATCTTATTTTCCTAATTCAATTTCAAGTTCCATTAAAGATGTTCATGATGTTCCCTTTCATGCATATTATGATAATTTATTTCTCCTTCTTTCTAAGGTTTCACTATTTTCTTTATGGAGTACATTATTAATAAACTCGATGTCCTTTCTTGCATGGAGTTTTCCTTCATGCGACCGCATGTTTGTTCCATAGGTGGGATCTTCTCCTTGTTTGAAACGGTATGTCTATTATGAACAATATCTCCTAAAAGAATTTTTGTCAATCTTCTTCTTTCTCTCTCTTTGCAAACTACCTCTTCTATTGTGTTATTCATAACTTGATGTCCTTTCTTGAATGGAGTTATCCTTCATGTGAGAACATTTATGTTTCTTGGTTAGGATGTATTCCTTGCTTGAAACGGTATGTCTCTTATGAGTAGTCTCTCTCTAGAAGCTATGTAATTATTCTCATTGTCCTACACTTGGGGGCCAATGATCTCTCTCCCTCTCTCTTTCTCTATGGATCCACTCTTTCCTATGTTCTAGATGGTGTGATTTTTATTACTTGATGTCATTCCTTCTGTGGAATTGTTGTTTTTCACTCAAGGGTTCTCTCTTATACAAGAGATGTAAGTCCATGACTATAATCTCTTTCACACTTGGTAATGTACATCTATAATAAATTCACCCATCCCCATTGGGATAAAAAGTGAGTCATCCTTCATCAAGAACCCCTTTCACCTAGCAATAGGAGGAAGGATTGAATTCTTGTTCTCTTTTTCTCTTCATTCTAGAAGATGTTATATTTGTCTAAGACAACTCCTCTTGGAAGTAGATATCTTTTGAGAAAATATCTATTCTCCTCCAAGGATCTCATTTACACTTATAGCAAGATATCTCTTTTTCAACTATATTATCCTTTCTTGAAGATTATTCCCTCTCTTGCTTTGATTTATGACATTATTGCATGATGGATATATTCTTGGTGTCAAAGGAAGGTATTCTTATTCTACTTTCCTTAAGATATCAACATTAAACTACCTTGACATCTTAAGGGGGAACACCCACACTGCTCCTTTTGTATTATATTTCTCTCATGCATTGTATCCCTTATACAGTGGGTCATTGTCAGAACAAGATGTCGCTACTTTTCCCTTATACAATGGGTCATTCTCAGAACGAGATGTCACCTCTTTTACCTTATACAATGGGTCATTCTTAATGTAGACACCCAAAAATGGTCAACGCTTGCGAGGTCATACTTTAACATTTGCGCATTGCCTCATTTTAGGTTTTTGCGTCGCATTAACATTTCTCCTATGTCACGCACTTGGTCTTTATCATTTGCGAGCATCGAGTCATTCTTCTACATTCTTCAATCATCTCATCCTCGAATTTGGTCTTGTCGACAACATTATCCAGTCATGATTTTGATCGATTTTATCTTGTTGCATCAATGAGCGTGCTAATTTGTCATCATTTTGGACATCGTCAATCCTAATTAGGGTTTTCTCCTCCTATCAATCTTATCAATCTTATCATCAATCCTATCAATCTTATCAATCGTATCATCAATCTTATCATTTTGGACATCGTCAATCCTAATTAGGGTTTTGTCCTCTTTTCAATCTTATCATCTGGCGATCGGTTTATCAATCTTGTCGTTTTACGATCAATTTGTCATCGATCGTTGTCTTGTTCAATTTTGTCATTTGGCAATCAATTTGTCATCGATCGTGGTCATTATCAATCTTGTCGTCTTGCAATCCATTTTGTCATCGATTCTTTGCCCTTTTGTCAATCTTGTCATTTTGTGATCATTTCGCTATCGATCATTGTCTATGTCAATCTGGATCAATTTGTCATTGTTCCTCGTCAATTGGCGCATTTCTCAATCAAATCGTTTGTCGCATTGGTCATTTATCAATTCAAAATCATGACATTAATTATCTTCAATCAAGACCTAATTGTCATTCTCGCATTTCTAATTCGTCTTCTAGGGTTTTATGATTTATTCATTTAACCTATTTTGCCATTTCTTCCTCTAGGATTACTAAATTATTTATTAATCCTAAGTCTTCTCATTACAATTAAATCTTTATTTAATTGGTTAATTATTCTTCCTCTTGTAAATTAATTAATAAATGACAAATTGTTAATTAATTTACCTAATTTCTTCTAGTTCC
Source organism: Cryptomeria japonica (assembly GCF_030272615.1). Lineage (NCBI taxonomy): Eukaryota > Viridiplantae > Streptophyta > Pinopsida > Cupressales > Cupressaceae > Cryptomeria > Cryptomeria japonica. Next base: position 341,180,802 of record NC_081414.1, read on the forward strand.
TAATTTCCTATTTTTCCATCAATTTCTAATTCCTAATTTTCATCAATTATCAATTTTCTAATTTTCTAAATTTCTAATTTCTTTTCCCTCCTATTTCATCTCCTAATTCTATGGGAATGACATTTCAGTTTGTCATGAAATTTTCATAGTTGATAATCAATCAATTTTGACATGGAATGTGTCATAATTTGTCATCAATTATCAATCAATCAAATTGTGCATGGAAAGTGCATAATTTGTCATATTTTGTCATATTGATTTGCAATTTCCATTTGAATTGCATCATGCCAATCTTGTCATTTCTCCAATTTCTCTATAAATTGGATAATTTTCTTCAATCAATCCCTTCAATCCGAATCCTTAATCAAACTACCGAACTTACGCTTCTAGTACTCTTGAGCTTTTCATCAATCTTGCTTTCAATTGTGTGTGCACTTGTAGGTGAGATCCACAAATCCATTGAAGAGGAAAGAACAACAATGGAGCCGCATGGAAGAAGCATTCAAATTGTTATATGGTTTGCATGATATTTTCTTTTAAATGCTTTGTTTTTATTCCTCTATTGAGTGTGCTTGGAATTAGGTTCATTTCAATGAGTGTTCTTTTGATTGAGTTATCATGTCTTGTGTTTTGATTGATCTACTTGTCTTTGATGATTCCTATTTCCTAACCTACACTTAGAATGAGATGTCACACTTTTCTCTTATACAATGGGTCATTCTTAGAATGAGATGTTGCCAATTTTCCCTTATACAATGGGTCATTTGTTGGCATTGTGTTATCATTGATGTCAACTAGTATATGATGACTATCGGTAGAAGAGATGTTCATGAAACATTGTCATGCAGGAGTACAAGATGAGACATCTCTGATATCACCTTGTGTTGCAAAACACGGGTAAGGAAGAGAATGTCATTCAGAGGAATGATCACTGGAGTCACCGGTACACAAGTTAGTGTTTGACTTTTATGGATGAAATGGTAAGGTTACCGGTATACTTTATCATTTTTAAGGAGAGTATGTCAACTGGTAAGTGAAGTGTTGACAAGGAGAAAGATGCTTGGATGTTTTTTGTGATGAAGAGGCAAAATGTTACCTAAATCACATCAACACCAGAGGAGAAGAATGAATTGATCACCGGTATGCTATGCAGGTACAAAATAGAAGGACTCTCACCGGATAAGAGATGCAATCACCATGTGAAGAGATTACTTACAGTGAATGTGCCCACACTGAATCACATGTGCCTGGTTGAAGATATGATGAACAAATAGGGAATCCATATGAGTGTATTACAGGATGTAGATGACAAGGAATCACTACCACTGGTAAGTGGAGCTTATCTCCTATTATGCATAATGTGCATTATAGTTTTGTGAGATAAGGAAGAAGAAGTAAAGGCAAGTGTTTGAAGGTTCACACCAGATGTACTGGTGAAACAAAGGAATGCCTCAAGTGCATGAAATCAAGGTTATGCATTGGACTGATAGAGAAGGTATGCTGGGATGCTAGTGTAGATGAAGAGTGGTGGTTTTGTCACTTTGACAAACCACTTGAGATATGGTTTGAGCAGATCAGGGAGAAGGCAAGGCTAAGTAGATTTAGATAGAGGAAAATGATCGGATTGAAGATGGAGTCTCTTGAAGTTTGATGACATGGTATCATCAAGAGTGTTTATTGGTTTGTAAGTCCACCAATAATATGGACAAGGTGTAGATGCAGAAGACTTTCCACACTTGATGAGAAAGAGCATGCTATGGATAAACATGTCTAGTGACCAGTTAAGGTGTTCCATCGATAGTTCAACAAAGAGTGGACATGAAGGTTAATTGCTAAAATGTGAGATACCGAGAGGGTTAGTAAACTGACAGAAAAGAAGAACCAGTTGAGTGGTTGGTCGATGATCCTATTCATACTGACATGGATGATCTAGCAGAGTTGAATGTCGATGTGGATGCCACATAGAGATGAAGTGGAAAGCTTGCATAGGTCGGTGAAGTTCCATGTAGAGATAGGTATTTCTATAGGTGTGCATTTAATTTGGATCCCATGATTTGTGGATCGGATCATAGGAGTGCAGCTCGAGGAAGAATGAATGATAGAGAAAAGCTAGGGAGTTATTGAAACTTGAACCCAAGTAGGAAAATCAGATTGTGAGAAGACCTCGAGAAGGAAATAGTAGAAATATTAATGGTGTTTTGATAGATGTAGGTCGAGATACAAGGTCATGGTTTCTAATTTTAGAAAACGTGTATTTGAAGGTGAATTAATGGTGGCAATGTGCAAACAAGTTTCTTAGAGATCAGATTGGATTTGGTTTTCCTCGAGGTTGATGAGGAAACCCTAACCGCCTGAGATTTGAATTGGCTTTTGGTGGGAAGATGATAGTTCTGATACTAAATGTTTAGTATAGATGCCAAGCTAACAAGATGAGAGGGGGAGGGTGAATCATACAAACTTAAACTTCCATTAAAACAAAAGATTCAACCTCGGTAATCTTATCAGAAAAATAGTAAAGCATGCAGACTCATGAACAGATAAGATCAAAAAATTATATAACACCAAATTTAACATGGAAACCCAAATAGGGAAAAAACATTATGGGATTTCAAACCCACTAAGAAATATACTCTTCTAGAGTATGCTTAGTTAAAAGAAAATCCTGTTAAATATTACAAACACATTGCTAGATGTGACCCGATTAAGGGATTTCCCTCGGATCTGTTAGGATCTTCACCTTTTTAGAAGTGACCTTGTTAAAGGATTTCAAACACTCACTCAGAATGTCACCTTGCTAGAGGGTTTTACAAATAAGACTGTTAAGTCCACTCGGTTAAGAGATTTTCTGTTACTTCACAAAACAAGAGTAGTAAAATATATCTGCAACTTCACATCTAAAATGCTAGAGCGGATTCTTATTTTCTCAATACAATCTAGTCATAGGACTTATCTAGTCCACCTACTAGGCTCTATATTCTGTTAATCAAACAGGTCTTCAAGCTTTTGTGCTCGGTAATCACTATGTAGCATCCCTGTGCTTATATTTGCCTGCATACATTGTTTATCAACAATTCCTTATTTATAAACAATAGCTAATTGCTTAATCTACTTGATCACATTTCCCATGATCAATCATAACCATCATATCTTCAAACTTGACTAGGTTCAATGTATCCTTCAATCTGAAAATGTTTTACCTTGCCTTGGAACTTGCATACATTTCTTGGAACTTGTGCTAAGGTATTACGGTTCAATCTGAGCTGCAGATCTTCCTGTTGTTCTTTCATTGCCATAGATTCTTAACAAACTTCATACACATTGTATCAATCATTTAATCATATCCAGCTCATCAACTTCCATCATTAAAAAATGCTTTTATTCATTCAATGCATTCTGTTACTGCTCAGTTGCAACTCGGTGAATACTAAACTTTACTCGGTAGACATTCCGCCTTCATTAACTGATAGCAATAACCTTAGGGTTTACTGACTAGGTTCCTTGCTCGGTAACATAGTATAGTATTAACCTTACAATTAACAACATATGTAGGATATCAAAACAATCTAAACATCATGATCTCATCATTGTCTAACTTGGTAATAGTTGCCCATTGAATAACTTATTCCTCCCCTTATTCATCACATTCTTTCTGTGTCTTTTACCGACATCTTAATTCTCTTCAAAACATACTTCTTAAGATATGGAAACATCATACTAAATTAGAAAATCAATTTCTTGACATCAATGACAAAATAATAATATCAAGACAGTAAACATCCTTAATCAGTTATATCCATAATCATCAACAACCTTCTCAATATCCTTATTGAAATTCCAACAATCTCTTATTGTAATTGGAATGCCAACAATCTCCCTTTGTCTGTTATAATGCCAACAATCTCCCCCTTTGGCATTGATGGCAAAACCAATTGATTTGACCTAATTGATTCGGATTGTTGTGAAATGCTGAAATGCTCTCCCCTTGTTATTAGTCTTCTCCCCCATACATTATTCTTCTCCCCCTTTGACAACAATGCCAAAAAGTAAACTAAAACATAATTTCTTCCATTGAGAAGTGAATTCCTTGCTGTTATGTATCTACTCAGTTTCGGTCAAAGCATTTTGTCTTCAATTCCTGTTCCCTATTATTGTTTCCTGTACACCTTTAGAAAACCTCCTAAAGTGTGTAAATCAGCATCAACTCCTAAAAGATTTTTGTAGAGTCATCCAATTGATGCTTTCACCGAACTCGGTCAGTGAGTGGAAGATAGGGGTAGGACCCCTAACTTGCTTCTGAGATACTCAAAATTGTCCCTGGGTAGTGGCTTGGTGAAGATATCTGCTATTTGTTCCTTTGTGCTAACATACTCCAACACCACTTTCTTGTCTTGAACTTCTTCTCTAAGATAATGATATTTGATAGAGATGTGCTTTGTCTTAGAGTGCATAACAAGATTCTTTGAAATGTTAATGGCACTAGTATTGTAATAGAATATAGTTACTGGCTCGGTCACTTTCTCATTTATACCTTCCAACAGTTGTTTGATCCATGGTATATTAGTGCAATTCAATGCTGCAGCAACATATTCAGCTTCTATTGTTGACTATGAAACACATCCCTGTTTCTTGCTAAGCCAACTCACTAGTCTTTTTCCTAAAAAGAAAGCTCCTCCACTTGTGCTTTTCCTGTCATCATTGTTGCCTGCCCAATCAGCATCAGTATAAAATTTTAAATCAAAATCATTTCTCTTGTGAAATACTAGGCCATAATCCTCAGTGCCTCTTAAGTATCTGAAAATTCTTTCGATTGTTGTCATATGTGTTTCTTTGGGATCTGCAGAAAATCTTGCAACTATACCTACTGCATGTGCTATATCTGGCCTACTGTGAACAACATATTGCAACTTTCCGATCATAGATTGGTAAAGTGTTTCATCAACAGATGCAGATTCATCATTCTTTGATAGTTTATAGTTGGTAGTCATAGGAGTGCTTACAGGTTTTGAATCCTCCATTCCAAATTTCTTCAAGATTTCCTCATATAGTTTGTGCACTTTTTCCATGTTTTTACGAAATCTTTCACTTGCTCCACTATGATCTTCTTCAGTGTACTTTCTCATTCTATCATTGTAATCATCAGATTCACCAATATGAAAAGAATTGAAAGCAGATTCTACTTTATTTACCAAAGACCCACTGTTATCAAAGTTGCTTAACTCAATGCATGTAGCTTACCGATAGTAGCATCTAAAGAAACTAGCATATTGAGTATAGACCTCAAATCATTGATTGCAGATACTCAGATTGCATAAGCTGGTAGAAGGGTTCTTAACAACTTACTTGTTATATCCTTTTCTTCAATAGTTCCACCTACTCCTTTGATTTGATTTACAATCTCCTTTAGTCTTGTATTGTACTGGGTTATGTTCTCACCTTCATTCATCCTCATAGATTCAAGTTGTCCTCTTAGACTATCCACTTTTGCTTTTGAACATGTTCATCACCACCATACATAGATATGAGCTTGACCCACATTTCCTTGGCATCATTGCAGCCTTCTAGATCATTAAACTCTGAGTCAGTCAATGTAGATGTTATTTCAATCATTGCTTGAATATGTTCTTGCTTGGCCTTTATCTCTTCCATTTTCAATGGATAGGTGCTAGGTGTAATGAAATCATTCTCCAGATAATATACAGCATATTTTCCAACTCCTGATAAGTGCAGCTTCATCCTTTTCTGCCATGTAGAGAAACTTGACTTGTTCAGCTTCGATACATCCCTCTTATTCATCTTTGGATCTTTGCCTTGAGTGCCTTCAAACTTTTTCTTCCAGAGTCCAAAGCTCTAATACAAATTGATAGTTCTGATACTAAATGTTTAGTACAGATGCCAAGCTAACAAGATGAGAGGGGGGGTGAATCATACAAACTTAAACTTCCATTAAAACAACAGATTCAACCTCGGTAATCTTATTAGAAAAATAGTAAAGCATGCAGACTCATGAACAAATAAGATCACAAAACATATAACACTAGATTTAACATGGAAACCCAAATAGGGAAAAACCACTATGGGATTTCAAACCCACTAAGAAATATACTCTTCTAGAGTATGCTCGGTTAAAAGCAAATCCTGTTAAAGATTACAAACACATTGCTAGATGTGACCCGGTTAAGGGATTTCCCTCAGATCTATTAGGATCTTCACCTTGTTAGAAGTGACCTTGTTAAAGGATTTCAAACACTCACTTAGAATGTCACCTTGCTAGAGGGTTTTACAAATAAGACTGTTAAGTCCACTCAGTTAAGAGATTTTCTATTACTTCACAAAATAACAGTAGTAAAATATATCTGCAACTTCACATCTAAAATGCTAAAGAAAATTCTTATTTGCTCAATACAATCTAGTCATAGGACTTATCTAGTCCACCTACTGGGCTCTATACTCTATTAATCAAACAGGTCTTCAAGCTTCTGTGCTCGGTAATCACTATGTAGCATCCCTATGCTTATATTTGCCTGCATACATTGTTTATCAACAATTCCTTATTTATAAACAATAGCTAAACACTTAATCTCCTTGATCACATTTCCCATGATCAATCATAGCCATCAAATCTTCAAACTTGACCAAGTTCAATGTATCCTTTGATCTGAAAATATTTTACCTTGTCTTGGAACTTGCATACATTTCTTGGAACTTGTGCTAAGGTATTGCGGTTCAATCTGAGCTGTAGATCTTCCTGTAGATCTTTCATTGCCATAGATTCTTAACAAACTTCATACACGTTGTATCAATCATTTAATCATATCTAGCTCATTAGCTTCCATCATTAAATAATGCTTTTATTCATTCAATGCATTATGTTACTACTCGGTTGCAACTTGGTGAATACTAAACTTTACTCGGTAGACATTCCGCCTTCATTAACCGATAGTGATAACCTTAGGGTTTACCGACTAGGTTCCTTGCTCGGTAACATAGTATAGTATTAACCTTACAATTAACAACATATGTAGGATATCAAAACAATCTAAACATCATGATCTCATCATTGTCTAACTCGGTAATAGTTGCCCATTGAATAACTTATTCCTCCCCTTATTCATCATGTTCTTTCTGTGTCTTTTATCGACATCTTAATTCTCTTCAAAACATACTTCTTAAGATATGGCAACATCATACTGAATTAGAAAATCAATTTCTTGACATCAATGACAAAATAATAGTATTAAGATAGTAAACATCCTTAATCAGTTATATCCATAATCATCAACAACCTTCTCAATATCCTTATTGAAATGCCAACAATCTCCCTTTGTCAGTTATAATGCCAATAGAAGACTGGGCTATAAATATGCAAGCCAAAGATATTGTTAACTATTGTTGGATGGGAGAACATAGAGCTGTTGTGAAGTGATTGAGTGTTGCATGAAAGAGTTAGATCAATCAGAGTTGAAACAACAAAAGATAATAGTGACTAAGTAAAGGTTAAATCGATGTTTAACAGAGGGTTTGACTGGTATGGTTTGAGAAATCTGTAAAGAAGCTAGATTGCATCAAAGTAGATAACTGGTAGGTGGTTTTACCGGCAGGAAGACAACATAGGGTGCTGAAGTGGAGAATAGTGAAGGAGAGATTTGGAAAAGTAGATACAAAGCAAGGTAATTGGTAGAGTGTAAATCAGTAAATAAGAAATAGAGAGAGGTGAATCGGTGTAGCAGATAAGGCATCTCACCAGCAGAGTGAAGCATATGAAATGGTTACAAGATTCACTTGTAACAGTATGAATAATTTTGTATTTGATGCTATCATTGTGATCACTGATTTGTATCTCGGTGCAGGGGTTGTAGCTCCTTTGGGTTGTAGCCCATAAACAAGTTAGGGGTTGGTGCTCCTTGGGTTGGTGCCCTAAATTAGGGGTTGTAACCCATAAATAAATTAGGGGTTGGTGCTCCTTGGTTTGGTGCCCTAAATATTATAACCAGAGATTCATTGTGAGGCTGGATTGGAGAAGTAGACTTCAGTAGTATTGCTCACTAAGGTTTTTCCCATCTTGGGTTTTCCTTGTACATATTGGTGCTTTGTGATGTCCCTTTGTGTGTGTTTGCATTTGTGTTCAGTCTTCTCACTAACTAGTAAGTCTTTATTCAGTTAGATTTTTTAATCAATATACTCTCATAATTATAGTTAAAGGGAATAATTTGAGAACCACTGATTCACCCCCTCTCTTAGTGGTGCATTGTTTCTAACAATTGGTATCAGAGCCTAGGTTCCCTGTTTATCAAGCTTTCTCTCGCTTGGGTGGATTCTGGCTTAAGGACATAATGGTCTATTTAGTGTCAATCCCTACTCCATTTTTTGATGGTTCAAACTTTTCTATTTGGATTCGTATATTGGAAGTCTACTTATCCTCTCTAGGGTTTGATGTATAGATATCAGTTATTAATGGTCTCCCTAGGAATGTTTGTCCTCCCACTAGCTCTGAAGAATAAAGAAGATGCAATTGCAATGATGAAGCCATGAAGCCTATTTTCAGTGGACTCATCGGAGTTGTTCCCTCACAGGTTGATAAGTGTAGATCGACAAAGAGTCTATGTGATAGATTGAAGAAGATCTATGGAAATGATCCCACTAATGCAGAACATGTTTGTGATGATATGATGAGAAATGCATCTCATTTATTTCTAGATGATGAAGGAAGATCTGTTAGTAGCCACAACAATGATGAAGAAGGAACTCACCTCTTCATGGAACAAGAATATGAAGATGAGGAGCACATATCTAAAAGTGATAAGGCAAATAGATCCCACCAACAAGATGTGTTTGGTAGTGATAGTTGTGTGTGTGAAAAGTGGTATGAGAATCTGTATCTGCAAGACACAACACTTCAATTAAGTCATTACATGCATGGTTAATCAGATATAATCAATGAATAAATAAACCATAACAAATCGACCCATTGCCTTCTAAAAGATGCGAGTATAAGATTGCTCTCAGATTATAAGCAATACCAGTGACTAGACAACATCAAGACGAAGGATTTTATCTATATGAACATGATGAATGCTAGATGGATGCAATATTAATCTAACAACATTTTTGCAATATTAAACTAAATGATTTAATTAAAATGAAATAATTAATATGCAATATATCAATGAAATCCTAGAGCAAAAATAGTATAATAACAATATATTCTTCAGCCTCTCTTTGAATGAGAGATGAGCCTGAATTTATAGAAAATTCAAAAAGAAACCAATGGTTGAGATCAAATGATGATGAGCGGTCAAGATTTTCCAAGAGGAAGCACAATCTAGGTGAATTGATGTGATTGGATGCTTTTCTCAGTTTTAAAGGAAATTGAACTAAAAATAAGATTAAATCAAGAAAAAACTGATTTAAAGGAAATTGAACTAAAATTAAGATTAAAATCAGGAAAAAACTGATTTATTCTCTATTTCATTCAATTTTAATATTTAATTGTTTTAATTCTTTTCTTTGAGATTATCTATCAATTTTTAATTTGTTTTTTTCAAGATTATCTCCAATTGATTTCTTTTCTCAAATTTTAATTCTTTTTTGTCAATTAATTCCTTTTTTGATTTATTTCCATTTTTGAAGATTTGTGCTCAATTGATTTTATTTAATTGAATTAATTCCTCTTTCTTGATTTGTTTCCTTTTTTGAAGATTTATGGCAATTTGATTTATTTAATTAAATTAATTCCTCTTTCTTGATGTGTTTCCTTTTTTGAAGATTTATGGCAAATTGCTTTATTTAATTAAATATGCTAAGATATTTAATTAAAATAAATAAGATAATTGTTTAAAATGATTTACTTGGAATGATTTAATTAATTAAATAAATATTTAATTAATATTGAGTCATTGATTTGCCATGTGACATTTGATGATTTTAGGAATTAATTGTGTGCTCAAGATTGATTTAATTGCCTTTGCTTAGGACCTTGGTGACGTTGTCGAGATTAGGGGCCCATGGTTTAGATGACCATTTTTAGGGTATTACAATAGTGAAGGTGAAGAAGAAGAGGAAGAAGAAGTTGATCTTGAAGGAGAACTTGTAAATGCTCTTGAGGAGCTCAGTAGAGTAAGAAATGAATACAAGTTATTTAAGAATGCTGCAATTGTGGAGCAAAACCGGTTGATCAAATGCCTTAAAGAATTTGAGAAATGCATCTGAGAGTTGCAGACACAACAAGAAGACACCAAGGAGTGTTGGTGTAATGATCTAGCATCTGAGATGGAATTTAAAGATAAAGAATATCTGCATCCTTTTGGAGAAATGGAGATTCTCCGAAATGACCTTGAGAAATGTCAAGATGAGCTCAAGGTGAGAATCTTGTTTGATGGCAGCAGTGATGCCTTGGACAAAATGTTGAAAAAGAAAAAGCATGTCAAGTACACTGAAGGATTAGGAAGTGGTTCCATTGAATTCTCCACAAGCAAGAATGTCCCCCACAATGACATTTTGTTTATCTCCTCAAATGGAGAAAACAAGGGACAAACCTTCACAATTAGAAATGTTCCCCATAAGAAGGTTGACATAACCAAAACTAGTGAAGACTTGTAGACAAGAATGAAGACCGGTGCTACAAGGAGGAACAATGCCGATCCCAAAGGTAAAAAGAAGATGGGAGAGGATAGCTTCACCAAAAGCAGGAAAATGAGAAGACAACAAAGAAGACCTCCTACTAGCAAAAGACAAGGAAATGTTATTTCCCATAAGACAAACAATGTGTGTGAAAAGAAGACATCAGATGAAAGAGATGGAGAGCATGGACAATCTAGGATCCATCCTCGGAGAAGTAGAAATGGAGATACCAGAATGGTAAGATCTCCCCATACATGGCAGAATAAGTATGTAAGTTATAAACCATCCTTCTTTGGTTATTGCTTTGTATGCAATGGTTATGAACCTAGGGAAGAATAATGTAGAAATAGATCTAGAAAGAATAATCTAGGATCTCATAGACATCATGCATATGAGTTAAATGTATCCAGGAGTAGATACATGCATATCCCCTCTTCTGATTATGCAAATATTATTTGTTATAACTGTAATGAAATTGGCCATAGAGAGTTTGAATGTAGGAAGAGGAATTTGGAGTCACATGGAAGTCAGAATAGAAACTATGCTCTGTAGACAAATGGATATAGAGCATATGAAAGTTAGTATCCTGCATGTAACCAAAGGATAATTTTTTCTACGGGAGTAAGAGGTCCACCAGTGTCGGCTGCCAGTCACAAAAATATGACCAAAAGAAGATGGTCAAACTGGTATGTCAAGAGATTCCCCAATAATTAAGTTGGGATAGATGTTGTGTGCTACTATAGCACTACTTCGTGTTGTGATGCAAAATCCAAAAATAGAAGGATCCATCAGCAGAAGGTGGTAAGACCTGCTCCTAGGACTGAAAAATGGGAAGAAGAATGTGACCAAGTAGGTGTGGAGGAAGAAGACCTTGGACCAACACTATGCATTCAATACATAAGTGATATCTCCTAAGGCTTAAAAGAGATGCAAGATCTTAGGGGGAGTAGTATATTGAACTAGATCATTCACCCCCTAAGTGAATAAGGACACTTGGAAGAACAATTTGATGTCAGTATGAAGGAAGAAAATGAGATGATAAGTGTGTGTAGTGTCTAACTTGGCTACACACCTATAGATCAGTACTAGATCACTACTACTATGTCAATGTATGACAAGATAACAATTGGAATCAGATACAAGGTGACACAAAATGTCAGAAGTCACAGGAAGGTGCTCTAGTAGTGATAATGGACCAGTAAAGGAAACCGATATGTGCAAGATGTTATCAACATGAATTCTATCAGGAACTTGAAAGTTATGTAAAACAATGAGGTTGGAGATCATTAAAATAGCCCCTGTAGCATGGAATATGAAGTCATGTCTCAAATGGTATTGGAATTTACCTGAATGATATATGTTGGTCTGATTGTTGATCATGCAGGCTTGTATGTTTTGGACTAAACGATTTGATTTATGACATTGTATGGCATTGTGTACATCTAGGATCATGTCATAGGTTGTGGTGGATATGATGGAGTTAAAGATAATCAGATGATCACATATGCACATCTCAACCAATATATGGAGATGATTGGTGCCCCAATATTGGACCTGACTAGAGATGTGGACCTAAGATGTATGCTTAGGGGTAGTTCAAGTGTTTATAATACTGAGCCGACATGCTTGAACTTGTAAGGTTACTGACTGCCCAAACTGTAGATGTTGGAAATTACAGTAGGAACACCTAAGAGAATTTCATGGTTAAGGGTATCTACTTTTTATTTAGTTGGTTGTATCTATTGTACAATCATAGTTGATTCTAAGGAATTTTGGGGGTTCAAATGGGAGGTGATGCAGTTTGATCGACAGGTAAGTAGTATTCACTGACACATCTTTCTACAATTGAGTGCTTTGACAAATAATATCATATTTGCATACTCAATTGGTGTCAATTGATGGAATGAGTTCTCCACCTCAAGTGGCATAACTTGAAAATATGTAACAATTTGTAACAATTGGTATCAAAGGAGGAGATACATCCAATAAAGAAAATGGGGAGAAATAATTCTATCAGTGTCTGGTATATACAAGGAGAAATGATATTCTGACAATCCCCTTTGTCATTGTTGTCAAAGGGGGAGAAAGATTTTGTAGTATACCACATACTACATGAGTGAGAATCCATTGGATAATACAAAGGGGTAGAGAAACTATGTAGTATGTCGGATACTACATGAGTTGACATCAATTCAAAAGGGGGAGATTGTTGGCATTGTGTTGTCATTGATGTCAATCGGTATAGGATGACTACTGGTAGAAGACATGTTCGTGAAACACTGTCATGTAGGCATACAAGATGATACATCTTTGATATCACCTTGTGTTGCAAAACACAGGTAAGGAAGAGAATCTCATTCAAAGGAATGATCACTGGGTTCACCAATAAACAAGTTAGTGTCTGACTTATGTGGATGAATTGGTAAGGTTACATATAGTGTATCATCGATAAGGAGAGTATATCAACTGGTAAGTAAAGTGTTGACAATGAGAAGGCTGCTTGTATGTTGTTTGTGATGAAGAGGTAGAATGTTACCTAAATCACATCAACACCGGAGGAGAAGAATGAATAGGTCACTAGTATGTTGTGCGGTTGTAGAAGAGCAGGACTCCCATCGGATAAGAGATGAAGTCACCATGTGAAGAGATGACTGACAATGAATGTGCCCACACCAGATCCCATGTGTTTGGTTGAAGATATGTTGCACAAATAGGGAAGACATATGAGTGCATTACAAGATGCAGATGACAAGGAATCACTACCACTGGTAAGAAGAGCTTATCTGCTCTTATGCACAATGTGCATGATAATTTTGTTAGATAAGGAAGAAGAGGTAAAGGCAAGTGTTTGAAGGATCACACTAGATCTACTGATGAAACAAAGGAATGCCTCAAGTGCATGAAATCAGGATTATGCACTGGGCCGAAAGAGAAAGCATGTTGGGATGCCAGTGCAGATGAAGAGTGATGGGTTTATCACATTGACAAACCAGTTGAGATATGGTCTGATTTGATTAGGGAGAAAGCAAGGTTGAGTAGATTCAGATAGAGGCAAATGGATGGATTGAAGACGAAGTCTATTGAAGGTTGATGACATGGTGTCATCAAGAGTGTTTACCGATATGTAAGTCCACCAGTAATATGGACAAGGTGTAGATGCAGAAGACTTACCACACTTGATGATAATGAGCATGCTATGGATAGACATGTCTGGTGACTAGTTAAGGTGTTCCACTGATAGTTCAAAAAAAGAGAAGACATGAGGGTTAACCGGTTTAATGTGAGATATCAGCAGGATTAGTAAACTAGCAAAAAAGAAGAACCAGTTGAGTGGTTGGTCAATGATCCTATTCATACCGACATAGATGATCTAGCAGAGGTGGAGGTCGATATGGATGCCACGTAGAAATGAAGTGGAAATATCAGAGAAGTCAGTGAAGTGTCATTTACAGATAGGTGTTTCTATAGGTGTGCATTTAATATGGATCTTATGATTTGTGGATCAGATCAGAGGAGTGCGGCTCAAGGAAGATTGAATGATAGAGAAAAATCAGGGAGTTGTTAGCACTTGAATTGAAGTAAGAAAATCGGATTGTGGGAAGACCTCAAGAAGGAAACAATAGAAATATTAGTGGTGTTTTGATAAATGCAGGTTGAGATACAAGGTCATGGCTTCTAAGTTTAGAAAATGTGTATTGGAAGGTGTGTTAATGGTGGTGATGTGCAGACAACTGCCTTGGAGATCAGACTAGATAAGATGTTATTGGATTTGGTTTGCCTCGAGGTTGATGAGGAAACCCTAACCGCTTGAGATTTGAATTGGATTTTGGTGGGAAGTATGGGCTATAAATATGCAAGACAAAGATATTGTTAAGTGTTGCTATATGGGAGAAGATAGAGTTGCTACAAAGTGATTGAGTGATGCATGAAAGAGTTAGATCAGTCAAAGTGAAAACAATAGAAGATAGCAGTGACTGAGTGAGTAAAAGTTAAATTGGTGTTTAATAGAGTGTTTAATCAGTATGGTTTAAGCAATCGATAAAGCAGCTAGATTGCATCAGAGAAGATAATTAGTAGGTGGTTGTACCAACAAGAAGACAATAGAGGGTGCTGAAGTGCAGAATAGTGAAGGAGAGATCTAAAAAAGTAGATGTAGAGCAAGGTAACCGGTAGAGTGTAAACCAGTAAAGCAGCAACAAAGAGAGGTGAACTAATGTAGAAGAGAAGGTGTCTCACCGATAGAGTGAAGTATATGAAATGGTTAGAAGATTCACTTGTAACAGTATGACTAATTTTGTATTTGATCCTATCATTGTGATCACTGAGTTGTAGCTCCTTTGGGTTGTAGCCCTTAAAGAAGTTAGAGGTTGATGCTCCTTGGGTTGGTTCCCTAAATAAGGGGTTGTATCTCCTTTGGGTTGTAACCCATAAATCAGTTAGGGGTTGGTTCCCTAAATAAGGGGTTGTATCTCCTTTGGGTTGTAACCCATAAATCAGTTAGGGGTTGGTACCCTAAATCAGGGGTTGGTGCTTCTTGAGTTGGTGCCCTAAATATTGTAATCAGAGATTCATTGTGAGGTTGGATTGGGGCAGTAGACTCCAGCATCATTTGCAATTACTTTCTTTCAAGGTCAATTCCTCAAGTAGGGTTTGACTAAGGAAAATCCCTAACCATAGCCCTTCTTCCCTTCTTTTCTGTGTGTAGGTTGAAAGTGCACAGCTATAATTGTAGATTTAGGCTTCATTTTGAGAGACGGAAAAACTCTTTTCAACTCGCGGATTTTTCGGAGGACTGGGTGCAACTTCAACTTAGTCACGATGACTTTTATCCAAATTTGCAAGGCAGGTCCAGTCTAAATACCTTAGATCAAAAGTTACAGTGCAATCTTCAATCAATAGCTCTTTATTTCACCCATTTTGTCTTCATTTTCTGCATAGTCAACAAGTCAACTCTTCTACTTACAAAAGGGTAAATTACATTGCACCCTTGCAATTCACTTAGTATTCAGATCCTTATTCACTCTAGGGTTTGGATCTAGTGAATTCAACCCCTCTTTTGAATATAAAATATCTCCCAAGTGAAAATCATCCTAGCAATTTCCTTTCTCTCTCATAGGTGGGGAATCACTAGGGTTCAATTTTCCACTTTACAGGACTGAACAATTAGTCATCGTGAAAGCTATCCAATAAAATATTTCAATCCTACATTTAAGTGGATCTAAAAGAATGAAAGTTACTATCAATGAAAGCATTTTTATTGTTCCAAAATGCTCAAGACAATTACAATAAAAAGTTATTTCTAAAGCAAATAAAACTGTGTCAATTCTCAAGAAGAACATTCCCTTTCAAATTATTATGTATTAATAAAGTAATGCAAGAATAGTATGAATGAATAGTATCTATTTTCAAGTCCATATAAGAATAGTCCCATTTATGAGTTCAAACTATAAGAATTGCTCTTCCAATTCCTAGGTTTTTCGACTACTACATAAACTTGGACTTGTCTACATTCATGTCTACATCTACCTCATGCCTCTATCTTATAACTCTATTTCATTGTTGAATTATCTTAAAATATTATCTTCAAATTGCATACTTGGAAATATGACTTGTGAATTGAGATTAGGAGGTTAGTCAAACATAACCAATTCATAAATTGAGTGTCATCTATTGTTAAGGTCTTCCAATAAAGTGTGGTCCCTTATTAGTGTCAATCATTCTTTCTTAAGTGTTGTTGACTCTACTTTTTATATCCACAAACCTTAAAACCTCTTAAGACTCTACTTTTACATATTGACAAAGATTATTTGTCAGTCCTATAACATCTCTAGTACATAAATGGCTAAGATATCAACACAAGACATAGTGTTGAAATAGTCATTAGCTTCTCCATAAGCTGGACTACATGCATCACCCCATCTCACATATGGAAGTTATTCCCAATTGATGGTTTTAGTAATGTACCTCATTGGTCAATCAACCCAAATATGAGACATACATTTTCTTCAGTCCATAGAATATTAGCGGTTAGCCTCCATGCCAACTACCTCTAAATCTTGGTGATGTTAATCAAACAAAGATTCAAAAGGATAGTCAATAGTGACTCGATCATGTTGATAGTCTATAAATGTAAACTCTTAATTTCATTCTCGGTAGAATCGTCTTACACATTTCAGTGCCTAGATGAATACCATACTCTTATAGCCTCATCATTCTCTTTGATGGGTTTCAATGCATCGGTGATCTTCAAAGGAATCTTTTTTGCAAAATCCAGTCATACGCAAAAAACCCTTGTAGTTATTTATAGGCATGATAGGGTATGTGCAGGATCATGGTGTGCCAAAACAGACCCTTAAGTGGCAATGAAATTTCAAAAAAACAAAGTTATGCAACTTGACATGAAAAATTGAATAATTTATGAACATTATTTTTAAAATATGTAAGAAGAAAATCTATAGAAAATTGAATGCAGTTTCTAAGCTACTAGTTGTTTTTTGAAAAAAACAATCCTATTCGATGAAAATTTCAAATTTCAATGCAGTGGTACAAAAATTTCATGAAAAAAGATAAGAAGTAGGTGTATGTCTGAGCACCCTAATCACAATCAAATCATAATATCTTTTTATAATATTTATAATATAAGTATTAGACTCATGTCCGGATGTGACACATAATTTTTTATAATTTTTTATAAAGTAAATAATTATTTATGAATTTTTTACTACAGCTTTTTAGAAATTCAGAAACTCCTACATCTGACCACCTTAACTTGGTCAAAACCTTATGAAATTCAATTTTTTTTTAATTTTTCCCTATAGTAGACGAAGCATAGGATGTGACACATGTTTCAAATTCAAAAAATGTTATGTGGTTTGAAAGTTGTGAGTATTTTTCAATCAATCTATCAATTAGGACTTTTGTTAGAATTCAATTAGAAAATAAATAATAATTATTTATTAAAGTCAAAATAAGACAAGCCTTATATTGTTGGAACGCTGAGAATGTCCTAAAAAATCCCTTTTTGTTTTATCAATTTTAGCTATAAAAAAAGTTGTCAGCCACTAGTGTAAAGTTTGGAAAATTAAGGAATAATGAAAAACACATTTTTTCAGTTGACTTTCGAGGCTTGTCACTTCCAAGCCAAATCCCAAAAAAAACCCTAACCAAAATATGGAGGGAAAAATTTATGTTTTAAAATCGGATATCCGATTTTTGAAAAAATAAAAAAATATATTTTAGTAAATTAAGCATAACTTTTGCATTTTATATCAAAATTTTGATTTTTTATAGGCATTGGAAAGGTAATTAAGAGCTCTATGATATGGAATAGGTATATTCTCAATTGTTTGTCTTAAAAAATAATTATTATTCATTTAATTTTATCCTTCATTTTTAAAACATAAAAAACTCGTGACTTTTCCATATGATTTCCCTATTGCATGAATTTTTGTAACAATCATCTCAAAATAAACTAAATAAGTAATTAATTAATAATAGAACATTTATGAATTTTATTGAGTTTGATAAATTTTGATAAACCATGTTATCTATGTCTATTCCTTTCTCTACCTCTCTCTCCTAAACCTATCACTCCACCTATTTGTTTCTTCCTCCCTCTCTTTTGTCTATATTTATACATCTCTCTCTAGACCTATATCTCTAACTATCAATGAGTACCTCATTAAATATCTCAAGCTCTACAAGGTTCTTATATTTCTACCTCTTCATAATTTCCTCCTCTATTTCACTCTCTCTTCCCTAAGATCTAGACTAGTCTCTCTGCATTTCCTTCTCATCTATAGCAACAAAATTCAAAGGGGAGAAGGAGAGGGGGAGAGAGGTGAGAAGGAGAGATTAATTGGGGAGAAGAGATAGTGAGAGAGAGAGAGAGAGAGAGCTATAGGTAATTAGGTGGAAGGTGAAGAGAGAGAGGGAGGGGGTGATTGGGGTGAAGAGAGAATGAGAGGGAGAGTTTGAGATTATTAGGGGGTACGAGGAGAGGGGGAGAGGGGAAAGTATCAACAAAGAGAGAAGAGAGATGGGGATAGAGGTGAAGAGAGACATAGAGAGTAATTAGGGGGTGGGTAGAGGGGGAGAGGGAAGTATCTATAAACCCATAGGAGAGAGGTGATCGAGGGTAATTGAGGGAAAGAAATAATGTGAGAGAGATTAAGGTGTCCTAAAGGGTCATATGGTGTCTCATGAACCTTTAGGACACCATATGACACCTTAGGACACCATATGATGTTATAAGTCTTATGGTGTCCTAAGGGGTCATATGGTGTTCTATGAGCCTTTAGGACACCATATGGTGTCATTAGAGGTCGTATGGTGTGTTAAGGGGTCATATGGTATCCTATGACCCTTTAGGATACCATATGACCCCTTAGGTATTGTTAGGGGTCATATTGTGTTCGAACAGGTCATATGGTGTTGTTGGGGGTTATATGGTGTGCTAAGGGTTCATATTGTGTCCTAAGGGGTCACAAGAAATTGTATGACCCCTTAGACACCATATGATCCATTAGGTTTTGTTAGGGCTCATACTATATCCTAAGAGATCATATGGTATCCCATGACCCTTTAGGACACCATGTGACCCCTTAGGACATCATATGGTATCGTTATGGGTCTTATGGTGTACTAAGGGGTCATAGGTTTTCTATAACCCCTTAGGACACCATATGACCCTTTAGGATATTATATGACCCCTTAAGATACCATACGATACCTTGGGACACTATATGGTGTCGCAAGGAGTTGTATGGTGTCCTAAGGGGTCATATGGTTTTCTATGAACCCTTAGGACACTATATGACCCATTAGGTGTTATCAGGGGTCTTATTATGTCCTAATAGGTCATATGGTGTCATATGACCCCTTAGGACACCATATGCTTGGGAGACTATATGGTGCTATGGGTCGTATGGTGTCCTATGACACCTTATGACACCATATGACCCCTTAGGATACCATTTGGTGTTGTTATGTGTCGTATGGTGTCCTTTGACCCCTTAGGTGTCATTAGGGTTTATTTTATGTCCTAAGGGGTCGTATTGTGTCTTAAGGGGTCATACAGTGTGCTATGACCCCTTATGACACTACATGACATTGTTAGAGGCCATATTATGTCCTAAGGGGTCATATTGTGTCTTATGACCCCTTAGGATGCCACATGGTGTCATTGTGGGTTGTATAGTGTTCTAAGGGGTCATATGGTGTTCTATGACCCCTTAGGACACCATTTTTATGTTGTTATGGGTTGTATGGTCTCCTAAGGGGTCATATGGTGTCCTATGACCCCTTATAACACCATTTTTATGTTGTTATGGGTTGTATGGTCTCCTAAGGGGTCATATGGTGTCTTATGACCCCTTAGAACACCATATGGTTTCGTTATGCATCGTATGGTTTCCTAAGGGGTCATATGGTGTTCTATGACCCCTTAGGACACCATATGGTGTCATTAAGGGTCATATGGTGTGCTAAGGGGTCATATGGTCATATGGTGTCATATGACCCTTTAGAACACCATATGACCCCTTAGGTATCATTAGGTGTCATTTTGTGTCGTTAGGGGTCATATGATGTCCTCTGACCCCTTAGGACACAATATGACCCCTTAGGTGTTGTTACGGGTCATATTGTGTCCTAAAGATTCCTAGGACATCATATAACCTCTCAGGACACAATATGACCCCTTAGATATTGTTAGGGGTCATATTGTGTCCTAAGGGGTCATATGGTGTCTCATGACACCATATGACCCCTTAGGACACCATATCATGTCGTTATGGGTCTTCTTGTGTTCTAAGGGGTCATATGATTTTATATGACCCCTTAGGATATCATATGACCCCTTAGGACACCATATGGTGTCGTAAAGGGTCATATGGTGCTCTAAGGGGTCATATCATGTTCTATAGGGTCATATGGTTTTGTATGACCCCTTAGGACACTATATGACATCGTTAGGGGTCATCTTATTTCCTAAGGGGTCATATTGTGTCTTATGACCCCTTAGGACACCACATGGTGTCATTATGAGTCGTATAGTGTTCTAAGGGGTCATATAATGTTCTATGACCCTCTAGGACATCATATTATGTTGTTATGGATCGTATGGTCTACTAAGGGGTCATATAGTGGCCTATGACCCCTTAGGACAACATATGACCCCTCAGGACACCATATGACCCCTTAGGATACCATATGACCCCTTAGGACACCATATGACCCCTTAGGACACCATATGGTGTCATTATGCATCGTATGGTGTCCTAAGGGGTCATATGGTGTTATATGACCCCTTAGGACTCCATATGATCCCTTAGGACACCATATGGTGTTGTTAGGGGTTGTATGGAGTGCTAAGGGGTCATATGGTGTCCTATGACCCATTAAGACACAATATGACCCCTTAGTACACCATATAGTCTCCTTAGGGGTCATATGGTGTCCTATGACCCCTTAGGACATAATATGACCCCTTGGGTGTTGTTAGGGCTCATATTGTGTCCTAACGGGTTATATGGTGTCCTACAACCCCTTAGGACACCATATGGTGTCGTTAGGGGTTTTATGGTGTGCTAAAGGGTCATATTGTGTTCTAAAGGTTCCTAGGACATCATATAACCCCTTAGGACACCATATGACCCCTTAGGTATCGTTAGGAGTCATATTGTGTCCTAAGGAGTCATATGGTGTCTCATGACACCATATGACTCCTTAGGACACCATATCGTGTGGTTATGGGTCTTCTTATGTTCTAAGGGGTCATATGGTGTTATATGACCCGTTAGGATACCATATGACCCCTTAGGAAACCATATGGTGTCGTAAAGGGTGGTATGGTGTCGCAAGGGGTCATATGGTGTCCCAAGGGGTCATATGGTGTCCTATGACCCCTTAGGACACTATATGACGTTGTTAGGGGTCATATTATGTCCTAAGGGGTAATATTGTGTCTTATGACCCCTTAAGACACCACACGGTGTCATTATGAGTCGTATGGTGTTCTAAGGGGTCATATGGTGTTATATGACCCTCTAAGATACCATATTATGTTATTAAGGGTTGTATAGTCCTCTAAGGGATCATATGGTGTCTTATGACCCCTTAGGACACCATATAGTGTCATTATGCATCATATGGTGTCCTAAGGGGTCATATGGTGTTCTATGACCCCTTAGGACACCATATGACTCCTTAGGATACCATATGGTTTCATTAGGGGTCATATGGTGTGCTAAGGGGTCAAATGGTGTCCTATGACCCCTTAGAACACCATATGACCCCTTAGGTATCGTTAGGTGTCATTTTGTATTGTTAGGGGTCATATGGTGTCCTATGACCCCTTAGGATACAATATGACCCCTTAAGACACCATATAGTGTCTTTAGGGGTCATATGGTGTCCTATGACCCCTTAGGTGTTGTTAGGGGTCATATTGTGTCCTAATAGGTCATATGGTGTCCTACAACCCCTTAAGACACCATATGGTGTCGTTAGGGGTTGTATCGTGTGCTAAGGGGTCATATTATGTCCTAAAGGTTCCTAAGACATCATATAACCCCTTAGGACACCATATGACCCCTTAGGTATCGTTAGGGGTCATATTGTGTCCTAAGGGGTCATATGATGTCTCCTGACACCATATGACCCCTTAGGACACCATATCATGTCGTTATGGGTCTTCTTGTGTTATAAGGGATGATATGGTGTTATATGACCCCTTAGGACACCGTATGGTGTTGTAAGGGGTCGTATGGTGTTCTAAGAGTTCATATGGTGTCCTATGACCCCTTAGGACACTATATAACCCCTTAGGTGTCATCATGGGTTGTATTGTGTCCTAATGGGTCATATGGTGTTTTATGACCCCTTAGGACACCATATGACCCCTTGGGACACTATATGGTGTTATGGGTCGTATGGTGTCCTAAGGGGTCATATGGTGTCCTATAACCCCTTAGGACACTATATGACATTTTTAGGGGTCATATTATGTCCTAAGGGGTCATATTGTGTCTTATGACCCCTTAAGATACCACATGGTGTTGTTATGGGTTGTATGGTGTTCTAAGGGGTCATATGGTGTTCTATGACCCCTTAAGACACCATATTATGTTGTTATGGGTTGTATGGTCCTCTAACGGGTCATATGGTGTCCTATGACCCCTTAGGACACCATATAGTGTCATTATGCATTGTATGGTGTCCTAAGGGTTCATATGGTGTTTTATGACCCCTTAGGACACCATATGACTCCTTAGGACACCATATGGTGTCATTAGGGGTCATATGGTGTGCTAAGGGGTCAAATGGTGTCCTATGACCCCTTAGAACACCATATGACCCCTTACGTATCGTTAGGTGTCATTTTGTGTCATTAGGGGTCATATGGTGTCCTATGACCCCTTAGGACACAATATGACCCCTTAAGACACCATATAGTGTCTTTAGGGGTCATATGGTGTCCTATGACCCCTTACGACATAATATGACCCCTTAGGTGTTGTTAGGGGTCATATTGTGTCCTAACAGGTCATATGGTGTCCTACAACCCCTTAGGACACCATATGGTCTTGTTAGGGGTTATATGGTGTGCTAAGGGGTCATATTGTGTCCTAAAGGTTCCTAGGACATCATATAACCCCTTAGTACACCATATGACCCCTTAGGTATCATTAGGGGTCATATTGTGTCCTAAGGGGTCATATGGTGTCTTTTGACACCATATGACCCCTTAGGACACCAGATCATGTTGTTATGGGTCTTCTTATGTTATAAGGGGTCATATGGTGTTATATGACCCCTTAGGATATGATATGACCCCTTAGGACACCATATGGTGCCGTATGGTGTTATAAGGGGTCATATGGTGTCCTATGACCTCTTAGGTGTCATCATTGGTTGTATTGTGTCCTAATGGGTCATATGGCATTCTATGACCCCTTAGAACATCATATGACCCCTTGGGACACTATATGGTGTTATGGGTCGTATGGTGTCCTAAGGGGTCATATGGTGTCCTATGACCCCTTAGGACACCATATGACCCTTTAGGATGCCACATTGTGTCATTAGGGATCCTATGGTGTCCTAAGGGGTCACTTGGTGTCTTAGGACCCCTTAGGACATCATATGGTGTCATTAGGGGTCTTATTGTGTCTTAAGGGGTCGTATGGTGTTTTATGACCCCTTAGGACACCCTATGACCCCTTAGGAGACCATATATACTAAGTTTCAAATAAGGAGAGATATAAGGGTGAAGAGAGATGAAGAACTAAAGAGAGGGAAAAGAACTAAAGGACAAGGACATAAATAGAGATATAGATATTAAGGTGTATGAAGTGAGAGGGAGAAAAAATAAAGGACAAGGATGGATAGAAAGAGGTAGACATATCTAGATATTAAAAAGGAGAGAAGACAATAGAGATAAAAAATGAAGATAAAGGGAGAGGGAGATGAATAGATATAGAGAAAGAGAGAGGTAAAGACAAAGATAAATATATGAAGAGATGGAGAAAAAATGATAGAGAGGGGTAAAGAGAGAGATAAAAAAGGAAGAGATAGAGAGATATAAAGGAAGAGAAATATCGATAGATAGAGAGATATAGATAGTGCAAGAGAGTGAGAAAGAGAGATAGAGATATAGATAGGGATAGATAGAGAGGGAGAGAGAGAAAGAGGAAGATATAGAGATATATAAATGCACTGTAGAGAAGGATATGGGGAGAGAGTCAAAGATATATAAAGATGGAGCAAATAAAGAGATAAAGGTAAAGAAAGGGAAAGATACTTCAAGAGGGTGATAGAGGAAGAGACAGAGAAGAAGATTAATCATGTAAAGAGGAACATATATAAAGATAGAGGAACATATAAAAAGAGAGATTGATAGGGGAAAAGATGGAGATGTGAAGATGGAGATAGAGATAGATATGGATAGAAAGTGATAGAGAGAGTAAGAAAAATGGAGGGAGATATGGAGTGAATAAGTGAGATTTAGAGATAATGAGATATAAATATATATGAAGACAGATCTATAGGGATATAGAGATAGAGGGGACAAGATAGGGAGAGAAAGGAGGTGATAGAGACAAGTAATATATAAATATAGGTAGGATAAGGTAGAGAAGGGAGATAAATAGAGAGAAGAGAGATTATTAGAGATAAATATAGAAATAATGAGTGACAATGGTGGAGTGCGAGAGGGAGAGGGAGAGAAAGGAATAGAAAGATGGAGATATATGCAGAGATGCATGTAACTTGGGAATTTTTTTTATCTAGATGGGATGAGAAAATAACTGACATAAGTAGAGAAGAAAGAGATAGATAAAATATATTATATAAGTATAGATAGACAAGTGATAGATAAAGCAAGTGATAGGAAAAAAATGAGACTTTGTATGCAAAATTTGTGAGTATTTAAAGTTTTAAAATTGAAGGACTAACTTCAAATTATTATAATTAATTTTGGCTCTATAGTATCATCAAACTACCTCATCCATTTGATAGGTCTCTGAATTACCTTTCCAACGCCTATAAAAAATCAAAATTTCGATAAGAAACGCAAATGTTATGCCCATTTTACTAAACTATGTTTTTTATGTTGAGAAAAATGGATATCCAATTTGAAAAAAGTATGACATCACAATGGTGACATCAGAGATCGGATATCCGATAATATCAGATATGGATATCCGATAATATCAAATATGGATATCCAATATTAACGGATATCTGATTTGGTTTGGTATTACCAAACCAAATTCAAATTTTGGCCAACCCAAACAAAAAGTCGAAATAGATTTTGGTGTGTTTGGAAAGGTTTAAAACGCTTTTTTTTTCCATTGCCACTTTTTGGCCCACCATGATCTTGCACATACCTGATACTAGGAAAGATGGGTCACTTGATTCTAATTTCTCGACAATCATTCACAAACTTTGGGAAGATGCCTGTATCATAAAATAACTATGTAATTATTAAATTTGCACCTACATCAACCTTTGATTTCAAGTAAGACAAATCATTTTTATAATCTTCTTCGGTAGCTCTCTCTTCACTCACAATCATATCATGATGAGCCTCTAGATAGGCAATAACTATAACTCCAAATTAATCACCATACTTTAATCTAATGTGTTTAACTAGATCAAGAGAAGGGGCAAATCCACCTTTAACTTGGACAAAATTATTTTGTCCATGTAGAGGGTCTCCACAAAGAGCTAATATATTCTAAAGCCATTTTCTTTGATCTTCTCCAAGGCATGATCAATTTTCTCCACAAGCATGTTTGTGCAAGTTAAATGCATCATGGATTCTACACAAATCATGTTCTGCATCTTGTTAGCAATGTAAGAGTGAGATCCACGATGGATCCTCCAACACCACATGTAATGTCACAAAATTTAGGCTGATGCTCCACAATTCTCTTGAATAGATTGCCAATACATTCCTTTGTTCTTGGAGATAAAAAAAAAATCAAAAGAAAATATTAGCTTGCTCCCCTTCTCTGCATTTTGCACCTTCTCAATTTCCTTCATCTTTCCACCCCAATTTTGAAAAATACCCACTTGCTGAAAGGAAGAAAATGGGTCTACTACCAAGACAAAACGACAAAATAGAAAGCATAGCACTCTACTCATCATTGGAAAGGCACAAAAATCAATAACTTTTGAATGATTATAGTAGGGATTTTCTAATAATTTTTGCCCTAGCAGTAGCAAGCGCTTTTAAGGGACTTTTTTGTTTCTTTTGTTATGTTTTAAATCTTCTTTTCTTAAGCTCAAATCTACTTTTTTACTCAATTTTTTATCTATACTTGTTTATCTATAGAAGATTTCTCAGATGGTAACCATTATTATTGTCATCCCTTAATCTTTGCACACTTAGAATAATAATGTATAGTTCATGTGACCTATAGAATAGGTTTGATAAAATAGTTAATAGTTGTTTAGTAATTTAGCTCTTAAGGTGGTCCCTTAATCTTTGCACAAACAGTTCTTAGTTTGTTTTCTCTAAAGTTTTGCCTTCCAAACTAGCGGCAGTTATGTTTTATTCTTCAATGTAGTGAAATGTTCCCTTTTTGGCCATACTTGTGGGGACTTTGAATAGAGAAGAAACCCAACAAAAATAATTGTATTTCTATAGAATGAATTTCTTGCAATTTTCATTTCAGCTTTCTGATGAGACTGCGGTTCACTTTGGACTAAATAATAAAAATAAAAATAGATAAAATGTTTCTAAAATATAGGGCAAGTTTATATAAGACAAAAAAAGAATTTGAGGGATGTTAAAATGACTATGCATTTTTTGTTAAACAAATTTCATCAAGATTTATATGTAATTTTGTTTATTAATGATTTTTATATAATTTAATTTATCAATGGTTATTTGTGTTTAAATCAAACATTCTTGTATGTTGTTTTTTGAGTACTTATTTTCTTTAACATTAATAGTGGATTCTATAGTTATTATGATAGAGTGTCATGCTCAACATCATTTTTTTTTAAAAATGTGTAATGGATTTTAAGGATCAATATTTTAGATCATAGTCAATGATAATTCAAGTTTTGAAAATGTAAATTTTTATCAAGTTTTCAAAAACTAATTTTTTCAAAGATAGGAGCACAATGCAAGGATTGTTGAACACTATCGGATGCTTAGAGGGGGCTGAATCGACATGAACTAAAATATTGCCAATTTAAGATGCTTGAAACACATTATTCATTCATATCGATATGCAGGAAAGTAAATAGCATAAATAGTAAATGCATCACCACAAGAACAACAAATTTTTATGTGGAAAACCCAAACTAGAAAAAACCACGGTGAGAATCTAACTCACAACATGTATATCAACTATTTACAATGAATATGGCCATTGGTCAAAGACCTTACTACTCTAGACTTGCTAACTAAGGCGCACAACCTTAGGCAAGATACAAAAGGGGACTTGCTCAACTGAAGATAACTTCTTCAAGGAAAGACACAATAATTGTCTAGTTACAATATGAAATATAATTTGAACTATAATGGAAAGAGAATCGAACAAATATTGATAACAATTCCCAGTTTAAGCACTCATTTGACTCCTCTGATATATCTCTAGATCTCTAATTAGTTTCAGGTTCACACTAGTTTTGCACTTTGTGTTTTCTTATCACCACACCATTGTGTGTGTGTGTGTGTCTCTCTCTCTCTCTCTCTCTCTCTCTCTCTCTCTCTCTCTCTCTCTATATATATATATATATATATATATATATATATATATATATATATATATATATATATATATATATATATATATATATATTACAAAGCAATTTTGACCTATTTATACCATTTGGACCAATTGTATACTGATGGTTAGTAAAAATGATCTACCAAAAAATTTCATGCCTTAGGTTAAAAGTGGGTCATCTAGATATTATATTGCTTTCTCTCTTGCGTTTCAGGCTTAGGGTTTAGGGTTTTATGGATTTTGTTTAAGTCTCAGCAAGATCCCCTAAACTTGTTATGAACTCATGTTACTTTTTCACTTAATCCTGAGGATTCTAGTAATGTTGGCGGAGCCTTTTCTATGCCCTAGGTGTTTATTTGTTGTGTGGGTCCTGACTTTCCTAAGTATGTGTTTCGATTTTCCTAGGTAGGTCCCTTCTCAAGTTTTAGCCGACATATTTGTGATAACAGTCAGGCTACTAATTTTTTCCATTGTCTGCACATGTCTTAATGAATGGAGATATTTTAATCATGATAAGAAAACATGCTCGGTCGTTAAATGACTAGAGAAGGCGCACACTGTGGCTAGTAGTATAAAGTTCAGACAGATCCAATGGTTCTCGCTATCCCATGGTAGAAAGTGCTCAGAAGTTAATGATTGCAACATTGTGAGATGATACCATGTGTCTATGGCAGGCTGAGAGAAGCTAGATGGTGGGACTGCTGACAACAATGATGAGGATGATGAGTTGGAGATGTTGTGTCATGCATTGATTTCTCTGCTTGCCACAAAAGATGGTCAATGTTAGATTAACTAGTATAGATCGTGCGATGTGCCATCATGGAAAGGATCAATGATACAATTTAAAACTTGGTTCAAATATGAATTCAAGTTGTTTTCCACTCGTGCGAGCAGTAATGGTGAACAATACGGTGACCCCTGATCCCAGAATAGCAATAAAAGACTTCTAAATTATTTTTGATTCACAAAGCAATTTAGAAGTAACTAGAAGGCTATTCCAGAGTCAAAGAAGATTCGAGTGAGCTATCACAGTGCAGAATTAAGGTTTATTCAGTGCTTTCAAAGTTGTAAGTGTTAGGATAACCGTTGAACAACTGAGAGGGGGGGGGTGAATCAATTGTTAACAGATTATATCAATTAATCCACTTAATAACCTTTAACTGGAGCACATAAACATTGAATACCAGAATAGCAGAAGCAGATATCGATAAACAATAAAACTTAAGAATGAAACAGAGAATTAACACAATGTAACCATACTACATAACACCATGATTTGTACGTGGAAAACCCGGAAAGGGAAAAACCACGATGGGAAGCCTACACATAGTCAGATGATACTTTTGTAAAAAGTATGTGATACAATAAGGAGCCTGCACATGTAGGAAGGCACACTGCCTCTAGAGAGTACTACTCATTACAAAAGAGTCTCACTAACTATAGAGAGGTTATAACCACCTTGAGATAATTAGACAACAATCCAAAAGAATGAACTGCTAGAGATAGCATCTACCATGCCTGATTACAGTCTCAGTTAAGCTCAATACTGGAGGCCTTTGACCTCTTCCTTAATCCCAATTCGATCACCTATGATCGACCAAATCTCCTTCGCAAATATTACATTGCATGACCATGATACATGATCTACAATGAGATCTTACATCATTTATACAAACCCTAAGACCTAAACCAATTAGGTCGGCCACCTAAAAGATATTACAATAAGATCATTACATACATCCATATTACAATGATATGGCATGTCGGCTTAAGACCAAAAAACAATAACCAATCCATAAATCATCCTGAAAAACGTGTAGAGAACACATTAACATGATACCGGTCCATAACCTAGATAGGTACCAGACCTAATCCGGGTCCACCATGCCAAAGCAATGTCTTCAATTAGTTGAGGCATGGTCAAAGAACATCTTCAACATCCTGAAATCCATCTAGAAGTTGCACCAACACCACTTATGCATCTTGTCTACTATTCTCAATAAAAGCTCTGTCGGTAAAACATTAAACCCATGTCAATAAGGGTTTACAAGAGTGTATGATAGCATTCGATTACCAAGTCAATACCAACTAACTAAAACATGCTCCAGAAGAATGTAACACATAAGACCAAACATACTCCATGTATCCAAACATGTCGGAAGTGTCCAACAGATAGTCCCTTCTACTGGTAACACTAGATATTTTGTCGATAACCAAAACCTGTCTGCTAGTAACCAACCATAACAGCTAGTTTTGACATCAATGACAAAACATATTGATCACACATAATCAATTCATCCATAATGCTAACAAT
This sequence comes from Cryptomeria japonica, assembly GCF_030272615.1. Lineage (NCBI taxonomy): Eukaryota > Viridiplantae > Streptophyta > Pinopsida > Cupressales > Cupressaceae > Cryptomeria > Cryptomeria japonica. The sequence goes on from NC_081414.1 coordinate 341,210,982, forward strand.
CTCCCCCTTTGGCATTGATGACAACCCTAGATGTGAAAAGCATCTAAGTACCAAGAAATGCCAAACAAGTCTCCCCCTATAGAAGACAACCAACAATCTCATGTATATAGCTCTGAATATCAATAACTCTCCCCTTGTAAATAATATCTCTGTAAAGTTTTGAATTTATTTTTCACATCACTATCTCTCCCCCTTTGATATCAATGTTAGAAATCTAACAAAAATATCAAAGGAAGAATCTAAGCCTCTGAATCTCAAAGCTGACTACTCCCCCTGAGTAGTAGAGCCACACATCAATTCTAGAATGAATAGTATCTCTAATAATGCATGTCAGATTGATGACAAATTGTATTAATCAAGTCTCTACCGGAGGGGAAGAAACCCCTAACCTGTCTCTCAAATACTCAAATGATTCCTTAGACAGTGGTTTAGTGAATATATCTACAATCTTCTCTTTAGTGTTCACATAAACCAATTTGACTTCTTTTCCTTCTACCTTGTCCTTTAGAAAGTTATACTTTATTGATATGTGTTTAGTCTTAGAGTGAAATACTGGATTCTTAGACATGTGAATAGATGTAGAGTTATTGCAATAGATAACTACCAGTTCACTACAATTTACCTTCATATCTTTCAACATTTGCTTCATCCACAAGACTTGAGTGCAATTAGTTATTGCTGCAACATACTTAGCTTCTGCAGTAGAGAAAGAAATGCATGACTATTTTTTGCTGATCCATGAAACCAGTTTCTTTCCAAGAAAGAAAGCTCTAACAGAAGTGCTCTTCCTATCATCAGTATCTCCTACCCAAATTCAATCACTATATGCACATAAAGTGAAGTCGTCATCTCTAGAATACCATAAGCCATATTCTGTTGTTCCTTGCAAATACCGAAATATCCTCTTTACTACACATTCATGATTTTCATTAGGATTACTTTGATATCTTGAAACAATACTCATTGCATTCATAATATCTAGTCTAGTCTAAGTTAGATATAGCAAGCCACCAATCATAGACTTATACCTTTTCGAATTTACCAATGTAGATGTATCATTGATAGATAATTTATCACTTGTCACCATAGGAGTACTTACCAATTTGGAATTATCCATACCAAACATCTTCAACAATTCCCTTAGATACTTAATTTGACAGATAAAAATGCCTTTGTCAGTTTGAGTAATCTGCAAACTTAAGAAATATCTCATCTCACCAATCATGGACATTTCAAATTCATTCTTCATATTATTATTATTAGAGAATTCCATGCACAATTTATCTTCTCCTCCAAAAATGATATCATCGACAAATACTTCAATAATCAGAATATCATCATCAGTGATCTTATAGTATAAATTACTATCAACACTACCTTTAGTAAAACCAAGCTTCAAAAGATATTTATCCAACCATGCATACCAAGCTCTAGGAGCTTGTTTCAATCCATATAAAGCTTTCCTTAATCTGCAAACCATATCTTTATCATCTGTTAGTGAAAATCCATCAGGTTGCTCAATGTATACCTCTTCCTCAAGTTCACCATTCAAAAATGCACATTTAACATCCATTTGATAGACCTTATAACTCTTATAAGCTGCATAGGCAAGAAATAGTCTAACAGCTTCAATTCTAGCTACAGTTGCAAATGTCTCACCATAATCAATTCCTTCCATTTGAGAATATCCTTGACAAACCAATCTAGCTTTGTTTCTTACAACTTGACCATCCTCATTCAGTTTATTTTTAAAAACTCATTTAGTTTTAATAACATTCTTATTTTTAGGTCAGGGAACTAAAGTCCAAGTCTCATTTTTCTCTATCTAATCTAATTCATATTCCATAGCCTTTAACCAATGTTTATCTTTACAAGCTTCAATAACAGATGCTGGTTCAATTTGAGAAATAAGACATACCTCTTCATTTGCCAATCTTCTTCTTGTCATAACTCCCTTGTTCCTATCTCTATTGATTTGATCTTCAGAATTATTTAACCTTACATACCTTGGTGTCTTCTGAACTCTAGGTTCACTATTCTGATCATCAGTCACAATTGAATTTTTTGATTGTAATGGTGTAACTATCTCATTTTCATGTATCGGTTGAGGCATTGTTGGTTCAGTTATGATCATTTCCACTGGTGGTTCCCTCTCATATGATATAGATTGATTTCTGTATTACTCATCCACTTTCACATTAGCGCTCTCCACAATTTTCTACAATCTTTTGTTATAACATCTATATGCTTTGCTTTGAATTGAATATCTAAGAAATATTCCTTCATCACATCTAGGATCAAACTTCCCAATTGAATCATCCCTTTTGATATAACATTTACTTCTAAAAATTCTGAAATATTTAACAATAGGTGTATGTCCAAACCATAATTCATATGGGGTCTTACGGGTTTCACCTTTGATGTGAACTTTGTTGAATGTGTAGACTGTTGTACTAACTGCTTCTCTCCAGTAGATGTGAGGTAATTTGGCTTCCATCATCATGGATCTTTTTGCATCCAAAATGGTTCTATTCTTCCTTTCCACTACTCCATTTTGTTGAGGAGTCTGAGGTGCAGATAATTGTCTCTTAATTCCATTTGTCTCACAATAGCTGTTAAATTCATGAGAAGTGAACTCACCCCCTTGATCCGATCTTAGATATTTGATTTTCAATCCAGTTTCTGTTTCTACCTTTTCTTTAAAGATCTTGGATTTCTCAAAATCTCCAGACTTCTCCCTTATAAAATTCACCCATGTCATTCTAGAATAATCATCAATTATTAGCATGAAATACCTATCACCTTGAAAGCTTCTAGTCCTTGCTGGACCACATAAGTTAGTATAAATCAAATCAAGCACATCATTAGATTTATCATGTATGTTCTTAAAAGAAGTTCCAACTTGCTTTTCCAATCGACATTCCTTACATAACGGATTATGAGGCTTCATAATCTTAGGTATATCTCTAACTACCTTAGTTGAACTAATCTTAACAATACAATCAAAATTAACATGACACAACCTCTTATGCCATAACCAACTCTCATCAATATGAGAAATCAAACATGTCTTATTACCAGTGTTCAAGTGAAAGATATTACCTCTAGTCTGAATACCGACCTTGCATTCTCCAAACTAGTTTTGTTAATGATTTTGCATTTTCTATCTTTAAATTGAAGTTGGAATCCCTTGTCCACCAATTGACCAACACTCAAAAGATTATGCTTAAAACCTTCTACATAATAGACATTATCAATATTATGCTTATCATCTAGAGAAATAGTACCTCTACCTTTGATCATTCATGCTTTGTCATCTCCAAATCTGACTTGACCGCCACTGTATTCTTGCAGGGATAGAAATTTCCTTTTATCTCTAGTTATATGATGCGAGCATCCATTATCAATTACCCATTCATCCTAATCTTCAACTTTTGTTGCTAGGGCCTTTTCTTCACTCTTGATAGCCGGTTCTATTTCATCTTCCTTTAAAGCATAAAACACCCATTCCTTTCTATTGTCGAATTCACTAGCAGAGTTTGCTATTGGTTAATCCTCAGAGTCATCACTTACTCCTTCCTTGTCCACTATGTAGCACTGTTTACTTTTCTTAAATCAATATCTGTTTTGATTAAGCTTAAATGATTTCTTAACTCTCTCTTCAAATCTTGCATTCCTTCCAAGACATCTAGATGCAAAATGACCAATCTTATTACATGCCAAACATTTAAAAGGTGCTTTTCCTTCATACTTACTTCTTGTCGGTCCTTTAGGTACTCTTCTAGCAAATAAGGCTTCAAGTTGCTCAAATTCTTCATCCTCTTTCCTCATATCTTCCAATTCTTTTTCATATAAGGCTTTCCACTCACTCTTGCCGGTTGATGATGATGATGCATGAAAAGTACGTTCAGACTTTGCAGCTCCAGAAGATCCAAATTCTTCAAGTTCAAAAGAAGATAATTTCCCAATCAGAGTGTCTCTATTAACTGAAGTGTTTGTCAGTGTTCTTAATTCATTAATTGTAGTTGCCTTCATCTTGTAAGCCGATGGATGGGATCTCAAGACTTTGGAAAACATTTCATCTTGACTTAGAGATCCTTCGCAATATTGAATTCCCATAACAATCTCATTTACTCTTTCTATAAATACAACAATTCTTTCATTATCTTTCATCTTCAAGTTTTCATATCTTACCTGGTAACCATAATGTTTAGCAATTTTGACAGTAGGATCACCTTCATTTAGAGTTTGCAATTCATCCCACATAACCTTTGCCGATGATTTATCAGTAAATCCCATGATTTGTTGATCAGTAAGTGCACACAAGAGGGCTTCTCTAGCTCTGTAATCATTTTCAATATTCTTGTCCAAGTCTGCAGGAGCAGGATTGCCAAATGTCAGATCATAAGGTGTATATCCTTTCTCAGTGATCTCCCAAATATCCTTACCAAGACATCTAAGATGAGTCTATTAGGTCCCGGAGGCAACTGAGAGAGGGGGGGGGCTGAATTAGATGTCTATTGATTTTAACCCAAATATACTTTAACCAAACCTAATGCTTAATGCCGGTAAACCAAAATTTAATGCTGGTAGACAATTTAGTAGTTAATAACAGTACCAGTAAAGTTTAATGCATGAAACAGAAAGACAAATAACATACACAACACATAACATAGTTATTTGTACGTGGAAACCCTGTAAGGGGAAAAACCATAGTGGGAAACCTTACCTACAATCAGATGATACTACTGTAGATAGTATGTGTGTACAATATGGGGTCTGCACATGCAGAAAGGCCAACTACCTAGAGCTCACTGCTCAATTGCAAGATGGGAGTCACACTGACTACAATTGGATGGTTAAATCCAATGATAATGTACTACTCAAAATATCATCTTCATATGTTGGATTCAATGCCGGTTAAGCTCTGATTATCTTCTCAAAACCTTCCTTCAATCTTAAAATGATGTATGCGTGAATAGATCTACTTATATTTGCATATACCTTATTACAATCCTTTTTCACACTTCCTTACATTCCCATATCAATCTCACAAATGAGATCTTACATATATATCAAAACCTAAGACCAAATGTGTAGGTCGGCTTACAAAGAATATTACAATTAAATCAATTACAAATGAATCAATATGTGATGCATCATGTCGGCTCAATGCATTTACAATAATAACAAATAAACAAAACATCTCCATAACATGTCATGCTGATCTGGAATAGATAATGCTTGTCGGTCCATAACCTAGACCTATTTGCCAGTAACAACAAATATGCAAACTTGATTAGACCAATAACCAAATTGCCAAAACTAAGTGTCCAAACAATGTCTTCGACATAACCAAGTAATCTCCAGATGATAACAGATCATCCTCAGTGCCGGTGAGCTAGATACTGATGACTGTGCATAAGTCACTGAACATGCCAGTGAACATAACCAAAGATCTCCAAGTGCTGATAAGTGTTGACAAGTGATAACAAGTGTTGACATCAATGACCAAACCAATGCAACACATCCAAAATACCAACAATCTCCCCCTTTGGCATTGATGGCAACACAAGATGGAAAAACCATCTAAGTGCCAAAGCAGAGATGCCAAAAACCAAAAACCAACAATCTCCCAAAGAGATCATTATTTAGAAATCAAAATCCCCCAATGAATAATCTCTCCAAAGAATAATGTGTTTTTCCATAATATCTCTCCCCTTTTGACATCAAATGCCAAAGCAATAAAAAAGGATACAATAGTTCATAGAACTGTTTACAAAATACCAACTACTCCCCTTGAGAAGTAGCTCTCCTCCATCAAAGCCGAAAAAAGGTTTTTTGTTCAAATCTGTTGGTCTGATGCCAATCTCCAACTATCTAAGTCTCTATCGATGAGGGTATTACCCCAAGTTGTTCTCTAAGATATTCAAAAGCTTCCTTAGCCAAAGGTTTAGTAAATATGTCTACAATCTACTCTTTAGTATTGACATAAACCAATTTCACTTCCTTTGCTTCAACATTCTCTTTCATAAAATTGAATTTGATTGAAACATGTTTAGTTTTAGAGTGAAATACCGGATTCTTAGATGTATCAATTGCTGCCATATTATCACAGTAAATGATTATAGGTTCCTTGCATTTTACCTTAATGTCCTTCAACATTTTCTTAATCCATAATACCTGTGTACAGTTAGTTGCTACTGCAACATATTCTGATTATGCATTTGATAGTGATGTACAACTCTGTTTCTTGCTCAACCATGAAATTAATCTGTTGCCAAGAAAAAATGCTCTATCGGTGGTTCTTTTTTTGTCATCTACATCTCCTGCCCAATTAGCATCTGTGTATGCACATAAATCAAAATTTCCATGTCTAGGATACCATAAACCAAGATTTGTAGTGCCTTGTAGATACCAGAAAATCCTTTTCGTTGCTGATTCATGATCTTCTTTAGGATTACTCTGAAATCTTGAAACAATACATACTGCATTCATAATATTAGGTTTTGTTTGTGTCAAATACAGTAAACCTCCTATCATAGATTTGTATCTTGTCAGATTGACAGGTGCTGATTCATCCTTCAAAGATAGTTTATCAGTTCTAGTCATAGGTGTAGTTACCGGTTTAGAGTTTTCCATGCCAAATTTCTTAAGTAATTCCTTCAAGTACTTAGATTGATTTATGAATATACCTCAATCAGTCTGTGAAATCTATAATCCTAAAAATAATTTTATCTCTCCAATCATAGACATTTCAAATTCTTCTTGCATCTTATTAGAAAAGTCTTTACACAATCCATCTTCTCCTCAAAAAATGATATCATCAACAAAAAATTCAATAACCAAGATGTCATCATTGGTCACTTTGTAATATAGGTTGTTGTCTACATTACCTTTAGTGTAGCCAAGCTTCAAAAGATATTTGTCCAATCTAGCATACCAAGCTCTAGGAGCTTGCTTCAATCCATACAAAGCTTTCCTTAACCTACAAACCATATCTTTGTCATCTGTCAAAGAAAATCCATCAGGTTGTTCAATGTAAACATCTTCTTCAAGATCACCATTCAGAAATGCACATTTAACACCCATTTGATATACTTTATAGTTCTTGTGTGTTGCAAAAGCCAATAATAGTCTGATTGCCTCAATTCTAGCTACCGGTGCAAAGGTTTCATTATAATCAATTCCTTCTTTCTGTGAATATCCCTTACACACTAATCTTGCTTTGTTTCTGATTGCCTTACCATCTTCATTAAGTTTATTTCTAAAAACCCATTTAGTTCCAATTACATTTTTATATTTAGGTTGGGGAACCGATGACCAAGTGTTATTCCTTTCAATTTGTTCTAATTCATCTTCCATAGCCTTAATCCAATGTTTATCTTCACATGCCTCATTAATAGATGTAGGTTCAATTTGAGAAATTAGACATACCTCTTCATTTGCCAGTCTTCATCTAGTCATAACTCCTTGATATTTATTTCCAATTATTTGAATTTCAGAGTGATTCAATCTTACATACCTGGGTGTATTTACTTGTTGTCATTCTTTAGTCACTGTGGAATTCTCAAATGATGTCGGTGTGACTGGATCAACATTCTGTACTGGTGTACTCAATGTAGGTTCATTTGTGATTATCTCTATTGCCAATTCATGGTCCATGGACCTTGAATTACCTCTAAGCTACTCATCAATCTTCACATTTGCGCTTTCAACAATTTTCTGCAATATGTTATTAAAACATCTATATGCCTTGCTCTTAGATGAATAACCAAGAAATATTTCTTCATCACTTCTAGGATCAAATTTTCGAATATACTCATCTCTTCTAACGTAGCATTTTCTTCCAAATATTCTAAAATATTTAAGAGTAGGAGTATTACCAAACCAAAGTTCATGAGGGGTCTTATCGGTTTCACCTTTGATGTGAACTCTGTTGAATGTATAAACAGATATATTGACTGCTTCTCTCCAATACACATGAGGTAGGTTTTCTTCTGATATCATGCTTCTATTTGCATGCAAGATAGTTTTGTTCTTCCTTTCCACAACTCCATTCTGCTAGGGTGTCTAAGGTGCTGATAACTATCTTCTGATTCCATTCATTTCACAGAATGTATTAAATTCCTTAGATGTGAACTCACCTCCTTGATCTGATCTCAAGCATTTGATTTTCTTACCGGTTTCATTTTCTACCATCACTTTGAATAACTTGAATTTCCCAAAAGCTTCTAATTTCTCCCTGAGAAAAGTAACCCAACACATTCTATAATAGTCATCAATGATTAGCATAAAATATCTATCTCCTTGTATACTTCTAGTTCTTGCTGGACCGCATAAATCGGTATGAATTAAATCAAGAACATTGTTATATTTCTCTGGAATACTCTTAAAAGTTGTTCTAACTTGTTTTCCAAATTGACATTCCTTACATTCCAGATTGTGAGGTTTAACAATCTTAGGTAAATCCCAAACTGCTTTAGTTGTACTGATCTTCACAATGCAATCAAAATTTACATGACAAAGTATTTTATGCCATAACCAACTTTCATCAATATGTGCAATCAAACATGCTTTCTCATTGTTATTCAAATGGAAGATATTACCTCTAGTCTGATTACTGGTTGCAATTTCCAAACCAGTTCTATTTAAGATTTTGCATTTACCATTCTTGAATTGTAACTGAAATCCCTTTTCAACTAATTGACCAACACTCAAAAGATTATGCTTCAAACCTTCAACATAGTAAACATTATCTGTATTCTGCTTACCATCAAAAGATATAGTTCCTTTTCCTCTAATCAAACAAGCTTTATCATCTCCAAATCTTACTAGACCTCCATTGTAATCCTGAAAAGTTAAGAATTTACTCTTATCACCAATCATATGATGTGAACATTCAGAATCAATGATCCATGCATCCTTTTCTTCAATTTTAGCTGCCAGGGCCTGCTCTACCGGTTGAATAGTAGTTGTCAGTTGATCTTTTGTTATAGCAACAAAATCCCATCCATTGTTTGTCGGTTCCTCATCAGAATCATCAGTAACTCCTTCATCAGCATAATAACATGATTTGTCTCTATTCTTCTTAAATTTGTATCTTTGATATTCAGGGTTAGGCTTATATGTCCTTTTAGCTTCTTCTCTTAATCTTGCATGTCTATCAGGACACCTAGATGCCATATGACCAATTTTATTGTAGTTAAAACATTTAAATGGTCCTTTGACTTCATACTTACTTCCAACTGGACCTTTAGGCATTTTTCTTGCAAATAGTGCTTCAAGTTCTTCATTCTCTCTTTTGATTTCTTCAAGTTCTTTAGCATAGAGTGCTTTCCAATTAGATTTCTCAAATGGTGATGATGCTACAGATGATGATGATGCCTTGAAAGCCAAATCTATCTTAATATTAGCAACAGGACCAAATTCCTCAAGTTCACAAGCTGAAAGTTTTCCAACCAAAGTATCTCTAGATACTGATGCATTAGGCATTGTTCTCAATTCATTAATAGCAGTTACTTTCATTTTATATGCTGGTGGAAATTCTCTTAAAACTTTAGAAACAATATCATCTTCACTTAAGGATCCTCCACAACATTGTATACCCAAAACAATTTCATTAACTCTTTCCATAAAAGCAGAAATCCTTTCATCTTCTTCCATTTTCAGATTTTCATACCTGACCCGGAAGCATTCCAATTTTGCAATTTTGATTGTGGTATCACCTTCATTCAATGTCTCAAATTTATCCCAAATAGCTTTAGCAGTAGATCTGTTTGATAATCCCATGATTTGCTGATCTGACAATGCGCTCAAAAGTGCTTCTCTTGCTTTGCAATCATTTTCTTCATCTTTAGCCAAGGTTGGTGGAATAGGTTGACCTTGAGTAGGAGCAACATATTCATTCTTTGTAACATCCCATATGTCCTTTCCAATGCAATTCAGATGTGTCTCCATCCTGATCTTCCATATACCATAGTTAGTTCCATCAAGCTTCGGACTATCCTTCTTGAAATAGTTAGTAGACATAGGATCCCCTCAAGTTGTTAAACTTTTGCAAAAAGAGGACTATGCTCTGATACCAATTTTTAGGTCCCAGAGGCAACTGAGGGGGGGGGTGAATCGGTTGTCTATTAATTTTAACCCAAATATACTTTAACCAAACTTAATGCTTAATGCCGATAAACCAAACTTTAATGTCGATAGACAGTTTAGCAGTTAATAATAGTACTAATAAAGTTTAATGCATGAAACAAAAAGACAAATAACACACACAACACATAACATAGTTATTTATATGTGGAAACCCTGTAAGGGGAAAAACCACGGTGGAAAACCTTACCCAAAATTAGATGATACTACTGCAGATAGTATGTGTGTACAATATGGGGTCTGCAAATGCAAAAAGGCCAACTGCCTAGAGCTCACTGCTCTATTACAAGATGGGAGTCACACTGACTACAATTGGATGGTTAAATCCCATGATAATGTACTGCTCAAAATAGCATCTTCATATGATGGATTCAGTACCGGTTAAGCTCTGATTATCTTCTCAAAACCTTCCTTCAATATTCAAATGATGTATGCGTGAATAGCTATGCTTATATTCGCATATACCTTATTACAATCCTTTTTCGCACTTCCTTACATTCCCATATCAATCTCATAAATGAGATCTTGCATATATACTGAAACCTAAGACCAAATGTGTAGGTCGGCTTACAAAGAATATTACAATTAAATCAATTACAAATGAATCAATATGCAATGCATCATGTCGACTCAATGCATTTACAATAATAACAAATAAACAAAACATCTCCATAACGTGTCCTGTTGATTTGGAATAGATAATGCTTGCCGGTCCATAACCTAGACCTATTTGTTGGTAACAACAAATATGCAAACCCGATTAGACCAATAACCAAATCGCCAAAACCAAGTGTCCAAACAATGTCTTCGACATAACCAAGTAATCTCCAAATGATAATAGATCATCCTCAGTGCCAGTGAACTAGATACCGGTGATTGTGCATGAGTCATTGAACATGTCGGTGAACAAACCAAAGATCTCCAAGTGTTGATAAGTGTTGACAAGTGATAACAAGTGTTGACATCAATGACAAAACCAATGCAACACATCCAAAATACCAACAAAGTCTCCATTCAGATTTTCCATATTTTCCATATCCCATAATTTGTTCCATCAAGCTTAGGGATTTCACTTTTGAAAATAGTTGCCAGTGGATTTGAAGTATTAGTTGCCATAGGATCTACCTCAAGCGGTTAAGCTTCTGCAAAAGAGGACCAACGCTCTGATACCAATTGTTAGGATAACCGGTGAACAACTGAGAGGGAATTGGGGGGGGGGGGGGGGGTGGTAAATTAGTTGTTTATAAATTATATCAATTAATCCACTTAATAACCTTTAACTGCAGCACATAAACATCAAATACCGGAATAGTAGAAACAGATACCGGTAAGAAATAAAACTTAAGATTGAAACAAATAATTAACACAATGCAACTATACCACATAACACCATGATTTGTACGTGGAAAACTCAGAAAGGGAAAAACCATGGTGAGAAGCCTACCCACAGTTAGATGATACTTCTGCAGAATGTATGTGATACACGAAACATAAATGTGCAAGAAAATACTAATTATTAGATATGCTTGGTTGCTTCTCCTTATTGGTTGGCTATCTCACATCTTCACACAAAGTGTATGTGTACAAAAACCTTTATTTATTGATAAACAACATTTATGACTTATATTATTTTTTGAGAATTTAGAACAATTGACTTCATACCTAAATTAACTATGTCTAGAACCATTTGAAATTTAAATTTACATTTTAAAATAATTAGTAGAAGTTTGATTCAATCAAATTTACGTGTCAAGACACACACACACATCTTTGTGTGTGTGTGTGAAACACAAAATAATTGCTAAAAAAACTTGTCATCTTTTAATACAAGTTGTAACGATATATGTTGAGTAAGCTATACTATAATCATAGCTAACAATATCAATTAATATGTCGGAGTAAATATAATTCATTTATTTGTATTAATAACTTGTTCACATTTTTCATATTATATTATTAAATAAATTACTTTGAATTTTATTAGCCTCAAAAAATTATAAAAATAAAAAAATAAAAATAAAGAATTTAAACTTTTTCATCATAAAAATAAAAAAATAAAGAAACATTTCATGTTTGAATTTTGGAAACTTGGAACCACAAAACATCCAAACTATTAAATATCTACTTAAAAAATAATTATTAAAAAAATGAAAAGATTTCAAGTAATTCCTACACCACTTATTCAATAAATCTTTGAATGATTAATAATTGAACATTCCATAAACCATTTTAATCTCATAAAAGTAATAAAAAATCATTTCACACCTAATATTGACTTATGGGGAGGTAGTCATGATCCTTTATGGGAATGTACGTGAAGGAATCGAGTGCCATTCATTTCTTAGTGTGCAGGAAAATAAGAGTGAGAGACCCGCTACAATTAAAGTCTCTGTCCAGAGTTAAAATGAGTCTGCCAACATTGTATCTGTAAAAATGCCAAACCAGTCTACATCGTTATCCAACTATGACGTCACAGTTCGTCACCTGTCATGTAATCACAAAACAGAACTTTACCAACTTTCCAAACTTCCGAATTTTATGAAACACTTTCGAAACTTTCACTCTCTTCTATCATATTTATTTTCAACTAAGAGAGCTTTTAAATTTATAATCTATGTTAAAGTATAGAGGAATATATTAAATATATTCTTGACTTCAAATTTTAAAAAATAAGAGTCAAGGGATAGAATTTTGTAGTAGATTGGATATTTGGTATAATTTGTTCAGATTCAAAGGATGAATTGGATTATTACTTAGATCTTAAATTAAAGTGGGTTAATTATGTCGAGAGGTGTTCCTATACAATCACAATACGTAGAATTAAAATGAAATATTCTATGAAAACAAAAAAATGAAATATTCTATATAAACAAAAAGAAATGCTTAATATTCCTAAAAGTCACATATTTCAAAAGTTGAATGGTCATACATTGTTTGCACATATGTATTTGTTTCTTTATTTAGCATTTTGCATGTACAAGTTTGAGGCCATTTTGGAGATTACCATTGGTTAAGACATGTAAATAATATATTTTTTTGAAAAGATATTGATTAAGTCATGTATATGAGTTTGCAAGCCATCTTGGAGATATCTCATGACTCGTGTTTTCCCTTGAGACCCTTCTAGTAAAGACATACAACAATCCTCTTAATGGCCCTGCACTTATATTCTATACGATACAGGCTATAATCATTGTTTGAAATGGCACATTGCTTTTCAGCATAAGTTCAATAGTTTTCTATTATTTAAATTTTCTATTATCAATTTGAATGGTGAAAGAAAATTTATATTAATAAGATAATTTTAATTAAAAGGAAGGAAATAATCTTAATTTTCAATTAAGAAAGATCGAGAAAGAATTTCATTATTTATAAATATTAAATATTAAAATATAATGTTTCTAAATTCAAAAAAATAAAAATTATTTGTCTACATAAATATCTCAAAAATAATATATAATTTTTAATTTTCAATAGATCAAAAATATTTCAAAAATAAGATATAATTTTCAATATATAAAAATATTTATTGTTAAAGGTAATTTCTAATTTATCATATAGATGCGATTTTTATATTTATATTTTACACAAATATTTCAAAAATAATGTAAGGACAATTGATTCACAAAAGAAGATTGATCAAATAAAAAGAGAAATGGAAAAGATGTGGGTAAAGAAGATAGAAGATAAGGAGGATGACAAGGTGAAGAATGAATCTATACCCTAGATGGTTCAAATGATTCTTCTAGAAACTAAAAGGTTAGCAAAGAGTAAGGGGGAGTTATCTACTATGTATATCTTATCCCCGCTTAAGTGTTGTGGCTTCTATTTTGGAACCCTTTTGGTCCAAATATGTTCAATGAAGGCAATTATGGATATCCCTTGGGGAACTTCATCTTTGGATGTATTCTTTGGTGATGATGCTATGGAAGGTTCTTGCAAGCTTTCAAGAGGTGTAGGAATAGATGCCTTTGGAGAATCAATTTGTTTATGGGGGGATGAGCCATTGCTAGACATAGATGCATGATTTTGATCTTTCTCAGCCTTTAGAGATCTCTTTATTAGTTGCATAAAAGAGCCACCTTTCTTTGGATATGTATTTGAATCTCTGTTAGGTTTTGACATGGTTGGATTTTGATTCTGGACTTGTTTGATTTCTTTGATATGTTGGCTTGCTATGCGTTCTTGTTTTTTGCTTTGGCATTCCATGTTTCTATCATCTTCAACTATTTTGAATGTTTCAATTTTTGTTTCAGCGATCTTATGTCTTTGCACTCTAGTTAAAACATGCATATATGTGTTTTGAACCTTTTGCAAGATTTAAATCTTGAGTAATGTGTCGTAATAAGTGATCAATTGTTTGAGGAAATGATCTTTTCAAGTATTTGATTATTTACAAGTTTTTCCATCTTAGTTTTTGGAGTGCAGATTTTGTGATTTTTGATATGACCAAGTTCAATAAGAATGATATATCCTATGATAAAGAACGAGGTTATTCTGATCAAGTGTTGTAGTTTTGTGATTAAAGGATGATAGATCCTGATGAGAAAATATGTTTGAACAATCAGTTTATCAAAGAAAATGTGATGTTGCACTTTAAGGTGTTTGATCTTTAACTTGTTTGAGGTGAATACTTGAGACCTTTGTGTTTCTTGTTCTTGAATCTATTTTAACGAAGGATAACCTGATTAAATGACCCAAGAAGATGACCTACTCTCTATGTTTGACTGTTTGAGAAATGGGTTGTTTTTGTTTTCTGATTTTGATGTAGTTTACCAGAAACGTTGACAAAATGACCAAGAACTCTGCTATACTGACCAAAAACATTGACAAACTTACCAGAAACGCTACTAAACTAACCAGAAACGCTGAGAAACATACCAGAAACACTAACAGATAGACCAAAAATGCTGACAAACAGACCAGAAATGTTGTTTTGTACAGCAGAAACGCTGACAGACAAACCAGAAATGCTAACAGACTGACCAGGAACTCTGCTCTGTAATACAATGACTCTAAAGTTCAAATAATGATGTGTAGACTTAGCAAATTAAGTGTTTGAACTTAGGAGATTTCAATTTTGACCCAACTTTGTGATTCTCAGACTCGGAGAATGGATATTTAGACCTAGCAAGTACAAACTAGGAGATCTGATGCTGCAACATGAGCAATTTGACATGCAACTCACAAGAGTTGTTGATTAGACCAAGGGAGCTGACCTTTAAACCAAGAGAGCTACTGTTTAGACTAAGAACTCTACTGTTTAGACTAGGAACTCTGTTGTTTATACCAAAAACTCTGTTGCTTAGACCAGAAACTCTAATGTGCTCAACCTTGGAGATTTAACGTTGAAATATGAGAAAGTTTACATTCACACCAAGAGAGCTGACATTTGGATTGAAAATGCAACTGTTTGGACCGTAGATGCGACTGTTTGAACTATAGATGCGACTGTTTGAACTGACAGTGCTAATGTTTGGACCAAAAGAGCTAATGTTTGGACTGTGAATGCGACTGTTTGGACTGACAAAGCTAATGTTTGGACCAAAAGAGCTAGTGTTTGGACTGTGAATGCGATTGTTTTGACCGTAGGTGCAACTGTTTGGACTATAGATGCGATTGTTTGAACTATAGATGTGACTGTTTGAACTATAGATGCGATTGTTTGGACTGATAGAGCTAATGTTTGGACCAAAAGAGCTAATGTTTGGACTGTGAATGCGACTGTTTGGACCGTAGGTGCGACTATTTGGACTGAAAGAGCTAATTTGTTGTGAAACTTGTGAATTTGACCATTTGAAGTTTGATTTTTCCATGTTTGTTGTATTTCAATGGATGAGATCTTGACTTGACTTACAAACACAGAATTCAGATTGTATTTTTGTCCCAAAGGACACATAAAGTGTATGTTCAAGAAGCTTTAAAGAAAGCCCAAGTTTTCACGGGTTTTGAACAATTGAAAACACATCAATCAATCTATCCTAAGGAGATTGGCTTCATTATTAGTTCTTAGCCCATAACTTGGTACCTTGTCAGCTCACTCAACCTTGTCACCCCCTAAAGGGCACCCGTGTTTTTGCCTTTATGAGAGCTAGTGGAGTCCCATTATGAGCCTAGCAATAAGATCTCAAAAGGGGAGTTTGCACATACACTCAAGAGGGACATATGGTGAGTATCTTAAGGAGAGATTCTTCCCCCTCCATGCACTAAGGATTTAATAATGTTCGGAGGTAATTCGGGTAGATTCTAATTTACTTGGAACTAGTAAGGGATCTGTTTGGTGCATTGGGGTATAAACTCAATTAAAAGGTCTCCCAACCTTGAAAACCAAGGTTTGATATACCCGAAGGTACGAAGGAGAGATATTCCCGAGCACTGTTGTTGACTTGATTTTCATCAAATCACATTTATTTTATAGTGGGTTGGAGTACTTGGCATTAGTCATTCCCACTTGGGTCATTCCCCTCTCACCGACCTTAATGGCTAAGAGTTATTACTCCTCGAGAGGGTAGGCCTGCTAAAGATATGCACTATTGAAAGCAAAGGATGAGTCTAGCTTTTTGATCACCTAAGAAAGGTGAGAGAATACTCGCCTATCATCAAAATACATAAGACATGTTTGTTCATTTCCATTGTAATTAGTCTATGTGCCTAATTTAATAAATATAAGTGCAAAACCCCATGACTGCAAACAAAGTTAGTAGTTTATATTGCATTATTTGATGATGAAATAGTTTATGACTCCGGTCTTTCATAGTGAAATAAATACTTGCAAAACCAACAATCTACAAATTAGGTTCGGGAAAGTGACAACCCAGAAGCAGAAATGAGGAATGCAACATACAATATTTGCAAAATCAATAAAAAATTGAAAACGCCATCAAATTGACAAAAAATGCCATCATATGTACCAAGAATGCTACTTTGCACACCAGAGACATTGTCCTGCACACCAGAAATGTTGTCAAACAGACTAAAAACACTGACAAATGTACCAAAAAAGTCACCATACATACCAAAAATGCTAAAGTACAGACTGAAAATGCTAAAGTACATAAAAATATGAAAACAGAGTTGAGAAGTCTCCCAAAAATGCCATTTGAGGTGCTGGAACGCCACAATAGAGACCAAGAACATGATTCGGGAGCCCAAGCGAGCTAATCTGCACTCCGAAAGAGCTAATCAACATGTCAATGAAATTTCCTGCAAGCAAACTTGTTAAAGATCAAAGGGGCTAGGCCCCATGGTGGGCACCAATTAATGAGATGCTAAAAATGTGGTATATAAGAGGCATACACATATAATGAGACAATAAAATGTAATTGAAAAGCTTAATTGAAAACTAGATTAGAAATGCAAACCATAAACCTTCCTTGAAATGTCCCATTTTCCTCTATTCTTGAGGACCTTGAAGGTGTTGGATTGATGGGCTCTCAGCGGAGCAATGACCTCCAAAGTGGCAACTCAAGAGTTGAGTAGCTATTTGATCATGATTGACTATGGAGATGATATGAAATGCATGATTTAAGAAACTAGATTAACATGCTATGATCAATCCAAAAGCTAAATTACTAGATAATTGAAATGCAAATTCCTATAGTAACAATGCCTAAATTGATATGAGTTGGGATCCTTATTTCTCCAAAATGAGGGATATTTATAGGAATTCCAAGGCCAAAGCTGAGGTGGCAAGAATCAAAGATATCAAGGGCCAAGATTGAGGAAGTTGGAGAAGAGGTTGGAGGAATGGACACTTGTCATCTCTGTGGTGACAAGTGTCAAGGAGCCTTTCTCATGAGAGGGCAAGTGTCCAAGGGAGGAGACATATGGAAAAAGTGCCATGTGTCTCAAGGAGAGAATATCCACACCATGAAAGGTTAGGATAAGGAGGTTAGAATGTACAAGATAGGATAGGGTTAGTTAGACCCAAGACAAGATTGAATGGGTTAAGTTAGGGGATGGTTAGGTTAGGTGCTTAAAGTTAGGAGCCATGTGCTCATTTGGATTTAGAAATTCAAATAATTGGAAAAATGGTAATTAATCTCAACAAACTTGAGTTTGTTAATCTTAATTAGGGATGAGAAGAATTGATTAATATGGGGAGACATTAATTTATCAAAGGAGGATATGAAATGAACTATATAAATAAATCATTTAGATTTATTTACTAGTAGATGAATAGAGAAATTAATTAAATTGTTTGTGAATTCAACTAATTGGGAAGGGGAATTAATCAAATAACTGCGTATTTAATTAACTATCTTCAGACCATTTTTAGGTGTATACAGTCATCAACTCAGTCATGATATTGAAAAGTGTTATACCTTAAGGAGTAGGATTCAAGACTTTATTGATAACACCATCATATCTATAGCCAGTGTGTGACAAAGGAAACAAATCTATAGGTCATCCAAATCTTTACTAATCATTTTCCTTCTCATCTTATTATGTGGTTTAGTTTGAGCCTCTTGTATATTATCCCAATGACCTTGGTGTTGAGTCTAATAATGTTTTGAACCTTGTTTACAAATCTACACCTCATAAATACTTATGCATTACATTTGATCCTATTGAGACTATTGTTGCACGAAATGGCCCACTATATATCATTGGAAAGATAAAAGAAAAAATCTCACAAGGGGTTCTCATTGATCCAGCATGTATAGTGAATGTGATCATTGAAGAATATATTTATACTTTACAATTACATCAAGTAACATACGGTAAATCTGATGTAGTGGTGAAGGTGTATGATGATTTCTCTTTCCCTACTATTGGTTCTATTACTCTTCCTATTGAGGTTGGTACTAAGTGCTTAGATGTGACTTTTTCTATCCTTTTTCCTATATCAGATCAATTTCATGTGAAGTTGGGACATCCTTGGATCTCCTCCATGGAAGTGATCCCTTCTACTACTCAAAAATGTCTACAATTCTCTCATAATGGCACTATCATAGCAATTAAACATAGGATGTATCACCCCACAATGAGGCATGGAGATTTCATCTATGATTACTTTTGGCCTAAACAATTTGGGCCTCTTAAGCCTCGAAGTGATGCTCTCTTTCTATATTACCAAAGGTGGAAAAATGAGATGATAAATTATCTTTGAGTAAGATTAGAGATCCTAGACCTATTCCTCCTCCTCATGACAAACCTAGTAGTGTTCTCACACCTTCTATTCCACCTCTCTATGCCACAGTCTTGCCTCCTCCATCTTACAAAGGAAAGTGCTTGACATCTCCTATTTCACAACCTAGTAGATCTCTCATTCCTCCTCCTCTAAAGGGAGAAAATAAGCGTATGTCTTTTGATCCTAAACCTTCACAACCCTCAGCTAAAAATTAAAAAAACCATTTTGCGAGAGAACATCAACAAAGAAGTCATGCTAAAGCTTGTAAACTTGCTTCTCAAACCATTTCCTCCCCAATGACACCAAATGTTGACTTGGTCCCATTTGTCTAGACTTTTCCTAACCCTAGGGAGGAAGTTCAACCTAAATCTCCAAGATTAAAAATGCATAATAAAAATGATGGTTCATGAACCTTTTGTATTAGAGATCCTATTTTTATTAATCTTGATGAATAAATGGATCATGATGTTGTTCATGCTAATAAATGTTGATTCTAATTATTTTGATGATGTGGATGAGATTGTTGATGTTGACAATGATTTATCTAAACAATTTTTAAAAGAAGTAATATTAGCTCCTAGCAACAAACAAAGTGACTCATCATAAAAGCATGGTCCTTGTTTGGAACTTATGGTAGCTCCATCTACCATGCTCGAAGTTTCTCCTCTTGCATCTTACCCACCTTCCCAAAATAATATTTAGCAAGATTGGGAGGCAAATGATTTTCTTGATTAGGTTCATTTGTGTCGTATATTCTCTCTGCTCTCTTTCTTGTTTGTGATGTGTTTCCCTCATGATGTGTTTCTCTATTATGTTAGGTTCTCATTGGATGACCCTTGTCTCATTGTTGGTGCAAGGTAATCAAGGGGCCAAATATGTTGTGAGATTCTTCTATTTGTATCTCGATTCTTCTATTTGTTGTCCCTTGTGTTGTTTGCTTGGGGACAATGTAAACAATTGAGATCTCTTTTGGTCTCTTCCATGTTGAATCAAAAGACACATGTTCCCTTTTTCCACTATGCTTGTAGTTCTACTACCTTTGAGAGATGAGGTCAATTCAATACAAATATTCTTGATATACATTATTTATTGTAGGAGCATATTGACCCTAGAGTTAGAGGATCTCTTATGTATTTTTGTGTTTTTTGACCATTATCCTTTAATTTGTCCTTTCTTGGGGTCATATCACTGTGGTCACATGCTTGTCTTTGGATGCATTCTACCTTAAAGAAAATTGTCTCGATAAGGCGTAAGTAATCACTTTAATGTGGTTGCATACACTTTTCTCAATGTTCAACATTATTCACATACCATAACATGTTTCCATACTCAAGTTACTTTGCAAACTAAGCCTTTTTCCTGGTAATTTGGTATTTTTCTTTTTCGTGACTCATAGTAAGTGAGCATTACTAGGCTAGTAGTCATGATTCTCTCTCTCTTTCTTATTTCATATGATGTCCCTTTTATCTCGATATTGAAGTAGTAAGATCCTAAAGTCCTCGGGGGCTTAGTGTGTCTTGTCTCTTTGATGTCTTGATGAAATTTGTCAATGAAAACCTTTGTATTACCATGAGTATGCTTAGTCTTATACTCCCGCTAAAGTATGGGCTAAATGTAGCATCCTAAATTGTACTTGCCTACAAGTTTTCCCTCACTTAGGCCATAGTTTGGCATTCATCCTCTAAGGCTTTATTGAAACTCTAATTCTACTCACACCAAGTATCAAACTCATTTTTTCATTATCTAAACTTTCCTCCTTTTAATCCTAGAGCTCTGATGTCCAAGATCATGGCACCCAATTCCATGGTCCTCTCAAAAAGGACCCATTTTGGGGCTTCATAACGATCACCCAATTTGGGTGAGGACCTAGATCCTGTGTCAGTGCATGTCAAAAATTTAATTTATTATTCAACCAACAAGTATAAAAGGAGGTCTACCCCTCTCATTTTAAGAACTGACTTAATCAATAAATTCAAAATCTCAATTACACTATAGCAAAATTGAAGTGGGCAAGAAATCAGTATTCTATCAAGTATTGGAGCAAAAGTGAAGTCAATATTCAAGCATTAGAGATGACATTCATGTTCTATGTTTTATGAAGACTATCTACATGAAACCCTAATTCCTTGCTGGAGACAAACAAAATTACGTTAAAGGTATATCATTAGTATTTCAAACATTTTCACCCTTTCCCTCAAAAGGAAAGCATTTTTACTGTATTACTTCATTTACATTTGAATTAGATATTTCATAATTAATTCCAAAATTGGGGTTTGACCTAAGGTGAACCCCATGATTCACATAGACAAACAAGTTCCCCTTTGGATGGCAAAAAGTTAGGAGGAACAAGGCGACCACCACCACGGTCCTAACAATTTAGATTGAATTTTTTGGAGCAAATCTTAATCATATTCATTTGCTCAGTTCCAAGTTTGTGGCTCCATATGATGACTATAGCTCACTGTTTATGCACAATCTCTCCAACAATTCACTATTTTACCCCAATATTTTACAATTCACAAATACAATTCAATTAGAATCTTGATCTTTCAAGATCAGATCTATCAAATTCCTTTCTCCCTAATGTAATGGTAATTAAGAAAAATAAATGGTTTTAT
Source organism: Cryptomeria japonica (assembly GCF_030272615.1). Lineage (NCBI taxonomy): Eukaryota > Viridiplantae > Streptophyta > Pinopsida > Cupressales > Cupressaceae > Cryptomeria > Cryptomeria japonica. Next base: position 341,232,888 of record NC_081414.1, read on the forward strand.
TACATTTATGGTGAAACCTTAGTTTTTCATCAATTACAAGTTCTACCTTGTGTTATATATATAAGCCCTGGGGTTTGTAACAATGTTTCTCTTTCTAGTTTAGTAATTTTTTTCTCATTAGCCTTAAAATAATGAATCCTTGAGCGTTTATACTCCTATAAATTTTTATCAAAGGGAGAAAGTGCAAACTTGAAAACAAACTTTAAAGACCAAAAATTGTGAGAACAATAAGGGTTTTGATATAACATGTGCATGTCATTCATCAAGGATTTGGCAAATGCAGTTTCCTATAAATACATCCTATAATGCCTCTCATCTTTGCATTCTACCATTACTATATTTTGATCTATTATATATACTATATATGATACATTTGAATTATGCATATAGTTATTCTTTTGTATTGGCATCTAGGTGGTGCATCCTAATTTCAATTATATCATTTTTCAAGATCATGTAGATGTCACTATTGATGATTATTGATGGTTATGTAGATTCAATAATGGTTTTACCAAAGATGTATACTACAAGATTATTACATGATAACATTTTGTCTCCCTCTTCCTTCAAGGGTTATTCACCTTCTCATGGGCACTGTTGTGGGCATAGCCACTTTGCTTAAGGTAATCGAAAGACCTACTCCCAATCTTCTCCTCCAATTGTAAGAATGGATTATGGATAGAGGGGCTATTTGTAGCCTACTCTTTGATGATTCACACCTTTACCACATATGGGAGGGACCTCTAGGCGGCCTGCTAGTTGTACTTCTAGCTAGTTTGATTCTAGCAAGTTCCCTCAACTAGCTTTTACATTTTTTTTCTTTCTCATGCTATATAATTAAATAAAGATAAGGATAATCATGGATGGGAGTCTCGTGTGGATACTCTCTAGGCTCAGTTGATGCATGGGGAAAACTAGATGATCAGGATCCTTCTCCTTTCCTCTTAATTACTCTTCTTGCCACTTAGAAACCTTGATTATATTTTTATGCTCTGAGATTTCGTCCCATATCCAGACTTTAGGGGTATGACTTTTTCCACCCACCTTTTTTTCTTTTTTGAATGTGTAACATTATTTATAAATGATACTATAAACATTTATTCAACAAAAAAAGAAGAGAAGAGCTCATAATATCAAAAGTTGAATGAACAAAAATAATCTATTTTTTTATTTTAATATAAAAATTGAATGTTATGATAAATGCAAAGCCCAAGATCAATTGTTAAAATAATATATTACTAGAGCTATTATATTTCCACAAATTTGATAGTTAAAAATTTTCACACAATCAAATCCAAAAACTACATACAATAATATCTTACCATCATTTAATTCTCATTGTAATGATATATGACGAGTAAACTATTCTATAAGAATAGCTACGAGTCTGCCAACATTTACATGATTCAATCTAATTTAAAAGTATTGCTAAAAATCTTATGTAAAGACTTGAATCAAATGATGAAGTGGAAAAAATATCATTGATCAATTAAGAACTAGCTTTCTTTGTCTCTAATACGAAAAAGAGATGGATGACACCCAAAAAAAGAATAGAAAAAAAGTTTGTAGATATTATAAATAAAGAAGTATGTTCAATAATAAAAACATCCTAATCAAATATGAAAAAACATTAAAAAATCCTCTCTTAAAACTATTTAAGGAAACCAAACTAATAAATTAGAACTCGTAATTTCTTTATAGTTAATATAAAAAAGCAAACACGCGAAAAGACTTACCCAGGAATCTTCGAGTAATGATAAAGAACACGAACCATTTTAATGTGGTGGCCGTCACAAAAAATGATGTTCCATTTCATATTCCCTTGTGGTGGGCCCCCTGATAAGAAACCTAGTGCCGTGTGTGGTGCGAAACGCACACTACAAGTGAGACCCGATAAAAATGAACAAAGAAAAGTATAGGTAGGTCGGTGAAGGCAAAAGATGTGGAATATGACGGCAATGGCTATGCAGCGGACAAAATGGCCCGCTGCCGCATGCCCATGCCTGCCTTCTCCATGCGATCCCCTCCATCCCATGCGATGCCATCACGCAGACGCCGTCCAATCAACTGCCAAGGTCCCATCAGCCCGTACCCTACACGGATCTCCCTGCTAACGTCCGGTTTGACTCGCTCTGGGTGCCATTAATTAAAGAAGCGATGTATTGAGACAAATTCCCTTTAATTCTTTTGCATAGTTAGAATTATTTTATCACTAACAAATAAAATCCCTTACCTTTCTCCCTCTATTTCTTTTACTTTTCAAGGAAGGTTTTTAATGCATGTTGGGGTTGTGTCTATTTAAAAATGTGAGACAAAAATTACTCATTACAATTTTTCTTTATTTTGCAAGTTTCAATGAAGTGCAAAAGGTAAGAATACTTAAAAAATGACCCATTACTTAGATCAAATATCCTTTTACTATATGAGAAACATTTGCTCTTTACATCTTGATTGTTTTAGTTTACTTGGATCAAATATCTTTTTACTATATCAAAAATATTTGTAGATTTGCATCATTGATCCTCAAATCTATTGTTGATCCCCTTGGATTGGATCTATATTATTCACTTTTAAAATTCAATGTTATCTATTATGGACCACTTGACTAGCCATTATGAGTTGACTTAGCATGTAATTTTTTGATCCGTATTTTATGTTGTTGTATTTAAGATCATTCATTCATTCCATTTTAAACCCATCTAGGAAGGCTAAAAGTTGATCTTAACCTAAGAGCTTAAAGGAGATCTACTTTGCATTCTTCTTTTACATGATATCATCCTAGGCCTGTTGCATGTTTATTGCTTGTCTACAATCATTTTGTTTCATACTATAAAGTTAATCTATCTAGGGGTTTGACCCTTTGTATTTATTCGTAAAAATAGTTATGAGATCTCGTATTGTTTGGCCTTGGATGTATCAATGGTTGCAAATGTTTGAATAATTAGTATGTTGTAGTTAATATATCGCTTCTTTATGTTGGAAGAATTTTTTTGCAAAATACTTAATACAATAAAAGTTTATTATGTTGGAACAATAATACTATTCATAAAATTAAATTAATGTTTCATACATGAATAAGTTATCCATTTTTTCTCTCATTTATTGTTGTACCTATGTTTATCATTGATAACTTAGTTATACCAGATCAAGCTCTAGACAACTTCTTTTTGGACTAGAAAAATAAGTGAATTATACATCTTGCCCTACTTATAAAGAATAGAACCAAATACTCATGCTTGTTAATTTGATAGAATAAAATAAACAATATTCTCATTTTAATGATGCCCTACTTAGATATGATTTTGCACTATGTAATATTCGACATATTTTAATTAAAGATTGACTTACCTATACACATTCTTCAACCATGCCCTTCGCACATGCCAAATACATAAAAGTATCCGACAATTAAATGATGATCTACAAGTTACATTATAAAAGTTCATAAGTAACATTGAAACAAAATTTAGTGTTCATAAGTAACATTCAAGCTAAATATTAAGTAATTAAAATGGGTTGAAGTTATTTTAAATTAAAAAAAAAATTGAAGTCAATAAAAACCTGATTGCCTCAATCTCAGCACTAGCATCATCTATCATGAATGCATTGACATGCCAATCTTCTTTACTCTGTTTTCCTCTTTTATAAACCTCTGTAAGCCATTCATTTATATCCTCAACTTTATTTCTTGAGGATATTGCCCATGCAATAGGTATGCCGGCCTCTTGTTCATCAAATACAAGCAATGTATATAACTCATACTGCACATGAATAAACTATATCAATAAATAAAAGATATCTATGAAGAAATACATAGAAAAGAAGTATCAAAGATTGATTTAAGATACATAAATATGGGCAACATTATTTTACCTACACCATATTTATTTGTTGAGAATGTGGAATCCATTGCAATGATTGAGTTATGTGAATGTTTCACCATCATTTCTCGCATCCATGGTGTTTGAATGCCCATGACAAATGGAATATTTTCCACATTGTTTGGTCTTTTATAGTAGAAAAAATTATCTTTCCCCTCTACATGCCACAAGCTTACACTTTTTGCATCATCTTCATTTTTTTGAGATCGAAGGGAGCGTACTCTTTTCCATGCATTCAGCACATCTTTTCTCAACAAACATGTGTCCCTCTTATTCATCAATTTAGTCAAACCATGATCTAAGTAGTGTTGCTCACATATTGTGTCAATCCCCACACCCATTAGTAATAAGGTTTCAATATACGATTTACACTCATTTGATAATCTTGGTGCAAAATTGCTTCTTGGACCACTAGAAGGATCATCCTTTCCATGACAAAATTCACCATTAGCATCACAATGGGTAAATTAATTGTATGTAATAATAGCAACATCTGGTCTACCATACATAACCCTGACAAGATAATGAGCTTGACAACCCCTTTTTTCGATGAACTTCCTTATCCTTTTCTTTTTTCTAATTTTTTCTCTATTGTCCTCGGGGCCAAATGCACACCAATAACTGTTTATAAATTTCCAGAAAATATATATTAATTGACATAATAAATGAAAAATATAAATTGTGACATGTTCAATTAATATACTAAATAAAGGCAAACCTTGAATATGTCTTGGTAGTGTGATCAGTAGGATTATTTGAATTTGACTCTCTATGCTTCTTGCGTACAAAGTTTGTCTCTGTGCTATCCAACAAACCTTCTCCTTTGACAAAGTGAGGGAGCCTTTCAAGAGGGATTGCAGCACATAAGTCCATTTGACCACCAACTCCAATAGGTGTCCATTCAAGGTCATCACTTGAGAAATGATTTCCTTGGCTTGGAATATCTTGGACACCTAGTTCGATAAGTGATTTCCATTTGTTGTTTTTGTTTTTACCCATTCTGAATAATATTAAGATAGTTAGTGACCCTCTATCTTATTCAAATATGTTGGAACAATTATATTAATTTTTCTAATCACTCCATAACACAATTCTCTTTGCCTTAGTGTTCACACTTTCTTTTGAGTTTCAAAATAATATTAGAATGAAATTCAATGACATGTTGCAAAAATCATGGAAATAGAAACCATAAAAAATAATTTACTAATATTGAAATTATAGAAATATCATTAAATCCTCGATAATATAAAATTTCATATATATTTTGGTTCAAAGGTATGTTTGACATTTTGTTACAAGTGGATGTAAGATATTTTGTTACAAGTGGATGTATGTTTTCTTTTTGTGTAATTTAGTAATGAGTGGCATGTACGTTTGGACTCTAGTTTTCTTATTTTCTTTTAGGTTTAACTTTTGAATAAAATTTGACTATCAAAGATGAAGGGTGATGTTTAATGTCTACATGTAAATGGTTTTGATCAAATGTATTGATATTATGTATATATTATTTTGTGGGATATAATGATGGTAGGATATGAGGTTATGGTGTGAATGTAAATGTAATGTTATTAGTCTATGTGTGTAATGGGGGATGTTGGATGTATATGATATGATAAGAAGTTATGATATATATATATATATATATATATATATATATATATATATATATATATATATATATATATATATATATATATATATATATATATATATATATATATATATATATATATATATATATATATATATATATAAACGATGGTTTGACCTAAGATGCATACTATGATGGGTCTAAACCTAGGAGATAAATGTTTATGGAGGTTTCAACCTAGTTTGCACAAAGAATAATAATTGAAGTGTATAAGGATGCAAACATAAGATGTTATGATGTCTATATCCTAAGATATGGATGCCAATGAATACATGATGCCCTTTTGATAGGACAAACATATGGAAACAATATGGATTGTGATCAAACCTACGATATGGATGTCTACAATGATGTGAACAAGTTATGATATGACATTTCAAAAACAAGAGTAAGTTGGATTAAATGAAAAATGAATGTTTGATCATGTCTACATGTAAATGGTTTTGATTAAATGTGGTGATATATATGTGATGTTGATCATGTCTACATGTAAATGGTTTTGATTAAATGTGGTGATATATATGTGATGGTTCGACCTAGGAGATAAATGTTTTTGGAGGTTTCTACCTATTTTGCAAAAAGAATAATAATGGAAGTGTATAAGGATGCAAACATAACATGTTATGATGTCTATATCTTAGATATGGAGGCCAATGAATACGTGATAAGCTACCATATCGATGTCTACAATGATGTGAAAAAGTTATGATATGACATTTCAAAAACAAGAGTAGGTTGGATTAAATGAAAAATGAAAAATGATTATTAATGTTGAATATCTTACATCCGCTCGTAACAAAATATCAAACAAACCTTTGAACCTTTGAACCACAATATATGAAATTCTACATAATTTACTAATATTGAAATTATAGAAATATCATTAAAATTCTTGATAATATAGAATTTCATATATTGTGGTTCAACCGTTCAAAGGTTTGTTTGATATTTTGTTACAAGCGGATGTAAGATATTTTGTTTCATTTTTTTCCTTTTGTGTGGTTTAGTAATGAATAGCATGTGGCTATCTAGGAAGGCTAAAAGTTGATCTTAACCTAAGAGCTTAAATAAAATCTCTTACCCTTCTCCATCTATGGACTCTACTTTTCTTATTTTATTTTAGGTTTTTCATTTTTTCATTTTTTCATTTTTTCATTTTTTCATTTTTTTAGCTATTTTTGGATAAAATTTGACTATCCAAGATGAAGGATAAAGTTTGATCATGTCTACATGTAAATGGTTTTGATTAAATGTGGTGATATATATGTGATGGTTTAACCTAGGAGATAAATGTTTTTGGAGGTTTCTGCCTATTTTGCAAAAAGAATAATAATGGAAGTGTATAAGGATGCAAACATAACATGATATGATGTCTGAAATCTTAGATATGGAGACCAATGAATACGTGATAAATACATGTTTTGATCAAGTTATGATATGACACTTCGAAGACAAGAGTAAGTTGGATTAAATGACAAATTAAAAACATACAATTTATAAGACATCAATCTAATAAATTATCCAAACCATTGAACTCCTTATAAAAAAATTAACATTTTTTTTTTAAAATTCATATAAAATGGCGTTATTACATGAAAGATAATGCATTTTAAAGATTGAAGAAGAAAGCTACTGTGGACAAACTTACCTGATTTTTGGTGTGCAATATGTAGAGATGGCCTTGCTTCACCAGGTCTGATTTGGAAATAGTTTTTAGTTGCCTACAAATATTTAAAAATATAATTGATTAGTAATTTAAAATTCATTAACATAAGTTTAAATAATAATTAATCATTAAAAAATAAGTGTAAAATTACTAAAATAAAATGCAGAATAAAATGCAGTCTAAAATTACACTGAAAACATTGCAAAAATTACACACATTGGGAACGTACAATGCAGTCGAAAATTACACACATTGGGAACGTACAATGCAGTCAAAAATTAAATGTCACGTTTAGGCAATTTAAGTCAAAAATTTGCAATTTGTATTGGTCATTTCTCTTATAGAAGTGTGACTGGATTTTGAATTTTTAACCTTGAGAACTATACCTTAGGCAAACACAACATTAGAAGTACATGCATTCCTTCTAATACAATTTGATGTTATTAATAAATTGATGGATAAAACTTGGCATCTATTGTGTACATGCCATTAGCAAAAGCTTATATAATCTTGGCATTCATTGTTTTTATGCCACTAGTGAAATTTTGCCTAAACCCCATGAAATTGAATAGCTCGTTACATTTATCACGTCTATGCTAATGGTATTAGACAACTAACTCTATTATATGGATGGATACTTCTTTTGACAAAGCACACTCCCTGATTCTTGTCATGCAGAGATGAATGATAAGCTTATCTATAAACAACTCATAGGTTTTACAATTTTAGTGACCACCTTAGGATGAGTGGAATGACCTACACCAAGAGTATAATTATCCTCTACCCATGCCTTATAGATTACCTTTCAAATACCTAATTGTGATGCCAAGAACCAATTGGTATATTAATTTGAGTCCAACATTCTAACATTAGAAGGTAGAAGAACATTGATCTAATTCATATTGTGTTAAGAGTTGATACCTTATACTACTTTAGCCAGTTGCAATATCATAAAGAGGTTTCTATTAATCCCTACACATGATCTTGTACATCTTGGGACCTAAATTACTAACACTAGTAACACATTAAACCCATATGAGCTAGCTTATGTCCAATCACCAATACATAATCAAGTAAAACTCATGAAGTAATCTAAAAATTTGTTCATTTCATTTATTTGTTAGAGATACAATATTTTTTAGATAGAAATCAAACCCATGATAGCAATATTAGAGAATATTCTACTTCTTAAGACATAACCTTTTTGTATATTACCGACCATAAAGTTTAGCATATAATCATTTGTCAACCAAATATAAAGGCATAACTCCATATATTTAGTAATACTTCCCATTAATTGCCCATAGTTGGAAAAGACTATAAGAAGGAACTCTATCCTAAACTCAACATAGATCTATGCAGGTGGATCCTCCATGAAGATTACTGTTGTTCACACCTATAGATCACATTAACTTAATTTGGCATCATAATTCTATACATGGTTAGCATGTTTCACTAACTCATTCATAGCCATGTCTTGGACAAGCTCATCATGCACTTAATACCTAGAAGAAAAGACCTCTCTAGTATCTTGAGGCTAACCTATATATTCGCATACAACAATTGAGCCAAGAAACCATACCAATGTTTAGCACACAATGTTGCAATAATTTTAGTTCAAAGAAGTCTAAAGACATTCTCATATATATACATTAGATATGGACAATAATAATAAAAACTATAAGATCATCCAATATTGGAGTAGATTTTGTAAATCCAAACACCGCAAAACTTAAAAGTAGGTAAGCTTAATGCTGATGGAGTTCATTTCATTGGCTAAGGCCTATATAGTAAGGACGTATTAGTTGGAAAGGTGAATTCATAACGACTTGATGCAAATTTTAGCCCTAAATTGAGCCATATTGAAGAGGGAAAGTATATGAAGTTTAGGAATACCCTATACCTTAAAGTAATTCCCTACACCCCTCCCCTACAAACTTTGTTGACAAGGGCATCCTTCACCAAAGGACTAATTACATACCTAGTTCCAAATGGAATCAATGTCCCATGTAATTATTGTAAGATTTAAAATGTTAAGATGAGAAATTGCACTTTCCTATGCCAATAGACCTACACAAATACTAGACATGAGTATGTTTTCATCATATACATCAAGGATGCTCAACCTGGATAGATAGTTTCCTTAAAGATACTAGGGATAGTTTATCCAATTGAGATCATGAAAACAAAATAAACACAATTATATAATTTTACTCCAATGAATTAATTCAACATGTTAAGATGTCATATTAATAAGAACAAGGTCTCTAAACTATGTTTGCATATAATGGTTCCCATTATCAACCATCTTTATACTAAGTCAAGGATAAAAATATCACCCATCTTAAATGATATACCTTAGAACATGATTTCTTATAAGGACAAATTGTTCAAATCATATTCATACACCTAAATTATGCATAACAATATAGTCAATATTAAACAATCCAATTATAGCATAGCATAGGGTAATATCAATCACAATATCATCACCAAGTAATCATTATGCAAAAGCCTCAAAATGTCTCAAATTGGGTTCCTATTACAATACGATTTAATGACATTAAGTATTTTAATCCTATTATATCATCATATCACTCTTGCCAAAACACAAAATGCCTCAACAAGCCACATAATAATCATATAAAGTTTAAAATACATACAATGGTAATTATAAAGTTGCTTAAAGCATGATCAATACCCAAGTCATACTTATATAAGTGACAACAGTATATCCATTAGTTAATCATGTGAGGACATGCACTCAATATATTCAAAATAATAATATTTTGAATCATCTGATTTCATCTACCCTCTGGCACAACTCCATATTCTTATAATTCTCTAGTTAATAAAGCAGATAACAATCACACTTTCTTTTTATATTAAATATTACCTTAATGGTTAGCCATAAGTGATCTCGTATAGAAGTAATAAATACTTGGAAATCAATGCTCATACTCAAATTTTAGTTGAATTGACCTTTCTTGTTAGTTAACTAGAACACTACACAACATTACTTTGAAATTTTCTTGTGACTTCTACTATCTCAAGTGTGTTTTTATAGCTTGCTCTAAAAGTACAATAAAAAACTATAAAATTAGAGAGAAATAACATGGTATAACTACTAGCATAATCAACCATTCAATCAATAGATATACATTGTCATAGAGCCACTATAGTGCTTTAGTGGTTTAACAACCAAACAATATTTTATTAAGGTAATATGTTTACATTCAAAGCTAAAGTTCACATTTATAACAAACAATTTATATTTTATTAATATAATATGCTCACATTCAATGCTATAGTTCATATTTTGGAGATCAACTAACAACAATGATCTTTCAAACAAAAAACAAGTGACTAAGATTACTTAATACTATTCTTCTAGAGTTCTAAAACAATCCAATGACTAGGAGTAATAACATTGACCCAAAACCTTCCTTTTGTGATGCTGATTTGGTATCACTATCCTCCAAATCTTTTTAATAGTATTGCATTAGGATAACAAACACGTATCACATCCTTATTCACAAGTTATTTTCTACCTCTTTTATATTTTTTATATAGTCTAAAGTATTATTACAAAAAAAAACCTTCATTAGTAAGGAACATCACTCTATTTTGGGGTGTTATGTTGTCAAAGTCACAATAATGATTTTCCTACCATTAAGAATGGTTGTCCCTTAAGCTTTATCTATCAACATTATTCAAATCTAATAAAGCCATATAGAAAAACAATTCACCAATATAGAAGATTTATTTAGACACTTTGCCACAATCAAACACAAGTATACTTCAAGATATTATTCTTATCTAGACCACCTTTCTTCCTTAAAGAAGACACCCCCAATGATAATTGTGGGGAACTTTAGGAAAACTTAATTGAGTACTAATACAACATTCAATTTATAAGACTTTTGACAATTTACCGTCGACCTCCTTAATAGTAAGATCCATAAACAAAGGTCAATCTATATTAATTATTTTCAGTTATAAGAATGCATACTTTAGAATTCAATATTAATTTTGAAAGGATAATGCAAAACAATGTACTATACCTTAGAGACGATGTTGAAGATATTTCTACTATAAACATTAGGATCAACTCCTTTCATGATAGTCAGTCAACAAAAACTACATTCTCTATAAAGAAACTCCCAAAATCCCCAAATCCCCATTAATCTCACTCAACTCATCAAAATATCCATCTTTGTTCCCAACTACAACTCTAAAAACAATCTCTTCATCATCTTAATCATTAGTCATTCCCCACATTACTAACAAAGATTGTTTATTATAACACGCAGTCTAAAACGTAGTCTAAAATTACACTGCAAACATTGCAAAAATTACACACATTGGGAACGTACAATGCAGTCGAAAATTACACACCTACGGGCGTTTACGATGTCTGGGATGATATGTTTCTAAAGTAAGGAACCATTTTTCATCAATCTTCTCTATCTTCTGGTTGTCCGAGTCTCCATTCTTGCTTGTTTGCCAAAATCTGTGGAAAAATGGGGGATTTTTTTGCCGCTCCGAGTCCATTTGGCGGGTTGAGTTTACACGCACAGTGCATTAACTAAAGAGTAGGTGGATGGGTGGATAAGGCGTTGACGATTAATGACACCCAGAGCGTGTAAAACCGGCGGGCATTAGCAGGGAGATCCGTGCAGGGTACGGGCTGATGGGACCTTGGCAGTTGATTGGACGGCGTCGGCGTGATGGCATCGCATGGGATGGAGGGGATCGCATGGAGAAGGCAGGCATGGGCATGCGGTAGCGGGCCATTTTGTCCGCTGCATAGCCATTGCCGAATATGACAGCCATCGATTAATGCGCAAAAGAAGAGAAAGATATGGCTTAACGCACACTACAAGTGAGACCCGATAAAGATATCGAATACAATTAAGAGACGTGAAAGACCCGCTACCATGTGAAAGGTCACAAGTCTCTCTCCACCAAAATTTGTTCAAACCACTCTATATCATTATCAACTTTTCTTAACTTTTCAAGTTTGTTCATTGTATTGTCTACATCGATATGAACTTTCCTAACTTCCCAAACTTGTTCAATGTATAGTAAAACATGTCAAACATCGCTCTCACCTTTTTCGTCATCCAACTCTCACCTACAAGTCTCTCTCCACCAAAATTTGTTCAAACCAGTTTATATCATTATCAACTTTTCTTAACTTTTCAAGTTTGTTCATTGTATTGTCTACATTGATATGAATTTTTTGAACTTTCTTACCTTTTTCAAACTCTCAAGCAAGTTTACATTATACTATGAACTTTCTTAGCTTCTCAAACTTTGAAACCAATCTGTGTTGCTATGAACTTTCCTAACTTCCCAAACTTGTTCAATGTATTGTAAAACATATCAAACATCGCTCTCACCTATTTCCTCACCCAACTCGTCACCTACAAGTCTCTCTCCACCAAAATTTGTTCAAACCACTCTATATCATTATCAACTTTTCTTAACTTTTCAAGTTTGTTCATTGTATTGTCTACATTGCTATGAACTTTTTGAACTTTCTTACCTTTTTCAAACTCTCAAACTAGTTTACATTATACTATGAACTTTCTTAACTTCTCAAACTTTGAAACCAATCTATGTTGCTATGAACTTTCCTAACTTCCCAAACTTGTTCAATGTATTGTAAAACATGTCAAACATTGCTTTCACCTATGCACGTCATCACCAAATACAACTTTCTTAACTTCCCACAATTTCGCTCTATTCCATGTTCTCTATTTTAAAATTAAAGTTTGAACATATTATTATTTTAATAATAGAGAAAGATACAGTGACAAAAGCAGAAATGGGGTATTTTAGAGGTATCGTATAAGTAAAATGTTTGAGTGAACTGTAAAGTTCAAAGTTTTTAATGGCATTTAATGATAAGTTTAAGAAATTAATTTTTATTTGAAAGTGCTTACTTAAGTAAAAATATGTTTACTTAAAAATAATTTATCAAATTAATGTGGTATTGGTCTAGATTACTAATCTTGGTTAAAAAGAATATTACTAGAATGATATTGACGAAAAAATAAATAATTATCATAATATACATTAAGAAAATGTTCAAATACAAGTAATTACGCAATTCATTTAAATTTATTTCATTTTGTAGAGGGGAAAAAGAAAACCACACGAGAGGTGGATAACAAGCTCTCGAGGACTCATTAGTCTACCTCTCCACTCAAGATTAGTACAAAGCCTAAGGCTATCAAGTACCTCATCGATGATTCTAAATGTGTCATATAGATCTTCTAATCAATTATGATAGCTCTATGTCCAAGGACACATGTGTAGGTTGTAGACTATAGCATGATGGCCTGACATCCTGTATGGACATAGTACAAAGCTTGTACAAAAAACATTGTGACAAGATATGTGTTCTAGATGACTTTTAAACTAAATAAATGTGCAGTAGAGAGTTAATGACTATAAATACTAAGTAGAAGAATAAAAGAAGGGAATGGAATGATCTCACAATGGATCCATGATGGAAGCCTCGAGCAATAAGTTTCTTTCCAATGTTACCTACACACAAGCCAAAAGGATGAAAATGATGGAGTTGTATAGGGGCTTGCCTTAGTCAAACTCCCATTTTAGTGCTTCCACCTCCACAAACATCCAAATAGATAGATTTAGATAAAACAAAAATTAGATAACGTAATAGAAACAAACCCCGCTTAATGGAGGCAAATCCCTATTATGGGAGATGTAGGATTTGAGAAATACAAATCCACAGAACCCAAAGAAACCTGCATGCAAGAAACCTATCACAGAGAAAAAGAGAGAACGAAACAAGGGTTTTGGCTCTGACAAAGTGAAAAGATATATTATCAAAGGAAAATGAATCAAGAATATATCAATAATACAAGAGATCAATCTTTATAAAGGAGATTAACACCAAAACGAAAACCTAACCCTAAGGTGAGAGCATTTAATAATTAAATATTAATTATTAAATGACTAATATATGCATAAAGTGAAATCTTAAGAGGAGAGTAAAGTTAATTAATTACTTTACTCTAACACCCCCCCTTAAGATGAGCTACAATGTAGCTACAAACAATGCAAAAGAAAGCAAAGGAACTACAATGCAATAAAGGGTCCCGGCAACAAGGCCTGATCAGGTACCCGAATACAAGAAAACCTCTATAAAGCGGAGTAAAGGAGAAAACCCAGTGGGAAAAAACTCCTCTCCAAAAAGAGATAAAGAATCATGCTGAAAAGAAAACATGAAGGAAGGAAGGCCTCACTAAGACCCCCCAAGGACAACTTCCTTCACCCCAAGCATGGAGCACAACTGAAGATAGCGCGAAGATGCCAAAGGTTTAGTGAAGATGTCTGCAACCTGCTCCTCTGTAGGAATGTACTCCAAGATGAGAGAACCATCCTGAATCAACTGCCTGATGAAGTGCATGTGGATTTCATTGTGCTTTGTCCGCTGATGCTCCACTGGGTTGCGAGAAATGTGAATGGCACTCTGATTGTCACACCAAAGAATAGTGGGACAATCTAGAGGAAACCCAAACTCTGTCATCAATTGCCGAAGCCATAAAACCTCCTGACTGGCTAACACTGCTGCACGGTACTCAGCCTCTATAGATGATAATGCAATAGCAGACTGCTTCTTGCAAGACCATGTAATAGGACCAAAACCAAGGCAAAAAACAAAGCTAGAAGTAGACTTCCGATCATTGACATCACCAGCCCAATCAGAGTCAGTGAAGCCAATGATGTGAAGGGATCCTGAAGTGTAGTGAATGCCATAATGAGTGGTGCCCCGAATGTACCTCAAAATACGTTTGGCTGCTTGCCAATGGCTCTCATGAGGATCATGGGAGAACCGAGAGACAAGGCCAACCGCAAAGGAAAGATCAAGATGAGAATGTGTTAGGTACAACAAACTGCCAGCCAACTGCCTATATAAAGTGGGGTCTACTGAAGGAGTAAAGCAAGTGGAAGACAAAACAACACCTGACTGAAACGGAGTGGGGGCAGACTTGCAATCAAGCATGCCAAATCATTGAAGCATATCAAGAGCATACTTCTCCTAAAATATGGAAATCCCATCCGAAGATTGAATAACCTGTAGACCCAGAAAGAAGTGCAAGAGACCAAGATCTGTCATCTCAAACTGCTCCATCAAAGCTCTCTGAACACGCTGAATCATGGAGGATGAGCTACCTGTAAGGATGAGATCATCTACATATAGCACAAGAATCAAAAGATCACCCTCCTGATGCTGAATATACACTGTGTGATTGGAATGACAGCGTGTGAAGTGAGAGGAAAGCAAGAAAGAGTCCATCTTCTCATACCAAGCCCGAGGGGCTTGTTTGAGACCATACAAGGAATGTCAAAGTCTGCAAACCAAAGAAGTGTCTTGCACAAATCCCTGAGGCTGCTCCATATAGATCTCCTCATGTAGGTCTCCATGCAAGAAGGCACTCTTCACATCCATCTGAAACATTGTCCATCCCTGTGAAGCGGCAAGTGAAAGTACCAGGCGTATAGAATTCATCTTGGCGACAGGAGCAAAGGTCTTAGAGTAGTCAATACCCTCTACCTGAGAAAACCCCTTCGCAACAAGACATGCCTTATACTTATCAATAGAACCATCTGCAGCATACTTGGTACGATACACCCACTTGCACCGAACCAACTTTCTTCCCTTAGGAAGAGGACAAAGATCCCAAGTATGATTCTTCATCAAAGAAGAATACTCCTCATCCATGGGCCTATCCCACTCAAGGTGTCCTATCACCTCTGAAAACTTTTGAGGATCAGCTGAAATGGCATGACTCAAAAGACTAGAACCAGATGTCTGAGCACAAGTGCGACAAGTATCTGAAGGATCACCTGCCAAAGAACCAGCTGCATCAACAGTGTCACGGGCCCACCTCGGCAAAGATGGAGCAACTAGTGGTGGTGGAGATGGTGGATCATCATCTACATCATCCTCAAGAGATAAGTAATCCTCAAGAGATGAAGAGGAAGGAGTAGGCAATGAGGGAGAAGCTGGTGATGGAGAATCCATCTGAGGATAGCACTCATCAAACTGGACATCCCACCGAAACAAGACCTCTCTAGAATTAGGATCAAACAACCTGTATGCCTTAACATCCTCATAGTAGCCAACAAATATGAGTGGTCGACTCTTCCTCTCCATGGCTTTCCGCTGAGCATCAGGAATAAATGCCCAAGCCTCACTACCAAAAACTTAGAATGAAGAAACATCAGGCTTGACGTGGGTCCAAGCCTCCTCAGGAGTCATATGTCGGAATGCCTTATGCGGCATTCGATTTTGAATATAATTGGCACAATTGACTGCCTCAGCCCAAAATGAAGAACTCATAGCTCGAGACTGTATCATATAATTTGCCATCTCCCGTAAGGTTCTATTCTTTCTCTCAGCAACACCATTCTGTTGAGGGGTGTAAGGAATTGTAAACTGATGCTGTAAACCATGCTCAGTGCAAAAATCTCTGAAAGCCTGATTAACATACTCCCCCCCATTATCTGTGCATATCCTCCTGATAGAAAGTCCAGATTGCTTCTCCACAAATGTTTTAAAAATCCTGAATGAGTGAAAGACATCAGACTTGTACTTAAGAAAGTACACCCATGTACGTCTGGAGAAGTCATCAATAAAAGTGAGCACATAACGGGCCCCTGAAAAGGAAGGAGTCGAAAAGGACATAAGATCATTGTGTACCAACTCTAGGGCTGCCCTAGCACGAGAGGCTCGACCCTTAGGAAAAGGATCTCGATGATGTTTGCCAAGGACACAACCACGACATACACCATCAGTACAAGAAATCTGTGAAAGCCCAATCACAAGTGCCTGTGTACTCATCTGCTATAGATATCTGTAATTGACATGGCCAAAACGCTCATGCCAAAGCCTGCTCACTAAATCTGCATGTGCTATAAGAGAGGAACCAACAACGTTTGAACTCTCAAAGCCATCAAAGCTATATAAGTGAGATGCAGAATCCACACTCCCAGTAGCCAAAACTAAGTCAGGATCATGAAGATCTCGAATAACCACATCATGAGGTGAGAACTCAACTGTCTTACCAGAGCCAGAGTGGCAAATCTGATAAACGGATAGAAGGTTTGTCAAAATGTTAGGAACCAAAAGCACATCCTGTAGACAACCACCATCCAATGAAGCAGTACCGGAACCCTGAACGAAAAGTTGTGCTGAGTCACCAACTACAATATGTCTAGTGCTGGTAGGGGCAAGAGCAGTGACGAAATCCTCTATGTGTGTCATATGGTGAGAGGCACCAGAATCTAGAATCCAAGTGGATGCTGAGGACAATGCTCGTGCAAAAAGAGCATGACCTTTCCCTGTGGGCTATGAAGGAGGCTAAGGTGCACTGATATTATGCTGCTACATGGCTTCCTCCAAAGCCTCTAAACATTTCCAACACTTGGAAACGGGATGACCTTCCTTGCCACAAAAACTGCAAGGATCACCTGATTTCTTCTTAGTCTTGGAGGAAGACTCACCAGACTTTGAAGATTTGCCCTATTTAGAATTGGATTATGGTTTTGAATCAAACTTAGGTGGTGGCTTGGAGGGATTCTCACTAGCCTCTGAATCTTTCTTAGGCTTTGGTTTCTGCTTCTGTTTTCCTTTGGAAGATTGGGCTACCAATGCTTGGTTCTGTGAACCTGAAAGTGAATCCAACTACTTAAGCTTAGCTTGCTCACGAGTCCGATGATCATAAAAGACCTCAAAAGAAGGCATGACATGTCGAGCACCTAAGGCATCCATTGTGGAATAGAAGGTCAAAGAGAAGATCTGAAATGGACCCCGAAGCTTGGAGAGGATCAGGAAGATGCACTTTGTATCAGTCTTAGTCTTACCACAACCTTGCAAGATAGATCTTTTCTGTTTGAACTTCATCAGAAAGTCCTCAATAGAGGAAAATGAATCAGGTACCAAGGAAGTTAACTCTGCCTCAAGCTGCAAAGCTCTGAACTCATTGATAGTACCAAAAAGTCCATCAAACTTGGTCCAAATGGCTCGAGGAGTGAGACAACCCTCAAGATGAAATTGGAGACTATCGGAAATGTGTAAAGCCATCAATCCCATAGCCTGATCCATATTGTTCCTGTGCTGCATAACCTCAAAGGGACATGTCAACTGAGGTTGAACCTCATCCAAATAGGACCATAACCCTTGAGACTGGAGAAGAGTCATCATGCGACCCTTCCAAGTGTGGTAATTATGCAGTGTGAGAGATTCAATAGGTTTGTCGGCCATCCTGTGAACTGTGCCTCAACTGCTCTTGAATTTTTTTAATTATTATTAAGTGGTCTTTCAGAACTAGATAGAAGATGCAAAAGGGGTTTGGTTGTTTATTTTTGGTGTTTGTAGATTTTTGTTTTCTGATGTAAATAACAGAAAGCAAGAAAAACACCCCCCCACAATGCAAAAAACTAATCCCTAGTACAAACTGAAAGCCTGAAAAATGATAAAAAGCAGTAACTAGTTGAGACAAAATTATGAGCACCTAAAAAATTTACTGATGAAATAGACTACATATCTGGAAAGAGCATAAAACCACCTGTCCGATGCCTATTTGCTTTCAAAAAACAGAGCAAAAACGAGCAAGTTATGCCCCTTGGAGTGCAAAAAGGCTCATCGGACTTTGACTGCGAAAAAATGCAATCAAACTAAAAAAATCTTAAAAAATTCCAACACCATTAGAACGGTCTTGGAGTCAGCTTTCCAACGCCTATTCATTTTTGAAAAACGGAGATCGGACGCCCGATTTTGTAAAACAGCTCCAAAAAGGCCAGTTTGGCCCTTATAGCCCTCAGGGGCTAAAAAAAAATGGGCCCTGGTCCGCTGGGCAACCAGGGGCTGGCGCAGGGCTGGTGGTGCGCGGGCAGCGCGGGGGCGGCGCCGCTGCTACTAGCGGAGGGTGGGAGGCGAGCGAGCGGCATAGGGAGCGGCGGGTTCGCTGGGTGGCGCGGTGGTGGTTGCCTAGCCACGACCGGTGGAAACAGCCGGCGGCGGTGGCCGAGCAGTGGCCGCCGGGCTGCACACCGGTGGCGCGCGATTGAAATGGGTGGCACTGGGGTTTGTTAAGATTGTGCTATTTTTTTTCAAAAAAATGTTGCATTTTTAATTTTTTTTTTTGAGATTTTGCTCACCTCGAACTGCATGCCTTAGGGTCGTACGACCTTAGGGCAAATTTTTTTTTGCCTTCTGGAGCAACTGTGTCCGAATCGGACAAATTTTATATGAAAATAGGGGTTTTTGGGCGCTGCGAGCTCAACGGTGAGGTCCGTTTAGGCTCAAAGTGCACAAAAAAAGAAGTACCCCCTATTCCAAAATAAAAAACGGAAGACAAACACAGATCTGATGCAACCAAAACCTAGATCTCAAAATCTTTCAAAAGTCTGAACAAACTGTAACAGATATGGCTCTAATACCATGTAGGATTTGAGAAATACAAATCCACAGAACCCAAAGAAACCTGCATGCAAGAAACCTATCACAGAGAAAGAGAGAGAACGAAACAAGGGTTTTGGCTCTGACAAAGTGAAAAGATATATTATCAGAGGAAAATGAATCAAGAATATATCAATAATACAAGAGATCAATCCTTATAAAGGAGATCAACACCGAAAGGAAAACCTAACCCTAAGGTGAGAGTATTTAATAATTAAATATTAATTATTAAATGACTAATATATGCATAAAGTGAAATCTTAAGAGGAGAGTAAAGTTAATTAATTAATTTACTCTAACAAGAGATAAGTTGATAAAATAGAAAGGGGATTTGGGATGTGATAATTTCCAAGATGCTCAAAGACACAAGAGAGATAGAAAGATATTACCAGAAAGGCTTGAGAAATCCAAGGGAGATGCAAAGTGTATTGTGGCAAGTTAGAGATTGGTGTAACGAGAGAGAGAGAGAGAGAGAGAGAGAGAGAGAGAGAGAGAGAGAGAGAGAGAGAGAGAGAGAAGGTTGTGAGAATACCAAAGATTGACCAGAGAGATCAGAGAGAGCCAAAGAGATTTTGTGGATTGAATAGATAGATTTATAAGAGAGAATCGAAGGGAAAGAAGAGGTTGGCAAACCATTTTGGAAGATCTAAGCCATCTCCACCAATCTAGGCAGGTGACAAGTGTCAAAATACTTAGAACTGACATGTGAATGTTAAGATGCCATGGGACAAATGCGTGATGTGTGGATGTCTATGTGGCACGCTAGTGTGCAGATGAATATGCATGTAGCTAAAAAATGAGTGTCAAGAGAAACACATGACTAATGCAAAACTAATGCAAAGGCTGAAATGAGCCTACTTAGATGTTGGGGGAATGCACACTAAAGTGGCTACAAAATTGTTGGTGGAATTGCAAAGGAGTAAGAAATTTTCAACACTACATAGGGTATTGCACCAAGTTGTGGTACCAAAAGGGTGTCTTAAGATGCCACTTTTTTTTTCTGAAATTAGCAAAGTCTAAACTTCAACGACAAATTAAACATAGTTACACTCCAAATTAAAAGATGCAACAAGAACAAAAGTTAGAGTGATTCAAGTCTACTTTTTTAAACTACTAATTTGTTTTGAAAATGGTGGAGATTAAGGGCTTCAAAAAGGGGGGCCACAAAAAGTGGTCCTGTTTTTATGCAAAAAACATAACATAACATATGGTTTGTTGTGCCCCCCATAAAATGTTAACTTTTTTTGAATTTTTAAAATCTCTTTGGTGAGAAATTAGCTAACACCTTGTAGTTTATGCCATATTTTTCAGCTAATTTTTTAATGAGTATATGATTTTTTACTAATTTTTGAAGTGGACACATCCCAAAAAAACAAAATTTTGAGCGTGCCTCCCCCTAAAATCTTTAAAAACTAATCAAAAATCATTTTTTTTAAAATTGTGTAGAATGGAGTCTAGTTTCTAAAAATGTAAGTTTCTTAAAAATTCGATCAATGTGTAAAAAAATATAGCCAAAATAGTGCATGTTGGTTTTTGACCAAAAACAGACACACTAACAAAAGAAATTATAGATGAAAGCCTTAATGAAATCAAAATGTGAACAAAAATTGCATGCTTGGATAGCTAAGAGAGAGCTTGAAGTCGCTATGGTGTTTTTTAATTTCATTGAAACACGTGCAAACTTGATGGAGAGCACGACCAAAAATATGTGAAATTTTTTAATCTTCTAATAAAAACACATCTCAGGCATAAAATGGTCACCCAACCCTTTGGGTTGGATGTCCAAGTACAATCCAACCCAAAGGGTTGGTGGTTTCCAAAGAAAACCATTTGGTGAACACCAAATATGGCACTCACCAAATTTAAAAAATTGGCATTTCACATTTGGCGTGCGCCAAATGTGAAAAGTCAATTTATTGCATTTGGTGAGCGCCAAATGCTTTGTATTATCCAATTTTTAATCTTGGCACATTTTTGAACTTGGGCACAAGTTATACCCACCTTGACAGGAGAATATATACATGAAATATAACATTTAAGTATAAGTCGCATTTCAATATGTATTTTTCTTATACTTTAAGTTATATTTCATGTATATATTGGCAGGATGTTTGAGAGTGGTTTCAGTTCTATAGGAGTTATAATATAGATTCTAGTTTTTAAGGGATCACATCAAATTTCAGTAACCAACACATCAAATTTCAGTAACCAACATGCTCCTATAAGCATTCTTTATCTCTATATCTCACTCTCTTTATCCTCCCCAAACTCTAGACCTATCTCTCTCCCTCTCTTGTCTCACTCACTTCTTTGTCCCCTCTCTAGGTATATCCCATCCTCCTTTCATTCCTTCCTTTTACCCCCATTTCTATCATTGACTCCCTCCCTCTATCTTCTTCTCTCTCACTCTCTTATTGTTTCTCTCCCCTCCCACTCCTTTCTCTTGGTCACTATCTATCCCTTCTATCCTCTCTCTCCCCATATCTAGGGCTCTCCCTCCCTCCCTATTTACCTCACTACCTCTCCCTTCCTATATTATTACCCACCTCTCTCTCCTCCTCTAATTTTATCACTTATATATTTTCCACGCTCTATTTCTCTCCCTCCCTCTCCACCTTTCTCTCCCTTCCCCTTACCACTATCTATTTATGAACTCTCTCCCTCTCTTCTCTCTCTCCAAACCTATCTATATCCTCATTCGCTATGTCTCTTACTCCCTCCATTTCTACCTCTCCATCCATCCCCTCTTACTCATCTCTTTATTCTTATATCTCTTCTCTTCTCCCTCCTTCCCCTCTCTAGGTCTCTCCCTTCCTTTCTTCCCCTCTCCCTCTCTATCTCCCTCCCCCACTCTCTCATCTTCTCTCTTCCTCTCTTATTCTCTATCTTCATTGTCTAGGTCATTACCTCTCCATCCCACCCTCTCTCCCCTCTCTAGGTTTCTCCTTCCCTTCCTCTCCACCTATCTACCTCTGCATATAGGTCTCGTTACCCACCTCTCTTTATTCCCCTCTATCTATCTCACTCCTTTCTCACCATCTAGGTCTCTCACCTATCTATATGTCCCCTCTATAGTTCTCTCTCTCCCTCCTCCTTAACCCTATCCTTTTATTAACTCCCTCCTCTTCTATTCCTCTCCTTACCTTTGTATCTCCTTCTTCCATAGGTCTTTCACTCCCTCCATGTACTCTACCTCTCCATCCATACCCTCTTACTCCTCTCTTTTTTCTTTTGTCTCTCCTCTTCTATCTCCTCCCCCTCTCTAGGTATATCCCTCCATTTCTTCTCCTCTTCCACTCTATCTCCCCATCCATACATACCCCCATATATAACTTGCTCCCCCACTTTTTTATTCTCTCTCTCTCTCTCTCTCTCTCTCTATATATATATATATTATAGGTCATCAACTCTCTCTCCCCTCTCTAGGTTTCTTACTTCTTTCGCACCTATCTACCTCTGCATCATTTCTCATTACTCACCTCTCTCTCTCCCCCCCTCTATCTATCTCAATCCTCTCTCTTGTCATCTTGGTCTCTCATATTTCCTTCCCCATATAGTTCTCTCACCTATCTGTTTGTTCCCTCTCTAGTTATCTCCCTCTATCTCCCTCCCCCTTTACCCCTATTTATTTTTGAACTCTCTCCCTCTTTTCTCTCTCTCTCCCCACCTCTCTATCTTCTCCTTCCCTAGGTCTTACAGTCCCTCCATGTCTACCTCTCCCTCAATCCCCTCATACTCCTCTCTCTCTCTCTATTCTTTCATCTCTCATCTTATCCCTCCCTCCCATTTCTAGTTATCTCCCTTCTTTTCTTCCCCTTTCCCTCTCTATCTCCCTCTTCCTCATTATCCCCATCTCTCTCTCCCTTCCCTACTAATTCTTATTCTCTCTTTACCATCTACATCATCATCTTTCCATCACACCCTCTCTACCTCTCTCTAGTTTTCTCCCTCATTCCCTCTCCACCTCTCTACATCTCCATCCATATCTCATTACCAACCTCTCTCTATCCTCCTACATCTATCTCAACTCATATGACACCACATTATCCATTAGGACATCATATGGTGTCCTTAGGTGTCATATGGGGTCCTAAGGGGCCACACATGTGTTAGAACACCATATGACGCCTTAGGACACCATATGACCTATTAGGACATCATATGGTCCTAAGGGGTCATATGGGGTCATTAGAGATCATATGGGGTCCTAAGGGGCCACACATGTATTAGAACAACATATGACCCCTTAAGATACCATATGACCCATTAGGACATCATATGGTCCTAAGGGGTCATATGGTGTCGTTAGGGGTCATATGGGTTCCTAAGGGGCCACACATGTGTTAGAACACCATTTGACCCATTAGGACACCATATAACCCATTAGAACACCATATGACCCCTTAGGACCACATATGACACCTTATGACACCCTATTACCCCTTAGGATACCATATGATACATTTTAACATCCTTGTACATGACATGACTCCTTAGGACAACATATGACCCCATAGGACAACATATGACCCCTTAAGACCACATGATGTCCTAAGGGGTCATATGGTGTCCAAAGGGGTCATATGATGTTCTAAACACATGTGTGGGCCCTTAGGACCTCATATGACCCTTAAAAACACCATATGAACCCTTAGGACCCCATTATCTCCTAGCAACACCATATGACCCCTTTTAACATCCTAGTATAAGACATGACCCCTTAGGACACCATATGATGTCCTAATGGGTCATATGGTGTCCTAAGGGGTCATAAATGACCCCTAACAACACCATATGACCCCTTAGGACTATTATTTAGATGAGAGAGGGGGGGGTGAATCAGATAAACTCACAATGTAGTGATCTCATCAGATTCAACCTCGGTAGAACTTACTTGATATGCAACTATGACTGTAAATCATTCAAACTCTTAAACTGATAAACTTGAAACAACAAAACACATTTAACACCAGATTTAACGTGGAAACCCAAATAGGAAAAAACCACTACGGAATTTCAGACCCACTAAGAAAATATACTCTTCTAGAGTATGCTTGGTTAAAAGCCAATCCCGTTAAAGATTAAATAAACACATTGCTAGATGTGACCTGGTCAAGGGATTTCCCTCAGATCTATCATAAACTTGCACTTTGTTAGAAGTGACCTTGTCAAAGGATTTCAAACACTCATTCAGAATGTTACCTTGCTAGAGGATTTACAAATAAGACTGTTAGGTCCACTCGATTAAGAGATTTCTTGTCACTTACAAAATAAATAACAGTAATAAAATATATCTACAACTTCACATCTGAAATGTTAAAGAAGACTCTATGTGCTCAAAATAATCTTGTCATAAGACTTATCTTCCTCCTTGCTGGGCCTTTCAATCTGTTTATCAATCAAATCTCCAATCTTCTGTACTCGGTAATCACCTCAGCAGTATCACTGCTCTGCTATTCGCCTGCATCTTTTGTTAATCAACTTTTCCTTATTTATAAGAAATTCCAAACCACTTAATCTCCTTAATCACATTTCCCATGATTAATCTTAGCCATCGGATCTTCAAACTTGACTAGGTTCATTGTATCCTTCAAACTGAAAAACATTTTCTCTTGCCTTGGAACTTGTATATCTTCCATGGTATTGTGCTCGGTTATGACCGTTCAATCTGTGCTGTAGAACCAACTCTTGAATTTTCATTGCCGTTGATCCTTAACAAACTTCTTGCATGACATTCCAATCTCCTATAAATCTCCAGCTCATTGGCATCCTTCATTTAATAATGTATTTACTCATCCAATACATTCTGTTACTGCTCGGTTGATACTTGATAAATACTGGACTTTACTCGATAGACATTCTTTCTACTTTAACTGACACTGATAACCTTGGTGTTTACCAACTAGCTCCTTGCTCGGTATAATAGAACAGTATCAAACCTTTACTCATTCTGATGCATGAAATCTTTTCTCCTTCATATTCAGTTTTCGAATACACATATATATAGGATATCAAAACAATCAAAATAACATAATCTCATCATTGTCTAACTCGGTAATAGTTGCCCATTGAACAACTTATTACTCCCCTTCATTTTCACATTCTTTCTGTGTCACTTACTGACATCTTTATACTCATCAAAACATAATTTTTAAGATATGGCAACATCATACTGAATCAGAAAATCAATTGCTTGACATCAATGAAAAATAATATTATTAAGACAATAATCATCCTTCATCATTTATATCAACAAACTTAATGTAATGCCAACAATCTCCCCCTTTGGCATTGATGGCAATACCAACTTGATTTATTCCAATTGATTCAGACTGTTGTTTTTCTTCTCTTGTTATCCTCTCCCCCTGTCATTAGTCTTCTCCCCCTTTGACAACAATGCCAAAAGTAAAAGTAATTCATGATTACTTCCCCTTTTGAAGTAATATCCTTGCTTGTTAAAACATATACAAATGTATCATCTTAGTCTCGGTCAGGGCATCTTGTCTTAATTCACTGTTTCCTGCACAACTTTAGATGACCTTCTAAAGTGTGTAAATCAACATCAACTCGCAAATAGTATTCTGTAGATTCATAGAATTGATGCTTTCACCGAACTCTGTCAGTGAGTACTAGATAGGGGTAGGACCCCTAATTTACTTCTAAGATACTCAAAAGTGTCCCTTGGCAGTGCCTTTATGAAGATGTCTACTAATTGTTCCTTTGTGCTAACATATTCCAGCACAACTTTCTTTTCTTGAACTTCTTCTCTTAGATAATGATACTTTATAGAGATATGCTTTGTCTTAGAGTGCATTACCAGATTCTTTTAAATGTTAATAGCACTTGTATTATCACAAAATATAGTTACTGGCTCAGTAACTGTCTCATTCATACCTTCCAATAGTTGTTTGATCGATGCTATATTGGTACAATTCAATGCTACAATGACATATTCAGCTTCAGCTATTGACTGTGAAATGCATCCTTATTTCTTGCTAAGCCAACTCACTAGTCTTTCTCCCAAAAAGAAAGCTCCATTGCTTGTGCTTTTCCTATCATCAATATTTCCTACCCAATCAGCATCAGTATAGACTTTTAAGTGAAAATCATTCCTCTTTTCATATAGTAAACCATAATCTTCAGTGCCTCTCAAGTATCTGAAAATTCTCTTGATTGCTGTCATATGGGTTTCTTTGGGATCTGCAGAAAATCTTGCAACTACACCTACTGCATGTGCTGTATCAGGCCTGTTGTGGACTACATATTGCAACTTTCCAATCATAGATCGGTAAAGTGTCTCATCAATAGATGCAGATTCATCATTCTTTGATAGTTTACAATTAGTAGTCATAGGAGTACTTATAGGTTTAGAATCCTCCATTCCAAATTTCTTCAAGATTTCCTTTATATACTTGAATTGAGTAATGAAAATCTCATTTTTCATTTGCAGTATCTATAAACCTATAAAATACTTTATTTCACCGATTAATGAAATCTCAAATTCTTTGCACATTTCATTTCCAAAGTTCTTGCATAAAGAATCATTACCACAAAAAATAATATCATCAACAAATATGACTGAAATCAATATTCCATTATCCTAATCATTCTTCATATACATGTTGTTGTTTTCACTAGTCCTCATTGTAGATAGGAATTTGGAATGCATCAAAAGCAACTTTAAACTAGCTCAACCACAAAAACTAGATTGCAATGATAAGAAATCCTAAAAACATTCAATAGAGGTATGAAGACAAGATAATCAAACCAAATGCAAACCATTACAAATGCGAATATCTCCTCCATTGTCCTTCTTTCTCCTTCAAATTACTTTGTTTGTGGATCTCACCTACAAGTGCAAAAGCATAGTATGAAAGCAAGATTGACAAGATGAAATGGCAACGTAAGGATACTAGAAGCGTGATTGATTCTTCTAAAAATGTGATTAGATCCCTTGATTGAAGAAAATCATCCAATTTATAGACAAATTGGAGAGATGAAAAGATTAACATGAAGAGATTTGAAAGGAAATTTCAAATCAAGAATGACAAATATGACAAATTATGACAAAATTGACATTTTCTATGCAAGATTGATTGATTGACAAATTATGACAAAATTGACATGCAAGATTGATTGATTGACAAATTATGACAAATTATGACAAAATTGACATGCAAGATTGATTGATTGACAAATTATGACAAAATTGACATGCAAGATTGATTGATTGACAAATTATGACAAATTATGACAAAATTGACATGCAAGATTGATTGATTGACAAATTATGACAAATTATGACAAAATTGAAATGCCATTCTCATGAAATTAGGGGAAATATTAGAAAAATTGAAGAAAAGAGGAGAAATAGAAATTAAGAATTAGGAGAAATTAGTAAATTGGAAAATTGAGGAAAAAGATGAAATAGAAATTGGGTGAATTAATTAATAGGTTTTCATCCATTAATTAATTCATGAAAAAGACCTAGGACTAAATAAATAGATTTATTTAACCCACCCAGAAGAAGAAAAGGATTAAATGATCAAATCATAAAACCCTAGAAATAAGAGGACAAAGAATTAGGTCAAGACAACAAGAAATTAATGTCGATTCGATCATGATTTTGATTGACAAAGGACCAATGCTGATAAACGATTAAGATTGGTTGACAAATCAACCAAGATTGACAAAGAGATCAAATTGATAGGTGCCAATTGACGAGGAACAATGACTAATTGATTGAAATTGACATGATTGAAAACGACAATGATTGACAAAAAATCGATCGCAAAATGACAAGATTGACAAGAGGACAAGGATTGATGATGAATCGATCGCAAAATGACAAGATTGACAAGGACGAGGATCGATGATGAATCAATTGCAAGATGACAAGATTGACAAGAATGAGGATCGATGATGAATCGATTGCAAGATGACAAGATTGACAAGAGGAAAAGGATCGATGACGAATCGATCGCAAAATGACAAGATTGACAAGGACGAGGATCGATGACGAATCGATCGCAAGATGACAAGATTGACAAGAATGAGGATTGATGACAAATCGATTGCAAGATGACAAGATTAACAAGAGGACAAAACCCTAATTCTATCATCAATTAGGATTGATGATGTCCAAGATGAAATCGAATTGACGATGTCCAAAATATGACAAATGAGCACGCACATTGATGCGACAGGATAGGATCGACCAAAATCATGACTGAAGATTGTTATTGACAAGACCAAATTTGAAAGCGAGAAAAATGAGGAATGTAGAAGGAGGACTCGATGCTCACAAATGATAAAGACCAAGTGCACAACATGGAAGAAATGTTAATGTGACACAAGAACCCTAAAAATAAGGCACTGCGCAGATGTTAGAGTATGACTCCGCAAGCGTTGACCATTTTTAGACGTCTACATTTTTCCCCTCTTTGAGACAATGCGATTTTAAGCATTGTTTCAAAGAACAATAATGAAAATGCCCCAGACATTAACAATGACATATGCATGCCCCCTCGAGGAATTGGCTGGAAACATCCAGAAAAGAGGCCAATTAGCCGATAAGAATAATAGAAAATGATAGGTTCGAACAGATCAAGAATTGAAGGTGGGATGCACAAATTACAAGCAATAGAAGGCACAAAAGACCATGACCAACATAAGATGGAGAGCATGCACGTCCATCGAGGCACTGATACAGATCTATAAATGAGACAAGGAGAAGGAAAAGAGCTCATTTGCACTAGCCGAAGTGGAGGAATTGTTGCTTAGGAAAAAGGCCCTTGCAGAGAGATGGCGAACATTCCAATGGAAGATCACCTTGAGGAATGTGTATGCACCTACAGATGACCAAACGACACGGGAGCAACGGTATGTAGCTCAAAAACCCATATTGTCAATTTCATGAATTTTGCTTGATTGCGAGACATTGTGGGGCCCATAAGGAATGGAAAAATGGACATCTGCACCTGTGTGGGTGCATTCTACACCTGTGTGAGGATGTTTTGTGCCTGTGTAGGGTACATAGGCATAGGACAAGGTACACAGGCGTAGTTGTGCACTGAAAACACCAATTTGACCGAAAATAATGCGCGGATGATCCTGAAAAGAGGGATAAGGGTAGGATGGGTCAAAATAGATAAGAAAAACCCTGATTTGTGCATGAAACAAGGAAATGCAGCCCTTAGGAGAAAACCCTAAAACTGACAAAGTGTGCCCCAATTGTGATGCAGAGTTGACAATATCCATTGATTACACAGGAGAACAGACCCGACTGCTTCATGTTGCGACATAGACTCAGGAGCACGGATAGAGATACATTAGCAGGACTTGGATTATACTATATTACATTCATGCCCGAGATTAGGGCAAACACAGGACTGCTTACCACATTGGCAGAGCGATGGCATTCAGAGACTTCCTCTTTCCATCTGCCGATTGGAGAGGTGACTGTGACACTAGAGGACGTGTGGCGTATCCTCCGCATTTCGATTCATGAGGAGATGGTGGTGTATGACCCAGCAAAAGGGAGAGATGCTTTGTGTAGATTATTCAAGTGTGACATAGATGATCTAGATATCGTAGAGAGGGAGATTGGCTGGGAGACCATGGCAGCAGAGTATGATCAGCGTTATGTGGTGATAGCAGTGGTTATAGCATGCCTATTAGCAGGGGATAGATGAGGACATGGATACCCTATTGGATGGGGAAGAGTGCTAGAGTAGATGGCGAAAAAGGGGACTGTATATGCATGGGGACCATGTGTGCTTACCATGCTATATTTTCAGTTGCATCAGATAGCATATCAGAGGGTACAAACTTTGAGCTCTGGGGTCAC
Organism: Cryptomeria japonica; assembly: GCF_030272615.1. Lineage (NCBI taxonomy): Eukaryota > Viridiplantae > Streptophyta > Pinopsida > Cupressales > Cupressaceae > Cryptomeria > Cryptomeria japonica. Next base: position 341,263,440 of record NC_081414.1, read on the forward strand.
ACTATTACAGGTATGGGTATTTGAGTACATAGCCATATGTCGATCGATTGCAGAGAGATAGGTAGTACCACATCGACCATATGTGTACTATTATGGAGGTACGCTGAGACAAGGTCCATTTGGATACATACTGTATTGGCGACATGAGCTAGACAGATTGAGAGATTTCACATGGAGGCCATGTTGGGTCTCAAATAAATAGATTGGATAGGTTCTAAGGAAATGCCAACTCCTATGATCAAACCCTCCAATTGACTTGGCCAACTTATAGAGTGAACCTATCTGATTACTAACTCTCTCACTTTAGGCTCTGCAGGACCTAGGCGGGTGTACCTATTCACTAGTTGTTCCTTCAACTAATGCTTTTTATAGCAGATTCAATGTCTTAATCTGGATTCCTCCTATCTCAGAATGGCATAAGCTTCTAGGATGGAGATATAGCAGATGAGTTCAAGATTGTTTTTGTGAAAGCTATTCGATCTTTATGCTTGGAATTTTAAATGTATACATTATTACCAACTTACCCTGTGTTTCCTACTCAATTACTCCTATTAAAATAAAATGTGATGGGTATGGTGATAAGTTGTAATTTATAAATGGCCAGTGCCTTCTTTCCTGTCTAGGCTACGGAGTCTTTATATTTCTTGAGGACTTATTGTGTGATCTTGTGAGACAGTTTTTAAACCCACCCCTTTTGTGGATCTGTCAGTTACTATTTCTGATGAGATCAATTGAATGCTTATATTATAAGTTGCTTGAATGAATTTAACCCTACCTTTAAGGGACCACCCAAGTAAGCACTGCAAAGAACAATTATAATTCACAAGCAGAACTTTTATTTCAACCTTATAACATACAACATGAATTTCACTCAAAGAATATGAATAACCTTATCTCCTTTAGATAATATCACAAGCAACTGCCAACAACAAATGAAATAATCCACAACACATATGCAAAGAAAAGATGACTGATTATATTATGTACCTATCAAAATTTGTGTAATAGGAAGCTTTCAAGTTGTCATACATTATTATCCTCCTTTTTTCGATTCCTCCTTATTACAAGAAATCTCTCTCATATATCTATGAGAGAAAGTGCTATCTATGAAAAGATGTGTCTTTTCAAAATACTAATTGTCAATTTGAACATTCCTAACAAACTTAAGTAAAAAGAGATTAAGTATCCCTAGATGATGAATGTAATCATCTTCTTTAAAAGTCTTGATCTTGACGCTCCGTTTCTTTAATTCTTCTCCCCATGAGAGGTATTCGAATATCATCTGGTTGACGGTAGTGGCCATATCTTTGTTTCGATCCAATCTTGACAGAGCTCGATCCTTGATGCTTATAAGTTCATTCTTCCATCCCTCCATAGATACTATTTCTCCCTCTTTGTAAATCAAGGGCATTCCAATAGGGCTCCCATTGTCCAATTCTTGAAGATCTCTTTTTAGCGCATCTTCGTATTTAATATGATTCTCCATATACAAAGTCCCTTCTATTTTCTCCTCTGGCGTCGTCACATCAATATTGCTTATTACCTCATGCAATCGTGCTTTTAACCTTTCATGCTCTCTTAACGCCTTTATGGTTCCAGTGTACACCCTCCAGTAACGTTCAACATGTACGAGCATGGTGTTGAACCTGTGTTCAATGATATCATTAACCAATCTATCCATCCTTTATTGAGTATTACTCGCCTATTTGGTAGCCTTTTCTGCTTGGTATTTCCAATACAGAACATCAGAGACATCATCCAAGCTTTGTCCTATGGGATATGAAGCATATTCACTCAAAGGAGTTCCTGTCTCAAGCTGTAGTATCTTTGCTTGTAGCCTCTGATTCTCCTCAGATTTTTCATATAAACCCTTATAGGTAATGTTTTCTCTGATCAAAAACTCTGTCTGATCCAAATTCAGTTTGGCTACATCCAAGTTTAATTTTGCAGTGACCCTAGGGTCAGTCTTTCCTACTTGATGGATCATAAGGTGTCCAAAAGTTTCTTCAATATCCACAATAATTGGTCTTTTTCCTCTTGGATACAGTGCCCATTGTAGGAGAGCTTTTTGATCAGGATCATATCCTGAGCCTATGAATAATTTATTTATTTCTTGAGGCAATACCTATTTATTTAGGTCTTGCTTCTTCAAGAATCCATCAAACAGAAGTGCTGAATTTATATCCCAACCTGAAAAAATAATAACACCAGCCTCCTTTAATATTTCCCTCCTCTTCTCGTGGGTCATATTTTTCATGAGAGCATCTATCTCATCTTGCAACCTTCTCATCTGTTCTTCTTCTGATCTCCCAGCCATACATCATCTCACATGAGCCCCCTTGTACTGGTATAAGAATGAAAGGAATTCTCCTGAGGAAGCGAATCCGTCATCTGCAACAAAGTCTTCATGCTCTGTCATCCTTATATCAACTACATCCCTAATATTAAATTCACGGGTTTCCACATCTACCTCTGCTTCAAAACTAGGGGGATAATCTTCTCTAGGGGAGTCAGCAGGGATACTACTAGCGGTTGATTGTGGTGACATGTGAGCTAGTGGCTTACTATCTTTTCCAGTGTTGACAAAATGGAGGAACTGGGGGGGAACTCTATGCATAATTTCTACCTCATGTTGAAGTAGTTTTTTGGCTATTTCCAAAGGATCTTGGAGGTTTCCAAGTAGGTCTCCGTCCACCATCCCCCTTGCTCTTTTCCACTTGAAAGCTTCCCAAGTCATCTCGCTTCTTTCTCTCAAAACCTTGGCCTCTTCCCTTTCAAGGTTCCTGATTAAATCGTCTGGCATTTGAGCCACATGTATTCCAGCTTTTAGCTTCTGTGATGCCCTTGCAGCTTTTATATATCCCTCAGGATCAAAGTTCTCTCTAGGATCACCCAGAGTCATGCCATAATAATCTAACTTATTTTGAAGTAAATGATAACTTTTAGAACTTTTGACAATGAAATCAGAAAACACCAGTAACCCTGGCACAATAGATTGCTTACCAAAATCTGTGAGATGTTTGGCACTGGCAGCAGATAATTGTCTTACAATCTCTAGACTAGCCACCCTGTTTGGCACTGTGATTGGAAGCATGTATGGCTTTCTTTCATACCCAAATACCCTGATTTCTGTATGATTAGGGTGGCAATACCAATCACCCCAGTTGTGATCAATCTAAGACTTTGGAGAGAAGTCTTTTGGTCTGAGGAATATTTTGATTTTAGGAGACAGAGTATAACTTCTATGTTGTCTGAAAGCTGCACTGAGTGGTTTCACAAAATATTCCTAAAAATACCAATATTGGTTGTTTATAAATCTTTGATCCCATGCAGAAACCCACAACTGGACTGGTTTCTTCAAACCATTTTTATCATAAGCTCTGATGCTGAAATCGTCTGACCAGAAATTGAAGTCTTGTCCACAATAAAGAATAATGTGCATTAATAAGGAGTACAATGAGAAATGAACATTCACAAGGTCTCCTTTTAACTTCTCCAACCCATGATTTAGGGCTTCTATAACGTAAGTGGCATAGTCAAATGGTCTAGGGTCTTTTGATTGTAGATCAACACAGAGAACCATAATCCCAATATCCATGAGAGGATGAGCTTCTAAGCCTAATACTTGGGCTGCATCATAGTATGCATACTTGAAATATGGATGGAACTGGCTGACATCAAAAGGCACTTTGTCATCTTTATTGAAAGGAACTAAAGATTTTCCCACTTTTGGCCGGTGAATGGGTAGTCTCCATGTCCTATAGATGTTCTCGAAATTGAAAAACTCTTGCGATAGTTTTTGTATGTCAATTTTCTCTTCTACATCCCAGTCCATATCAAACACCATATCAATGGTTTGTTTGTTAATTACCACCATAGAATTTCCTCGGTAGTCATATATGGTTTTGGTTTTTGGATCATAATAATCCACTAGGGCTTTCATTAGTTCAACATCCACAAATACATTCGGAACTGCCAATTTCCCTAAATTCTTCTTCCACAGGTTACTCACGGGCTCAGGAGCATCCCTTCTCTTGTAACCAAATAAGAACAACTCATGTCCTCTTATTTCAGTCCATATGTCTCCTAAGTGTTCAAATCTGTCTTCCAACCCTTCCTCTTCACTTTTAATTTTTTTGGACCTCACACTGGATGTCGGGCACTGGTCTAATAGATCCTGAGCTAAAGCTCTACCCTCCTTTTTTTGTCATTTGGGTTTCTCTTCAGGGTTCAATTCCTTTCCTTTCCTACTCTTTTTAGAAGAAGAAGAGGGTTCCATGACTTTAATCAATATGAGATATTACACTTACTTGGAGAATCGTCGAGTTCTTCTGACTGTTGTTTACAAACTTCAGCTAGCTCCTCGTAACTTCCCTTCTTTTGGCAACGATCTGGTTCTTTATGAAAATCCGATCAATTCAGCTATATTTGTGTGAGCAACTTGTACAATAGTTAATGTCTCTATGTTTATAATGGCTACTCAAATATTCAAACTTAATTGCAGATGTGACATCCTCGATTTGAGCTTTTAATTCCTTCGCGGGAAGTACTGTTCAGCTGATTGTGAATCGAGTTTTTGATGAAACCCTTATCTTCGGTTGAATGCTTTAATCTTTCATCGAAAGTTCATTTTCCTTCAATATCACCTCATCGGTGAATGGCCCTTGTTGAAAGACCATCTTCTAGTCTCCTCGAAATCATCTTCTCATCGATGATGTCTTTTTCGATGAGTTGTTTGTGAGTTTCATCGAAATCATATTTCGATGAGTTTTGTGCTTCGGTGAAAGTTCACGTGGGCCCTCCGAAATTCTTTTTCTTCGATGTCCTTCTTTTGTCGATGAAATTTCTCTTTTTTTTTATCAACATATTGTTGTCGATAAGATTTGTTCTTCGATGAATGCTTTCTAATTTTCTTCAGCAATTTTATTTCCTCGACTTCACCTTTTGTTTGCCTTTCACTTTTTGATGAAATTGGAATATCGATGAGTGGTTTCTTTCATTTACCGAAAGAGATATTTTGCTGAAGTCATTTTAACTTAGTGTTTAACACTTTATGCTTTATTTTGATGAAACTATTCCTTCGATGAAACTCATCTTGAGATGCTTGACGTGATATTTTGGCCGATGATCTTCTAGCTACCGCGCCTTTAGAAAGATTTTTACGTTCAAATATATTGTTCAACAGGCCATATCTTGATTTCCCTGGATGGTCAAATGATAGTGATGAGCTACCATATTACAGTCAGGAGAGAGACTTGATTGGGCAGCCAATGAACCACCAAAGAGTGATTGAGGTGTACCTGCCAGAGAGAGTCAAATGACAGTTTGGAGAGAAACAGGATGTATCGATAGGGACTGCACACTTTGCCTGATCTCACAGAGAGATGAGTCAGTGGGGGAGGATGATTCAGCCACACATAGCATATACCAACTTTACATAGCTATAGCAGAGATACTAGGATTTGCGATCAGATGTTGTAGATGCTAGGATGATAGAGGAGTATGAGCGATGGTTTGCACGACAACGACTAGTGCAATTGACGGATCCTGATATTCTGGTACCTAGGAGACAGGAGGACTTCCCACTCACTGAAGAGGAGGAGAGAGATGATGAGGATGGAGATGAGGGGGAAGATGATGAGGATGGAGATGATGAGGGGGAAGATGATGAGGAGGGAGATGATGAGGATGAAGATGATGAGGGGGAAGATGATGAGGATGAGGGGGATGTGGAGAGTCCTAGATGCATTCAGTGAGATGAGTTAGATCCAGTGGATCACAAGGTATTGCAGGATATACCCATAGGGTAGGAGATAGTGAGCATAGAGGAGATGCATACATATAGGGCCATCATAGCGAGTCAGCATGATTACATTGCCACATTAGAGAGACATAATGCTATCTTGATAATAAAGCAGGATTAGTTTAGAGTAGAGATAGCCAGACTGATAGCGGCTCAAGATACAGCAATAGCCCAGGCACAGCAAGCAGAGTAGAGAGTGACTGAGTATATTGAGTCAATTAGGGATTCCAATGCATGTGAGATGGTACAGATGTTGGTAGAGACCAGAGATGAGATACACCATTGGAGGACACTATATGAGAGTGCAGTTCCACCAAAGTAGAGAGCAGTGTCATATCAGTCACAGTCAAGGACAGAGAGCAGGCCACATTCTTAGAGGTTAGCGAGCAGCATGGGGGTGAGTGGACCTAGGAGACCACCACAGCTAGGACTAGGGATAGGAGGGACATCATCTTTGAGACATGGCAGGGATGAGGAGGACAAAGGGAGCACCTAGTGACAGAGGTACATGCTCCTTATGACAGAGACATATATAGTGTGACATTATGTATTCAGCCTACGGGCCATACTTAGGACAGACAGTCCAATCTTGTACTCTGATATTGTTTTGATATATGATATGATATGCAGCTATATGATAGGATGCAATGTGTTATGGCTTATATTTACGTTCCATGTATGGATGGTTTATGCACTATTTATGTACCATTGTGGAACATGTATGAATATATTCTTATGTGTTTTTGATACATTTATAATATGAAATGGATAAAATGCTCGATATGGGCTTGATATAATGCAAACACACTAACCAATGAATGCAGGATGTAGCTTATGTTTTTCTATTTTTTTTTGGAGATCGGAGAACTAGACCAAACGAACTGCCCAAACTGATGGAAGAAATGTTAGTAAGAAGAAATTAGACAGAGGGCAGTTAGAGATGAAGAAAAACTTGCTTTCACAAATGCACAGAAGTAGGTGAGAACCTTTATTTAATGTAGCAAAGCAGATGTAGAGCATCATGGCATTGAAGGCCAGAGCTAAAATGCAACCCCTTTTGCAAAAGAGAGACACATCGCACACAAGGAATGAGTGAAGCATCCTAGGGTGCATACATCAAGGGTCGAGGTATGTGCGGCATTCACAAAGTGAACGTACTTATCACAGACACCTAATGACACAGTTGCCCCAGTTTGTGACAAACATTCCACAAACAGCAAACATAACAAAGAAAAGAAAAAGGGACCATGAACCATCCTGGTCACTCTAAATCACTCAGTGACATCATCGAGCAACATAGGAACATGATCAAAGCCAAAGATAAACCAATAAAAAGATAAGACTCACAAATTCAAACAAGTCAAACAAACATTCTGATCGTCATTGTCAAAAGTGGAAAATAAGAATGATCATGCTGTCTAGTTCCAGGGAATGCGGTACCCCATCTAAGACAGGACATAGTCTGGTTTCGAGTATACCACACCCTGTATAAGACCCATGATAATAGTGACAAGGACAAATGATATTAATGTTGATTGATTGATATGACAATTTTGATCAGTTTGAATGTCTGGTTTGATTGAAAAATTCATCTGTTAACGCATGATTTCATTAAAACACAATGTTGTAACATGTTATTTGTTTGTTGTCTACACAAATGTTTGATCGATTGTCGTTGGATGTATGCTCAGTGATCTGTCTATGCACAAAGGGTACCATTTATTGACAAAATGCAAAATGCCAAAGGAATTGTTTTTGGATTTTGATGTTTTGAAATTTTTTTGTTCATTTTTCAAGACTTTATTTGACTTTTTGGGGATTTTTTTCAGGACATTATTTGATTTTTTTGGATTATTTCAGGACATTTTTTAATTTTTAGGGATTTTTTTCAGGACATTATTTGATTTTTTTGGATTATTTCAAGACATTTTTTTATTTTTAGGGATTTTTTCAGGACATTTTTTTGATTTTTAGAGAATTTTTTTTAGGACATTATTTGATTTTTTTTTATTATTTTAGGACATTATTTGATTTGAAAGCTCCAGTAATTGATCATGACAAGGGGCGTGCACCCAATGAACAGTTGAAAGACATATACAATGACTAGGACTGAAACATATGCACAAGGACTGGAAACCTGAGTATGCAAGACAATGATGTTGACCAATCATAGGCCTAGAATAGAACATTGGGTCAGGGCAAGCATGATAAACCTACAAGGGGAAAGTATAGCTAGGGGTCATGATAGATAACAGAGTAATAATCTTTTACACATGGCGCCTGTTTGCCAGGTTTTCACCATGGTACTTGCCCAAAGCACTTGTTTGCGAGGTTTTCACTAGAGGGTGAATTATTTTTCTTTACTTTTGTTCTTTTCAATTTTTTTCACTTTTATTTGATTTTTCAATTTTTCAATTTTTCACTTTTTAAATTTTTTTTTTTGTTTTTTTTTGAGCTTTTTGATTTTTTTGTATTTTTTCAGGATCATATTAAAGAACTGCTGACAAAAGAACTATGCCTAGTACTTGCGAAGGTGCATGCTATTTACAGGATCTGACAAAGGTTCACCTTCTAGGGTTGCAAGCTGATATGCCCCCGAGCCAATTAGGTTCAAACTTTCCTTTGATGATGTCAATAGATTGTGCATTCTTCGGGTTCGCCTTTAAGACCAAATCTCCCACTTCGAAGTGTTGCCCTTTGACCTTCTTATTATAAGAGTGACAGAGATAGTTTTGATATGCCTGCAAATGTGTTAGAGCTGTCTGATGTTTCTCATCTAACATCTCAAGCTAATGCAACTAAGAGACTCTGTGCATCTCATCATCAACCAAATTTTGCAAGGAAACACACAAAGAGGAAATTTCCACTTCCAAGGGTAAAATGGCTTCCGCACCATACACCAAGGAATAAGGTGTTGTGCCAGTAGGTGTGCGAATGGAAGTACGATTAGCCCATAGTGTTGGATTCAACTGTACATGCCAATCTTGACTAGTGTCATTGATGACCTTTTTTAGGATCTTAATGATGGTTTTATTGATGCTTTAGCTTGACCATTACTTTGTGGATAATAAGGACTAGAGAAATAGTGTTGGATGTGAAACTTTTCACAGAGTTCCTTGACATCTTTATTTTTAAATGGATGGCTATTATCTGTGACAATTGCAAGGGGAACCCCATATCTGCATATGATATAATTCAGTAGAAACTTTGAAATTTGGACACCAGTGATATAGGTCATGGGGATAGCCTCGATCCATTTTGTAAAGTATTCTGTGGCCGTGATGATGAATTTGTGTCCATTTGCAGATCTTGGGTGAATCTTGCCAATAAGATCCAATCCCCATTGAGAAAAGGGCCACGAAGATATGACGGAGTGAAGTTCTTGGGCTAGCGCATGAATGTAATTTCTGTGGATTTGGCATTTGTAGCATTTCTTGACAAAATCATGAACATCCTTTTCCATAGTGGGCCAATAATACCCAGCACGAATCAACTTTTTAGCTAGACTCAGACCATTGAAATGGCCCCCACATATACCATCATGAACCTCATGTAAAGCTGTTTGTGCCTCGTCAGAATTCAAACACTTGAGGAAGGTGTGGTCAAAGGAACGACGGTAAAGGGTGTCTGCGATGATGACATATTTGGCTGTCTAGCGGATGAAGGCTCGATGTTGGTTAGAGGAAAGGTTAGGTGGTAAGGTTTGGGATTTCAAATATTGATAGATGTCATTGTACCACGGGGAATTAGGACCAACAAGAACAGACATCACATCTGTTGTCAGAATTTCAAAAGAAGGGATAAGCAACTATTCGACCAAAAATTCACATTTGTCCATATTGTCGGGCATATTTAACATGGAAGCAATAGTTGCCATAGCATCTGTTGACTTGTTTTGAATTCTTGGAACTTGACTGAAATGGATAGCCGTAAATTTTGTCTTGAAGAAATCCACCATATGCTTGTAGGGAATAAGATTTTCATCTTTCGTTTCATAGTCATTATTCACTTGATAGATGACTAACTGGGAATCTCCATAGACTTGCAAATGTGTGATGTTCCAGTGGATCGCTACTCGGAGCCCTGTGACCAGAGCTTTGTATTCTGCAATATTATTGGTGCAATGGAAAGTTATTCTATAGGATTTGGGAATAGCATCACCTTGAGGGGTGACAAATAATATACCTACTCTGGACCCAAATTTGGTATGGGATCCATCAAAATATAACTTCCATTCATTAGAAGATTTGAGAGCAAAGACCGATTCATCTGGAAAATCCGTCAACATTGGATGATCATCATGAATAGGTGCCTGTGCAAGTTGATCCAGTATGATTTGTCCTCTTATTTCCTAATGTACTCAATATCAAACTCACTGAGGATCATAACCCACTTTGCTAGGCGACCTGTCAAAGCTGCCCTGCTAAGCAAGTATTTCAAGGGATCAATTTTTGCAACTAACAATATCTGATGATTTAACATATAGTGTTGAAGCTTCTGTGTTGCAAATACCACTGCTAAACATGCCCATTCAATAGTTGAATAATTCAGTTCATAGCCCACTAGTGTTTGACTGATACAATAAATAGCCCGTTCTTTGCCTTTCTCATCCTGTTGGGCTAAGAGAACTCCCAGTGCTGTTTTAGTTGTAGAAATATACAATATGAATGGCTTCCCTTCTATAGGAGGCATTAGAATAGGTGGTGACAACAAATAATCCTTGAGAGTTTGAAATGCTGATTGACATTGCTCAATCCGTTTAAAAGTGACACCTTTATGCAATAAATGCTGGAAGGGATGACATTTGTCTACCAATTGAGCTATAAACCGGCGGATTGACTGTAACTTTCCTTTCAGACTTCTTAGTTGACGGAGATTTGGAGGAGGAGGCATATCCATTATGGCTTTAACCTTTTTAGGGTCTACTTTGATGCCTCTATGAGAAACAATGTACCCTAATAATTTGTCGGCTGTGATACCAAAGACACATTTCTTTGGGTTGAGTCTGAGCTTGTAGGTTTCCATTCGATCAAAGATTGGGCCAAGGATGGCTAGATGACTATCTCTTGTGACAGATTTGCATAATAGGTCATCAACATAGTCTTCCATCAAAGTATGCATAAAATCATGGAAAATTGTTGTCATAGCTCTTTGATATGTTGTGCCAACATTTTTAAGACCAAAAGGCATCACATTCCAGCAGTAGGTACCCCAAGCACATGTGAATACAATCTTATGTTGATCTTCAGGAGCAATACGAATTTGATTATATCCAGAAAAACCATCCATCAATGATAGCATCTCATATCCGACAGTCATGTCAACTATGATGTCTATATTCGACAGTGGAAAATCATCTTTAGGGCATGCTTTATTAAGATCCCTAAAATCTGCACAGATTCTGATGCCCCCAGTTACTTTGCTAACTGGTACCAAATTTGAAATCCAGTCTGCATAATCAATGGGTCTGATAAAACCCACATCTAATAATTTTTTTAGTTCTACCTTGACCAAGAGAGCCACCTGGGGATGCATCTTTCTGAGTTTCTATTTGACGGGCTTGGCATCTGATTTTAATGGCAAGTGATGAAGGACTAATCCTGGATCAAGGCTGGGCATATCTACATAGGACCATGCAAAACTGATCTTCTTCTCAAGAAAGAAATTGACAAAATCTATCTTTTCCTGTTTTGATAGAGAAGCAGTGAAATGAATGACCTTAGGGTTGTTAGGTGTACCCAAATTTATCTCTTCGGTCATTTCCACAAGCAATGTGGATTTATCCTGACTTGATGAGGGTATGTCCAATCTTCCACCTTTGGGTGCCTCAGAGAGGTTTTCACTCGTAGGAACGTCTTTTATTTTTTCTTTTTCATGATCAGAGAGTGCCTTATGGTTTTCACTCAAAGACCTATTCTTTTGATTTCTTACTTTTTCTTTTTCATTTTTATGACTAGAAGATGGAGTTGACTCCCCAAAATATGCTATAGAATCTAAATCAATAGAAAACCCTGCCTTATGATCACCTTGTGGTATGCCTTCCCATAGTCCAAGGAATTCTGCAATTGCTTCGTCATTTTGAAAACAATCCAATTTGAGTGGTTCTTGTTGGTCCTATTGGATAAGCTGTGGATAGACAAGGGGCATGTCATCATCAATTTTAAGGAGAGAGAGGGCTGAGATGGTAAAGATGTAAACATCCATGTTGTCACTGTCTGAACTGCTTGTATTTGATTCAGAGCTTGGGTCCCAGAATGATTCTATCCAAGCATTAGGACATGTCTTAGGTGGGCAAGTTATTTCATGTTTATCTTCCATGGGTAAATCATCAGGGTCAAGGAAAACATTGCCAAGGGCATAGGAGCTAGAAGAAAAGGAACTCCACTCCCATTCATTGGAATCAGTTTCAAGTTGGGTATCCTCAGGTGTTGTTTCATCATCAGAGTCATGCCCCTTTCCACATGTGGTCACTTTGGTAGACGAGGTTCCAATTCACAATGGTATAAACCCTAACCCTAAAGTTGGATGTCGCATCTTAGGTATAATAGGTTCTAGTATTCCTTTCTTGTCAGGGCCCAAGCCACTATAGCCATCATATCCCTTTTTCTGCAGCATAGTAAACCCTTTGCTATACCGCTCCATCGGCAACCTGATAGGTAGTGTCTCAGTTGGATCCTTATAAAGCCAATCTATGACATCATCATCCAAAGTTTCTTTGTCAAGTTCACCCCATCTTGTAAATGTAGTGGGGGGCTGATATTGAATGACTATCTGAGGTTCCTTTTGCAACAAATGTGGTTTGCCATGTGATTTTGGAGATATTGGCAAATTCCCAATGAGGAATGTTTGAGCCATTGAATACTCTCCGCATCCTTGGTCCTGTATCTTCAATTTTCCTTTGACAACATCTAACAATTCATTAGGATCCACATAATTATGTGAGTGGGCCTCCCTATTGACTGGGACTTGTTGCTTTAGGGAATCCTTTAGATTAGCACAAAATTGAAATGGATTACGATCTCCTGGAATTGTTATCTCAGTCCCATTGTAAGGATATTTTAAACACTGATGATAAGTAGATTGAACTGCTTTCATTGTGTGGATCCACAGACGACCAAGAATCATATTGTAAGGGAGATCAAGGTCTAGGACCTGCAAGAAAGTGTTTTCTGTCACTGGACCGACTCTAATAGGCAATGAAATTACCCCTTTAGATGGATGCTCAACATCATCATATGCTTTGATTGTTATTCTTCTGGAAGAATCAATGTCATTTTCTGTATAAACAAGACCAATGACCACTCTCAAGGTACATATGTTAAGACCTGCTCCGCCATCTATCAAGACTCGTCGGATCTTGCAATTATGGACAAAGACTTCAAGATGTAAAGGATCATTATGAGGGAGCTTATCAGGAGAAATATCATTATCAGAAAAGACAATGTGTTGGGAAATAGCTAGATGTCCAATTCGGGTTTGAAACTGGTCAACATCAATGTTTGTTGGGATAGTGGACTCAGTTAAAGCTTTATCTAGGACTGCGCGATGCATAGGGGACATTTTCAACAACTCAAGAATTGATATTTGTGCAAGTGTCTTCCCTAGATGATCTAGGAGATTATACTGACTCGTAGGAGTTGACTTGGGAGGAATTGTAGGAGCTCCTTTCAGGACTATTTTGGATCGATGAGTGGTGACTGTGCAAGAAGGATCTTGACCCTTTATTCTTATGGTGGAAACATACTCATTTGATGCTTGAAAAAAATTGATGACATTGTTATAACTAGTATTTGCATAATTAAGATTTGCTGTTTGGGTAGAGTTTGAAGAAGATGCTTTACCCTTATCATGATCAAGCAAAGGAGTTTTAAAAATTGTATGATCAATGTTAGAGGTCATGTTGGGTGGGTGTACCTCAATTACTCCTTGATCTAACAAGTCTTGAATCATATGTTTCAATTGAAAACACGATGCAGTTTTATGTCCTTTTGACCGATGGTATTCACAATATGCATTATCATTCCACCAATGCGGCTTTACCAATGGTTCTACCTTGATATCTGGTAACTTGATAAACTTTTCTTGTATTAATTGTTTCATTACTGACTCAATAGGCTCTCCCAATGGCATAAACTATCAAGGAGGCCCATCCCTTGATCAGAAAGGTTTTCATTGCTGGTTTTGTTGTTGACCTTGTTGTTGATTATATTGTTGAGTATATTGTTGGTATTGCGGCTATTGAGTAACATTTATTGTTGGTGTTTGATTTTGTTCCATAGCCGACATATTAGGAGCACTCAATTTATTTATTGTGAATGTGGGTTGATTTGCATTCACTGCTCTTGTGTCAACAACTCAATCATTAGTGACATTCTTGTTTTTGTACCAAAATCTATTTCTGTCCCCTGAATTGTTTGTGTTGTCATTGTCTTTGTTGAGCTTAATGATTCCCTTAGCTACAAGAGCAGTTTCAATGTTCATCCCTTTCTTAATGAGTTTCTCAATGGTACTGGGACTTTTCAATTTGAGTTCATACATCATTTCTGGGACCAAATTTTGAATAAATAAGTTCACTTGTTGTTCTTAGGTATATCTAGGGAAGAATGACTATACAAGCTTCGCCATCATTGCAAGAAAGTCACTAATGGTTCACCTTGCTTTTGCTTGGTGTTGCATAAATCTGACATGGTCACTTCACTGTCAATGTTGAATGTGAAGTGGGATATAAACTTTTGAGCCAATTCTGACCAAGTCTTTATATTCCCTGACAAATGCGAATACCAATCCATGGCTTGTCCTATGAGACTTCGTGCAAATAAGCGCATTAAATATGTTTCCTCATAACTCACTTCAGTACATGCTACGAAAAATGCTCAAATATGGTCTTTTGGATTGCCATTCCCTTTATATTTCTTAAAATTAGGTGCCTCAAAATGCTTAGGGAAGGGAGGCATGTACAAGCTCTTGTCAAATGGATTAGGACATAAATCTTGATTTGTGTACAATTTCTTTGTTCCTTTGGTTTCCAATGCGTTGACTTGTCATTGCAACTTCTCAAGCTATTGTGCAAATGTGTCAGGTATCGAAGATTTTGGAAGTTCATCATTCACTCTTGGGTATACTCTTTGTCGATACATTGTGTTCTCCATTGGCTGTTGATGCTCTGAAATTGCTGTCTTTGGTGTCTCTGGCATATAATGGTCTTGATACATCTCTTGTTGCTGTGGTTGTGTCATGCCTTGACATTGACCCTGTTGCTGTGCTTCTTGTGGTGGAATCATGATTGGTAGCCTTGGTTGATATTGCAATTGAGGGTGTTCTTGATATTGCATGGACATCAATTGTGGTTGTGAAGTATGATAATTTGTTTGTCTTGGCACATATTGAGGCACATGTTGTTGTTGATGCTAATGAATCAGAATTTGCTGACTTTATGCCAATTGTTGTTGTCTTGATGTAAATCCCATCATTTGCAAAAAAATTTGTTTGGGAGGTTTTTGTTGTTTCTCCTTGAGATGGGGTATGGCACTCACATTTACTTGCTGTGTTGTTTGTCCAATCCACTATGGTGGTTGCAAGTTTGAATTAACTTGTAATGGTGTAGAAGACACCGCAACATGTTGTTGAATGCGATATTGTTGTTGTTGTGCATTGCTTGTTTGCACATTCGATTGTGCCTTTTGTGTATTACTCAATTGTTGTAACATTTGTTGTTGGTGCAAACCACTATTTGTGGCTCTTTGTGTTGCCATTATCAAAGGATCTGTCACAATATTTTGCATAACAGGTACTTGAGTATTTGGCAAATATATTGAACTTAATGGGACATAGGAACTTTGTTGCATTGTGGAATTGTTTTGGACATTGGTAAGATTAGGCATTCCAGTTGTAAAGCTTTCTTGCATCTTAGATTTTGATCCACTTGTAATTATTCAAGGAATCATTTCTTGTTGAGGGACAGTTGTCAATATTTGTGTGGCCCTCATTTGATCTTGTGTTAAAGGTGTTGTATTAAATAACGGATTGTTTATTGTTTCAAATGATGACTTTTGAGGAATAGTCACTGTCAACGTTTTTGAAGCACGTTTACTCATCAAGGTGTGTTGAGTTTCTTGTTGCACATATTCTTCATTTGGATGTGGAGAGAAACTTAATAGCTCACCACCTTGTTGTTTTTGCACATTAATTTGCTCACTTGAGGAGGTCACATTACTCATCATGTCAAGATATTTTTGTAGGAACATCTTAAAGACCTTGTTCAAGAATTTATCCATATTTTTTGTCAACTTCAGATCTTTAAGGAACATATCAACATCATCGGAAGCATCAGAATCTGATGAAGAATCTGGTAAAACATTTGGATTTATTTCTTGTTGAACGCCTTGATCTGAACCAAATCCTTGTGAAAGAGTTTGTTCCTCATGTAATGTTTGAATTTCATGTTGCAGGTTCAGTTGATTCTAGTCGAAAGGTGCATTTTCTCTTGGTGTTGGTGGAACACTCCCATATCCCGGTTTCATGGGTACAAACAATGGCTCATATAATGGAGGTGGTCCAAGTTGAACCATTTCATATGGTGGTGATGATGTGTTTGACGAACCTTCAATTTGTAATGATTGACTAGGTTGAAACTGTGAGTTTGATACATTGTCAATGGGTTGATATGTTGGTTCGCCCATCTTCTTAGCTTTTGACCTTGTTTCAACAGGCATGTCACTATGCAAATGCAATATTTTTTGGGATTTTTTGATTTTAAAAGGATGATGTGTGATATTCAACTAAATGTAACCTAAATAGACAAAAATGCAATCTATGGCAAGAATGCAACCTATGTTTTTGTTGTTTTTCAAGATTTGGACAAACTTTTTGAAATGCAAACCTAAAGACTCAACCTTAGGAAGTTGAAATGAAGCCAAGACCTTAAAGGACAAAGGACCAAATGACAATAGGACAAATTGACAATGTCTCACCTATATGCTTGGATACTAAGCTAGGTTTGACAAAAATGATATTAATAAAAGGACAAATTTTTAGACCAGGTCAAGACTCCCTAACAACAACTTAGGGTATTATCCAAAGTTTTGATTTTCCAAGTTTAACAAATCAAATTTTTGAGACTAAATGCAGGAAGGCAATGATTATGACAATGACTTAGGACATGAAAATTATCTAAGGATATTATATGACAAGATGAAGCCAAGACAAGATGACAATACAATAACAAGGATATGCGAAGACCAATGACTTGGAATATGCAAAATGCAACCTAGGCAAGACCTAATTTTAGCATGACAAGGATAATGCAGGAATGTCACCTAAATGGAAATCTAGCTTGGATATGACAATGAAATGCAAACTTAGGGAAAATGATCTTGGACCTAAGTGCAAAATGAGGATGCTTGCAATGAAAAGGACTAAAATGAAAGGAGATGACAATATGCCTTAGGACCTAAGTGGGACTATGCAAAACCTAGCCTAAAGTGACATGAAGTTTGAAACAAAGACATTCAATGTTTTGACAAGCCATGTTCAAATGTTGGATGAATACTTGGACAAATTTGGACCTTTGTTCCGATTGTGTTTTGAGTTGAATGTTGTTGACTTTGAAAACCCAAGTTGATTATGAGCACTTTTTGAAAGTTTTTTTTTTTTGATTTAACCTTTGACAATCATGGAAGACAAAATGTTTGTTTGACTTTGACTCAAGACAATCAAGCACATTTACAACAAATCCTATGGCTAGCAAGGACAATATCTATTGAATCCTCTAACAAAATAGAACACTTAGCTGGATAGCTAGACGCTTGGTAGCACTGGCTCCCCCTTACAGTGCACTCACTTCTCGGGCATACCAAGCTTTGAGTTCAAGGGGCATCACTTCCAAAGAACTTTCTATCTCTAACTAAGGAATACATGAGAGGTGTCTTTGGCATGTGCGTATCACAATGCCTGAGCCAACAGATAGAAGGATTATGGCCTCTAAAAACAAGATATTCTAGTAAGGGCTTCCATTCAGGTGGGTATTGATCCGGCGAATAAATCATTGCAATACCATTCCAGCACCCGTTGTCTACAACTTTCGTTGCATCCACAGTTATTCAGAGTGGTTCGGAAGAGCTTGGCTTTAGCCCGTCACCACTTAGGGTCATTTCTTCTCACCAATGCTTGTGCGAAGTGCTAGGCAAATTAGGAGGTAGGCCCAATTCTAAGGGTTAAAACATGCAATCAAACTAAAAGCAAAAAAAGCATGCATGGTGTTCATTAACCTTTAAGAAATTAAATGTGCAACTACTTTAAAAATCACATGCAAGATGTTTTAATAAAAGTCTTTGACCATGTCTTGCATAAGATTTGTTAGTAGTTTCATTTTTAGTCTTCGTCACATGTAACGCCAAGGTGCTGCACAGAGAATCAGTACCAAAGAAAAACTAGAATATAAGAACAGAATGAAAACAAAGTAATTTGCAAGTAAAAACATTGGTTTCACCTCTATTTCTGGCCTTACATAGGCGCAAAATGTCTCAACACAGGCGCAAAATGCCTTGACACAGGTGCAGAATGCCTTGACACAGGCACATATCTCTTTGATATAGGCACAGATCTCTTTGACACAGGTACAGGATGCCCTGACACAGGCGCAGAATGCTTTGACACAAGCTCAAAAGTGTCCAGAAATCTCTAAGTGGCCCTGTTTCTTGAGTTTTTCACCTGCAAATAAGCTCAAAAGCACTCAAAAACATGGTTAAGGGGTTAGTTCATGTCAGGTTCAGTAGAAAATGTAGATAGGAATTTGGAATGCATCAAAAGCAACTTTAAACTAGCTCAACCATAAAAACTAGATTGCAATGATAAGAAATCCTAAAAACATTCAATAGAGGTATGAAGACAAGATAATCAAACCAAATGCAAACCATTAAAAACACGAATATCTCCTCCATAATTCTCCATTGTCATTCTTTCTCCTTCAAATTACTTTGTTTGTGGATCTCACCTACAAGTGTAAAAGCATAGTATGAAAGCAAGATTGACAAGATGAAATGGCAGCGTAAGGATACTAGAAGCATGATTGATTCTTCTGAAAATGTGATTAGATCCCTTGATTGAAGAAAATCATCCAATTTATAGACAAATTGGAGAGATGACAAGATTAGCATGAAGAGATTGGAAAGGAAATTTCAAATCAAGAATGACAAATATGACAAATTATGACAAAATTGACATTTTCTATGCAATATTGATTGATTGACAAATTATGACAAAATTGACATGCAAGATTGACTGATTGACAAATTATGACAAAATTGAAATTCCATTCCCATGAAATTAGGGGAAATATTAGAAAAATTGAAGAAAATAGGAGAAATAGAAATTAAGAATTAGGAGAAATTAGTAAATTGGAAAATTGAGGAAAAAGATGAAATAGAAATTAGGTGAATTAATTAATAGGTTTTCATCCATTAATTAATTCATGAAAAAGACCTAGGACTAAATAAATAGATTTATTTAACCCACCAAGAAGAAGAAAAGGATTAAATGATCAAATCATAAAACCCTAGAAATAAGAGGACAAAGAATTAGGTCAAGACAACAAGAAATTAATGTCGATTCGATCATGATTTTGATTGACAAAGGACCAATGCTGATAAACGATTAAGATTGGTTGACAAATTGACCAAGATTGAAAAAGAGATCAAATTGATAGGTGCCAATTGATGAGGAACAATGACTAATTGATCGAAATTGACATGATTGAAAAGGACAACGATCGATGACAAATCGATCACAAAATGACAAGATTGACAAGAGGACAAGGATCGATGACGAATCGATCACAAAATGACAAGATTGACAAGGATGAGGATCGATGATGAATCAATCGCAAGATGACAAGATTGACAAGAGGAAAAGGATCGATGACGAATCGATCACAAAATGACAAGATTGACAAGGACGAGGATCGATGACGAATCGATCGCAAGATGAGAATATTGACAAGAACGAGGATCAATGATGAATCGATCGCAAGATGACAAGATTGACAAGAGGACAAAACCCTAATTCTATCATCGATTAGGATTGATGATGTCCAAAATGAAATCGAATTGACGATGTCCAAAATATGACAAATGAGCACACACATTGATGCGACAGGATAAGATCGACCAAAATCATGACTGAAGATTGTTATCAACAAGACCAAATTCGAAAGCAAGAAAAATGAGGAATGTAGAAGAAGGACTCGATGCTTGCAAATGATAAAGACCAAGTGCGCAACATAGAAGAAATGTTAATGTGACGCAAGAACCCTAAAATTAAGGCAATGTGCAGATGTTAAAGTATGACTCTGCAAGCGTTGACCATTTTTAGATGTCTACACTCATAAATCCAATCTTGATTAAGTAAAAGTGCAACCTTTCATACCATGCTCTGGGTGCTTTCTTTAGGCCATATAAAGCTTTGTTCAACTTACATACCTAATTTTTATTCTTCTCTTCATTAAATCCTTCAGGTTGTTCAATATAGACTTCTTCTTCTAGTACACCATTCAAAAATGCAGATTTAACATCCATTTGATATACCTTGAAATTTTTGAAAGAAGCATATGCCAACAATGTTCTTACTCCTTCAAGTCTCACCACAGGTGCAAAAGTCTCACCATAGTCTATTCCTTCTTCTTGAGCATAACCTTTGCAAACTAGTCTTGCCTTATTCCAAATGACCTCACCTTTTTCATTTAGCTTATTTCTGAAAATCCACTTTGTACCGATTACATTTTTCTCTTTTGGTCTTGGGACCAGTGTCCATGTTTCATTTTTCTTGATTTGTTCAATCTCTTCTGTCATCGCATTCACCCAATCTTCATTGTTTAATGCCTTTTTTAATATCCTCGGTTCAAACTCGGATATCAAACATGTGTTCTGTCTCAGTTTTTTTCCTTGTCATCATTGGATCATCCTTATCTCCTATAATCTGACTTGATTCATGATTTCTTCTGACATATTTTGCTAATATAGGCTCGGTAGGCTCTATATGATCTTCTTCATCACTTGGTAACTGAGTATTTTCTTCATTGGCTTTCTCGGTTAGACTTCTCGGTTGTACATATACAAACTCTTCATAATCTTCTGGTTCTTTGGAGTTTCCTTCATCATTCCTTTCTACAAATTCATCAATTTTCACATTTGCACTTTCCACTATTTTGTTAGATGATTTGATCAGATATTTAAATGCTTTACTCCTAGAGGAATAACCAAGAAATGTTCCTTCCTCACTTTTCTGATCAAATTTTCCATTTCTGTCATCTTTGTGAACATAACATCGACTTCCAAATATTTTAAAATAACTTACATTTGGTTTCTTGTCATACCAGATTTCATACGATGTCTTCATAATTCCTTTCTTCAGTTGTACTCGAGTCAGGGTGTAAACTGCAGTGCTTATTGCTTCTCTCCAAAATATTTGAGGTACTCTCTTTTCTATCATCAAGGTTTTGGCACAATCTACAATTGATCTATTTCTTCTTTCAGCTATCCCATTTTGTTGTGGTGTTCTCGGTGCAGACACTTGTCTCTTTATACCATGATCATTGTAAAATAAGTTAAATTCATCTGAAATGAACTCTCCTCCTCTATCAGATCTTAGACATTTCAACTGTCTTCCTATTTCATTTTCAACTCTTGCCTTATACCATTTGAACATTTGAAAAGCTTCTGATTTCTCTTTTAAAAACATAATTGACATCATCCTTGAGTAATCATCCACAAATAATTTGAAGTATTTATCACCATAATAACTTTGAACTTTCATAGGACCACAAAGATCAATGTGTACAAGATCTAAAATTCCTTTAGAAGAGTAAGAATTACTTGTAAAGCTTGATTTTGTCATCTTACCCATCTGGCATCCTTGACATATTGCATTCTCAGGTTTTTCCAAGCTCGGTAGACCTCTTACTTATTTTGATCAGGTTATCAAAATTTACATGACAAAACCTTTTATGCCATAACCAGGTGTCTTCTATTTTTGCATATAGACAATTTTTCTGAGTTGAGTCAAGATGAAATGTATTACCTCTTGTTTGAGTCTCGGTAGTGGCCAACTTTCCATGTTTGTCATGAACTTTGACAATTCCTTTCTGAAATTCTATTTGGTATCCTGTATTGTTTAGTTGTGCTACACTCAACAAATTGTATTTCAAACCTTCAACCCAATATACATCATCACATTTAGTATTTTCAAGAAGTGTGATAGATCCTTTACCTTTCATAGGACATGGTGCATTATTACCAAATCTTACATAACCTCCATCATAATCTTCTAATTTAACAAACTTGTGTTTATCCCCTGTCATGTGATGTGAGCATCCACTATCTATGATCCAAGAATCATTATTATTTATGTGTGATATTAAGGCTTTTTCTTCATACCTTTCTTCATCTGATCCATCTTTGATAGCCACATATACAACTTCCTTTGTCTCAGTCCCATCAGATTTATCATCATTAAATTCCTCATCAGCTACTAGGCATGTCTTTCTATCTCTCCTTCTAAAGTCTCGGTGCCCTCTATATTGGTAGTCTTTATGTCTGTCATCTCGGTATTCTCTCTTTTCACTAGATTCTTTGTCAAGATATTCAGAAGCCATATGTCCAATTTTATCACAGTTAAAACATTTCAAAGGTAAATTTCTTTTATACTTACCTTTACCTCTCGGTAACCTTCTAGCTAATAATTCTTCAAACTCTTCTTGCTTTCTGATTTCCTCATATAGTTTATGTACTTCTTCCATGTTTTTGTGAAATCTCTCACTTGCTCCACTGTGATTTCCTTTAGCATACTTATACATTCTATCATTGTAATCATTAGACTCATCAAGATGAAAAAAACTGAATGCAGATTCAACTTTGTTTACCGAGGACCCACTGTTGTCAAAATTACTCAACTCAAAAGCATGTAGCTTACCAATAGTAGCATCCAAAGAGACTGGTATGTTTGGTATAGACCTTAATTCATTAATTGCAGAGACTTGAATGGCATAAGCAGGTAGAAGTGTTCTCAGCAACTTACTTGTTACATCCTTTTCTTCAATAGTTCCTCCTGCTCCTTTGATTTGATTGACAGTTTCCTTTAACCTTGTACTATATTGGATTATGTTCTCACCTTCATTCATTCTCATGGATTCAAGTTGTCCTCTGAGATTGTCTACTTTTTCTCTTTGAACATGTTCATCACCACCATACATAGATATAAGCTTATTCCACATAGCTTTGGCATCATTACAACCTTCTAGATCATTAAACTCTGAATCAGTCAATGCTGATGTTATTTCAATCATTGCTTGAATATGTTATTGCTTTGCCTTTATCTCTTCCATTGTCATCGGGTAGGTGCTAGGTGCAGTGTAATCATTCTCCAGATAATATGTTGCATATTCTCCAATTCCTGATAAGTGCAACATCATCCTTTTCTGCCATGTGGAGAAACTTGACTTGTTCAACTTTGGTGTATCCCTTTTATACATCTTCGGATCTTGCCTCAAGTTCCTTTAAACTTTTCTTTTGGAGTTCTAGCTCCGATATCAATTTTTATTTAAATGAGACGGGGGGGGGGGGGGGGGGGGTGAATCAAATAAACTCACAATGCAGTGATCTCATCAGATTCAACCTCGGTAGAACTTACTTGATATGCAACTATCACTGTAAATCATTCAAACTCTTAAATTGATAAACTTGAAACAACAAAACACATTTAACACCAGATTTAATGTGGAAACCCAAATAGGGAAAAACCACTGTGGTATTTCGGACCCATTAAGAAAATATACTCTTCTAGAGTATGATTGGTTAAAAGCCAATCCTGTTAAAGATTACATAAACACATTTCTAGATGTGACCTAGTCAAGGGATTTCCCTCAGATCTATCAAAATCTTGCACTTTGTTAGAAGTGACCTTGTCAAAGGATTTCAAACACTCATTCAGAATGTTACCTTGCTAGAGGATTTACAAACAAGACTATTAGGTCCACTTGGTTAAGATATTTCCTGTCACCTACAAAATAAATAACGGTAATAAAATATATCTGCAACTTCACATCTGAAATGTTAAAGAAGACTCTATGTGCTCAAAATAATCTTGTCATAAGACTTATCTTCCTCCTTGTTGGGCTTTTGAATCTGTTTATCAATTAGATCTCCAATCTTCTGTACTCGGTAACCACCTCTATAGTATCACTGCTATGCTATTTGCCTGCATCTTTTGTTCATCAACTTTTCCTTATTTATAAGAAATTCCAAACCTCTTAATCTCCTTAATCACATTTCCCATGATTAATCTTAGCCATCGGATCTTCAAAATTGACTAGGTTCATTGAATCCTTTGAACTGAAAAACATTTTCTATTGCCTTGGTACTTGTGCTCGGTTATGACCGTTCAATTTGCACTATAGAACCAACTCTTGAATTTTCATTGCCGTTGATCCTTAACAAACTTCTTGCACGACATTCCAATCTCCTATAGATCTCCAGCTCATTGGCATCCTTCATTTAATAATGTATTTATTCATCCAATGCATTCTGTTACTACTCGGTTGATACTCGGTAAATACTGGACTTTACTCGGTAGACATTCTTTCTACTTTAACCAACTCTGATAACCTTGGTGTTTATCGACTAGCTCCTTGCTCGATAAAATAGAACGGTATCAAGCTTTTACTCATTCTGATGCATGAAATCTTTTCTCCTTCATATTCAGTCTTAGAATACATATATATAGGATATCAAAACAATCAAAATAAAATAATCTCATCACTGTCTAACTCGGTAATAGTTTCCCATTGAATAACTTATTACTCCCCTTCATTTTCACATTCTTTCTATGTCACTTACCAACATCTTTATACTCATCAAAACATACTTTTTAAGATATGGCAACATCATACTGAATCAGAAAATCAATTGCTTGACATCAATGACAAAATAATATTATTAAGACAGTAATCATCCTTCATCAATTATATCAACAAACTTAATGTAATGCCAACAAGGACACCATATGACCTCTAACAAAACCATATGACCCCTTAGGACACTATATGACCCTCAAGACAAAATATGACCCCTTAAGACACCATATGACCCCTTAGAACACCATATGACCCACTAGGACACCATGTGACCCATTTTAACATCATAGTACACGACATGACACCTTAGGACACCATGTGACCCCTTAGGACCACATGATGTCCTAAGGGGTCATTTGGTGTTCTAACACATGTCAGCCCCCTTAGGATCCCATAGGAACCTTAACAGGGCCATATGACCCCTTAGGACAAAATGATGTCCTAATGGGTTATATGGTGTCCTAAGGGGTCATATGGTGTTCTAACAGATCTATGTCCCCTTAGGACCCCATATGACCCCTTAGGAGACCATATGACCCCTTAGGACCATATGATGTGCTAATGGATCATAAGGTGTCCTAAGGGGTCATATGATTTTCTAGCACATGTGTGGCCTCTTAGGACCCCTAACGACACCATATGACTCATTAGGACACTATATGACCCTCATGACACAATGTGGCCACTTAGGACCCCATATGACCCCTCAGGACATCACATGACCCCTTAGGACACCATATGACCCCTTAGGATGACATGATGTCCTAAGGGGTCATATGGTGTCCTAAGGGATCCTATGGTGTTTTAACACATGTGTGGCCCCTTAGGACCCCATATGAACCCTAAAAACACCATATGGCCTCTTAGGACATCATGTGGTTCTAAGGGGTAATATGGTGTCCTAAGGGGTAAGGGGTCATGTTGTGTAGTACGATGTTAAAATGGGTCATATTGTGTTATGAGGGGTCATATGGGGTCCTACGTGATCATATGGGGTCCTAAGTAATCATATGGGGTCTTAAGGAGTCATATGATGTTTTGAGGGGCATATAGTGTCCTAAGGGGTCATATGGTGTCGTCAGAGGTCATATGGTGTCTTAAGGGGTCATATGGTGTTATTAGAGGTTGTTTGGGATCCTAAGGGGCCACCCATGTGTTAGAACACTATATGACCCCTTAGGACACTATATGATCCAATATGACACCAGAAGACCCCTTAGGACCACATGATGTCCTACGGGGTCATATGATGTCCTAAGGGATTATATGGTGTCTTGAGGGGTCAGATGAGGTCCTAAGGGGTCATATGGTGTTGTTAAGGGTCATTTGGGGTACCAAGGGGCCACATGTGTTAGAACACCATATGCCCCCTTAGGACACCATATGACCCTTTATGAAAGCATATTATCCTAAGGGGTCATATGGTGTCCTAAGGGATAATGTCATGTATTGGGATGTTTAAAGGGGTCATATGGTGTCCTAAGGGGTCATGTTGTGTACTAGGATGTTAGAAGAGGTCATATGGTGTGATGAGGGGTCATATGGTGTTGTTAGGGGTCATATGGTGTCCTAAGGGGTCATATGGTATCATTAGGGGTCATATGGGGTCCTAAGGTGCCACACATGTGTTAGAACACCATATGACCCCTTAGGACATTATGTGGTGTGAAGGGTTCATATGGTGTCCTTGTTGTCATTTTTAGATTGTTGGCATTTTGCATATAGATTGCATTAATGATATATTAACATTGATGTCAATTGAACCGGTGAATGATATTCATGATATTGCTGATGTTATTATTGTTATTGCTATTGTCTTGTAACCAGTATGAAAAACTTTAAGGAAGATGTTGTAAACCGGTATATGGTAGTTTGTAAGATGAACCGGTGTAAAGGGTTAAACCTTTCTATGTTATGTAACTGGTAAACCCTACCGTTTGTTTTCTGTTAAACCCTAATTGATCGAGTTTGTTGGTTTAAGATCTAACATTGAGTGGTAATGATGGAGACACATATGATCATTGTATGATGATAAGTTCAGATTGATTTGGAGCATTTGTTTGTTATCTTGGAAAGGAGAAAAGTGGATTGCATCTAATGCATAGCGCGTGATGAGTTACAAAGTCCGATGAAGTGGTGATCATGGAGCGGTTGGAATTTTCTTGATTAATATGAAGAGATTGTTATATTTCTAAGGGTCAAAATTGTACCGACTTGTGTGTAATCTTGATGATGAGAATTAGGTTTTTGTTGTGTTACTGACCTAGTTGATTTGTATTTAAGGTTGATGATATTGTTTTGTTAAGTGCTAGCAAAGTTGACAAGATTGGCAAAAACCAGTTGAGTGTGTGGTTGCCTAACCGGTGGATGGATCTATAGTTTGAGTAAAGGCAGATTGAAGCTTAAGAAGGATTTGATCAAACAGATCTAGTGCTATTTAGATAGATCAAGAAAACATGTTATTTTCTAACAATTACAACAGAAATTGAAATCCCCTAACTAGGTAAGCTCTAACAAGCTTGGTTACTTTCTAAATCCTCTAACAAGGTAGTCCATTAGTTTGGATTCTCAAATCCTCTAGCGAGGTTACTCCTAGCAGGGTATTGTGCTTTTCATCAAGGCATATTTGTAAATCCCTTAACCGAGTGATTCCTAACTAGAATTAGTTATTAACATGACTTATTTTAAAAGCTTTAATAGGCTTGGATCCTAACAGGACAAACTTCAAAAGAGTTCAGATAGCTATCCTTGTGAGTCTCATATCACTGTGGTTTTTACCTATTTGGGTTTTCCATGTATAAATATTTGTGTCAAGTGGTGAATGCTTTTGTGGTTATGATCTTATTTTTTAATTTGATTAACTACTCTGATAAGGCATGATAATTGGAAGCATTGAGAGATGAATATGTTGACATATGATTAAGCATTTTTTATGTTTACAAGATTAAAGTTGTTTACTGTTAAGTTGTCATAACAGTCAAACCGGTTGATGTTGGTTGATGTTGGTTGATGTTGAGTATTAATCTTGATAAGTGAAAGTTTACTTTGTGAGTTTGAATTTGAGTTTGGGAATTAGTATCAATTTTTCAGTATACTGATTCACCCCCCTGTCTCAGTATTCTACTAGATACTTATTCTTTCATCATACCATTAGTCCTAATGGGTCAGATGGTGTCCTAACGGGTCATGTCATGCACTAGGATGTTAAAATGGATCATATGGTGTCCTAAGGGGTCATATGACGTCTTAAGGAGTCATATGGTGTCCTCAGGGGTCATATGGGTCATATGGTATCCCGAGAGTCATATAGTGTCATAAGGGGTTATATGGTATCGTTAGAGGTCATATGGTATCCTAAGGGGTCATATGTTGTTGTTAGCGATCATTGGGGGTCCTAAGGGGCCACATGTGTGTTAGAACACCATATGACCCCTTAGGATGCCATATGACCCATTAGGACATCATATGGTCCTAAGGGGTCATATGGTGTTGTTAGTGGTCCTAAGGGGTCCTAAGGGGCCACACATGTGTTAGAACACCATATGACCCCTTAGGACACCATATGACCCATTAGGACATCATAGTGTCCTAAGGGGTCATATGGTGTCGCTAGGGGTCATATGTGGTCCTAAGGGGCCACAAATCTATTAGAACACCATATGACCACTTAGGACACCATATGACCCATTAGGACATCATTTGGCCCTAAGGGGTCATATGGTGTCGCTAGGGGTCATATGTGGTCCTAAGGGGCCACAAATCTGTTAGAACACCATATGACCACTTAGGACACCATATGACCCATTAGGACATCATTTGGCCCTAAGGGGTCATATGGTGTCCTAAGGGGTCATATCACATACTAGGATGTTAAAAGTGGTCATATGATGTCTTGAGGGGTCATATGGTGTTGTTAGGGGACATATGGGGTACTAAGGGGTCCTAAAGGGCCATAGATGTGTTAAGACACCATATGACCTCTTAGGACATCATATTGTCCTAAGGGGTCATATGGTGTCCTAAGGGGTCATGTCATATATACCAGGATGTTAAAAAGAGTCATATGGTGTCCTAAGGAGTCATATAGGGTCCTAAGGAGTCATATGGTGTCCTAAGGGGACAAACATGTGTTAGAACACCATATGACCCCATAGGACATCATATGACCCCTTAAGACATCATATTGTCCTAAGGGGTCATGTCATGTACTTGGATGTTAAAAGGGGCCATATGGTGTCTTAAGGGATCATATGGTGTCTTGAGGGGTTATATGGTGTCCTAAGTGGTCATATGGTGTCATTAGGGGTCATATAGGATCCTAAGGGGAGGGAGAGGTGATGACTTAGAGAGGGGAGGGAGAGAGAAGATGAGAGAGGGAAGAACAAAGAGTAAGAGAGAGCCAAGTAGAGAGGGAGAGGTGGTTAGGGAGTGATTGAGATAGAGAGAGGGAAGAGGTAGATAGGTAAGGGAGAGGGAGAAGAAAATAAGATATATAAGTTCACAAAGAGAGAAAGAGGAGTAAGGAGGTGGAAAGGAAAGAATTAGAGATGAGAGAGATATAGAGGTGAGTGATATAGAGGCTAGGAAGAGAGAGGTGAGAGACCCAGGGTGGAAAGATAGAGGTGAGGGAGATAGAGGGGGAGAGAGATACAAAGAGGGAGTGGTAGAGAGGTAAAGATGGAGGGAATGAGAAAAATATGTATGGAGAGAGAGGCCGGGAGGGGGAGGTAGGGATGAAGAGAACAAATAGAGAGTGGAGATAAACAATAGGAGGAGAGGAGATATGGAGGGATGGAAGGATAGATATGGAGATAAGGAGGGAAGGTGAGAGAGAGAGGGAGAGAATATAGGAGAGACCTAGAGAGGGTAGAGAGAAGAGAGGGAGAGTAATAGGTCTAGATTTTATGGGAGATAAAGAGGTGATGGAAGAGATAAGTGAAGGAGAAAGTTCATAAAGGGATATGGGTAATATGTGATGGAGAGAGAGAGGTAGAGAGGAAGGGAGAGAACTAGAGAGAAGATAGATAGAGAGACAAGATATATAGAGGGTGAGAGAGGGGTTAAATACCTAGATGGGAGAGAGAGGGGAGAGATGGATAAAGGGGCATAGAGATAGGTCCCTAATGAGACATGGATTGAGAGATGTAGAGGTGGAGAGGGAATGAGGGAGAAACCTAGAAATTTGAGAGATGAGGGGAGAGAAAGTAGGAGGGAGAGGTGACGACCTAGACAATGGAGAGAGGGAATAGATAAAAGAACAAAGAGACAAGTAAGAGGGCATGGATGGAGAGGTAGACATGGAGGGAGTCAAAGACCTAGGGAATGAGGAGATAGATAGGTTTGGAGAGAGATAAAAGAGGGAGAGAGTTCATAAATGGATAGGGGTAAGGGGGAAGGGAGAGAAAGGTGGAGATAGAGGGAGAGGACTAGAGGGTGAACAATTAGATAGGTGAGAAACCTAGAGGAGGAGAGAGAGGTGGGTAATAATATAGGGAGGGAGAGGTAATGAGGTGAATAGGGAGGGAGGGTGAGACCTAGTTATGGGAAGAGAGAGGATATAGAGGGATAGGTAGTAACCAAGAGAATGGGGAGGGAGGAGAAATAAATAATAAGAGAATGACAAAGAATAAGAGAAAGGGAAGGAGTCAAGGATAGAAATGGGGTTAAGGAAGGAATGAAAGGTAGAGAGGGTGGGATATACCTAGAGAGTGGAGAGAGAAGTGAGAGAGATAAGAGAGGGAGAGAGATAGGTCTAGAGTTTGGGGAAGATAAAGAGAGTGAGATACAAAGATTACTGAAATTTGCATGTTTGAAATTTTATATGATCCTCTAAAAACTAGAATCTACATTTTAACTCTTATAGAGCTAAAACCACTCTCAAACATCTTGCCAATATATACATGAAATATAACTTAAATTATAAGAAAGGAAAAAGGCATATTGAAATGTGACTTATACTTAAATGTTATATTTCATGTATATATTCTCCTGCCAGGGTGGGTATAACTTGTGCCCAAGTTCAAAAATGTGCCAAGTTGAAAAATTGCATAATGAAAAGCATTTGGCGTGTGCCAAATTTGGTGCTTGCCAAATGCAAAAAATTGACTTTTTACATTTAGCGCTCGCCAAATGCAAAAAAATTGACTTTTCACATTTGGTGAGTGCCAAATTTGGTGCTCGCCAAACGTTTAAATTAAAAATTTTGAATTTGGCGAGCACCATATTCGACGCTCGCCAAATAGTTTTCATTGGAGAATACCAACCCTTTGGGTTGGATTTTCCTTTGGGTTGGATTTTCCTTGGGCATCCAACCTAAAGGTTTGGATGACCTTTTCATGCCAATGATGCATTTTTATGAAAAGATAAAAAGTGGCACCTTTTTGGTACCACAACTTGGTGCACATACCCCACAAACAAAATAGATTCAATGGAATGATTTACTACCAACATACATGATAATGTATTAGCATCGATATACAAGATTCTTTGAAAAACAAAATATTATGCCACCTCCACTCACTTATATATTTTAATTAATATTAGTATTTTATTTTTAACTTTCACTACAACTAGGCCATTAACATCTAAACATAAAGTTGATTGCTTTCATAAACAAAAATAATAATAATATTTATTATTATTTTTTAAATATGATGTTTTAGGGGAGAGAATTCTTGTGAAAATGACATAAAAAAAATTCATTTACAATAAATAGTGAAGAAAAAATATGGACTCCTTAAAAAATATTGTGTTTTCAACAATGTACCTTGCTTTAAATATTTACTAAAAATATTTTGTTATTATTTTTTTTTTAATCCATGATCTAAAGTTTCAAGTTTACAATAAAAAGAAAAAATTATATTATAAATAAAGTGGAATCATATCTACCTCATTTTCTAAACATTTTAAAGTGCTTAACTAATAGTGTTGGTTTAAAACAAAAAAAAAACTAAATAAATTTTTTATTTAAAGGATAGACATAAGCTATATATTAAAATTTTACTTTTGTTATTTTACCTCATTTTAATAACTCAAAACATACATGTCACTTATAGATGCTTCAAGTCAAAAGGATAGACTAGTGTTGTCAATTTCCTTTATAAAAGTATGACATAATATCCAAGGCTTTACTTATGTTATTATAAGGTTAGGAGAAACTATTCCATTTCTATGATTAATAATAAATTTCAAAATTATTTAGATGAAAAATAATAATTTTAATCTATTTTCAAATTTAAGAGATGTAAAATTACAAACTAATGGAAAGATGAATATTGCACTTTTACACTTTATTAATTGGCACATGTTATATGAGGGGCTTTAATGGAAAAGGGGGACATTTAGAGGATGCATGATCTGTGTGTGTGTGTGCGTGCATCATTAAAAGATTCTCTTTGTTTAATATTCTCAATTTTCAATTTTTTGGGATATGATATTATCATTTTGAAACATTTACCATTTCACTCCACCCCTTTCTACCACTGTAGTATTAGTATAATTCAAATAGTGTAAATGAGTATCAAAATTTCTTCTTGGAAGAAAAAAAAGAAAGAAATGATGACTTAAAATATCAATCATGGGTGATTAAAAAATGTTGACTTGGGCTAGGGTCACTTGGCTAGTACTAGAGTTATGCCTTAAGTGGGACAAGACAAATCTCCATTAGATCTATATACATGTTAATTAAGTGTTGAATTTTTTTGGTTGTATTGGGAGCTTTTATATTGTGTGATTTTTAGATTTGAGGAAAAGATTATAAATCATAGATTCTACTTTCCATATATGTGTATTGAGAAATTCAATAACATTGAATATAAGATATGTAAGTTAAATATATAAGTTATCCTTCATGAAATAGATTAGTGGCTTCTTATTTCACAAGAAAATAATCTATATGCTATGTTTAATGATGATTAGTCAAAGCTAGACAAGAAAATAAATGTTGTACCATATGATCGTGTCTTATAGATTTTTTCCTCTTGAATATTTTTAAGGAGACTAATACATACAAGATGTGGAAGATGATATGTTATATGTATCTAACCAAAAGTCTTACTATTAACTTATTTCTCAAAATATCATTATATTCATGAAAATAAAAGATGGTGATTTTATTATAAACTATTTGAATGTTTTTAATTTTATTTTAAGTTAGCTTGCTTCTCTAGATGTTAAGTGGAAGAGGAAGATAAATGTATTTTATTATTTCTCTTTACATAAATCAAACAAATCCACCCATGCACAAAGCACATCCACCCAACCAGGAGAAAATTCACCTAAAAATGGATTGAATCTTCCCAAGGATGAAAAATAACCAGGGGACTAAAAGGCTTAGGGAAAATCACTTGAATGTAGAGTGAATCCACACGAGGATGAGAAAATCTAACCAAACATAGACAAAATCCACCCAAGAAAGGATTGATTTACTTGGATTGATTTTGATAAGAGATATTTAATATAAAGGGGAAAAATAGAAAAAAGGGGATGACTCAAACTAATAGTATGCACTGGTTGTAGTGAGAAGATATGCCAATTTGCATAAACCTAGATTATTCAGATATGATTAGTAGGGTAAATTGACAAATTTGAGTCCACTTAGAGTGGAATTTTTAGACTTAATCAAAATCAAGAAATCAAGTTGAATGAAATGGTATCTGAAATGAAACGAAACAGGATCTCGTTTCGCTCTAAAATCTTGAGCCTAAAAGCAAAATGGGATCTCGAGTCTAGATTTTCAAAATGGGATCTCGTTTAGTTTCACTCAAATCCCATTTAGTTTCAATCGGGGATCCCATTTTGAAAAAACAAGTATTATTTAAAAAAAAATGATTTCCAACTCATTTTTCAATAGAAGTGACCAAGCAAGCACTTAGGATCCCAATATATGGAATTTGACATCCGACCAATAGCCTCTCCAAGTAGGCTTTTCTTCATTATTTTAGTATTTACTATATTTTATTTTAAATTAAAAAAATATAGTTTTGTAGTTAGGTTTATTAAAATTTTTTATTTTAGGCTTTAATAAAAATAGTTTATATTTTTTCATTTTTATATGCTTAGAATAGTTATGATAGTTTTTAAATATTTAAATTTTAGGATATAAAAAATTTTGTAAAATATTTTGTTTTGCATAATCATACAAGAACCAAAAATCAAAATGAAAACAAAAATAAAAACAAAAATCAACACATGATATCATCGTAAGAACACAACATGATACAATATATTTATCTAATGTGAATATGATACATACTACACAGATCAAATTCATCACCTAGGACCTCTAGCTTAACAATTTAATCCAAATTTATGGAACCCTTAAGACATTCTTGATCATGGCCCCTTAAGCTATCATTTTACCTAGGAGATCTTAAACCATAGATCCTAGACTTACATTTATCTAATGTGATCATATGATATGTTTACTTTGGTCACATGATAGGGAGGCAACCTAGTTTACCATTAAATAGGTTTCTTTAATGGTTTGTTACTATCCCTTTCCGGGTTCCAAATCTACCCCTCTAGACTTCTAAGGGCTTCCCTACCATTTGTTTGCTTAACTCACTTTCCTCAACCTCACAAAGTAAGCTTGTTCTCTAAATCCTTGTAGGGGTGAAGGACACACACATTCTTTCTCTCTTTGCAGAAATAACCCATCTTGTTTGGTTTAGCAAACTTTCCCCCTTTTATTACACAATGTCTAGGTTTCAGGGTTGTAGCCTTCTAGATCTTCTTCTAGTTCTTAGCAGTTCCTTCCCCTGCAAGTTATCTCTTTCCAATTACTGACACCTAGTCGTACTAACACCAAGCTTGCCTAGGCTTAGTATGTAGAAATGGCAATGGCCATTTCTTGGTTTCCTCCTACTGCTACTCTACTCTTACTGTACATTTTTGGCTCTTCCTAAAGAACTCCAATGGCCGTGTGGATCCCACGGTGGAGGTTCAAGACAAAGCCATATTTACACTATGAATTCAAAACAAAGAAATGAACAACAAAAAGGAAGCTTTAATTTATAGAACTGTAATGAAACTTAACAAAACAAAACAATACAATACTTAGTGATAAAAAAACTAGAAAAAAAGACTTCAATGTATTTCTTTAATGTTCCAATGTATCCAACCATACCACCTTTTACAAATTCCCATTGGGTATTTTTATACATTCCATCTGTCGTGAAACACAGATGATTAAAAACTAAAAAATAGTTTCATAACGGTTCATCAACGTAGCCTCAAAACCTGGCTTTCGATGCCCGTTGTCGACTTTCCGTGCTTCGCACTTCCTATCAGGTCATCGGGAAGACTTCAAAACTTAACTTCCTATGACCGATGAAATTTTCTACCACTCACACTTTTCCCATTGAGCATTGGGATAGCAAGAAATCCCTTCATCCCATAACCGATGCTTTCCTCCGCTTCCTGGGCATTTCCATTGGGTCATTGGGACTCCTCCAAACATGTTAGCTCGATCGTCTGATCTTTCTCACGTGGCACCCCTTGATTGGCTCCGAGGTCTCTGTCATGCCACCTTAGCACGACCTCTCCAACTTCCCATAATTATTCTTTGTTGTTGGGTCCCACCATGGTCACCAAATGATAGGGAATAAACTTCGTTCACCTCGCCATAGCAATATAGAGACAATCATCTGATCATCCAAACATTTCTCATTCATTAACTTGCCTAAGCTTCTCTCTTGTCGGGCCCCACCTTGGTCGCCAAGTCAGGGGAGATAAACCTTGTGAACCTTGCCACAATGGTATAGAAAAAATCGTCCAATCATCTGGGACTTGCTCACTTGTCAATCGATCACATGAAGAAGGTTCCATCAGTGTAACATTAGATAGCTCCTTCTGATACCCGATGTCAACTTGGCAAGTGAAGGCAGTCTCATCGGGTTATTGGTGTAGGGTGAAACTACTCTCACCGATCTCTGGTACTTCATCCAGCGAATGCACTCCAAGCCAATGTTTTCCCATCGGGTCGTCGGGGTAACATGAAAATAATCCCGTCGATACCTGATAACAATACTCTGAGCCTATGTTTTCACATTGGGGCATTAGGGTAGCTTGAATCCACTTCCGCTGATACTCGATACAACTACTCCAAATGTAGATGACCTCATCAGGGTAAGACTTTCCGATCAGGATACGTCTTGCTGATAAGGAAAATTTCAAGAAACTGCAACAAATGTCCAAACAAATGGACTAGAGCCAGTCCTTATGTATTTACATGGCCATTGGAAGGTCTCACAAGCCAAAATTGGTTAAGGGTATTCAAACCCTTAGGTTCCCCTGCACCATACTCCCCCAAAAACAAAGAAGTCAAGTGATTGTGCGTGACGGCAAGGAAAGATCAATTCCCAACTTAACAAAGTTTGATTCAAGGACCCAAGTTGCTTCAGAATCAGGTTTATGCATCCATTTGACCAAATGTTCCATGTAGACTTGTTGTCTAGTCTTCTTAAGAACGTGAGAATCCAACACTTTCTCAGGTTGAGGCATTGAAGAAGAAAGTAATGGCAGGTCGACAAGTGACTATTGAATATTTGAAATTCATGCATCCTCCTTGGGAAGTTGTCCCTTGTAGACAACCAAATCTACGACATTGAAAATGGGAGACAAAGCAATATCAGATGGCAAATCAATCTTATAGGCATTAGAACCATACTTGGCTAAAACTTTACATGGGGCCTATTCTCCTCATTTTTAGCTTGCTGGGAACCCCTTTCTGAAGTCGAGCCTTGTTCAAATGTACCATTACCAAAACTTCAACTAAAAAAATGTACATCTCTCTGTGTGGCATCAACTTTGCCTTTAACTTTTTGTGAAGAATCTTGGAGAGCTTGCCTAACTTGGTCATGAACCTCCTTCATATATTGAGTGACATCACCAGCTTGACCACTTCTGTGCAATAGACTACCAAGATCTCATAATTCCATACCACCTCGTGGGTGCATACCATACACTATCTCAAAAGGACTCTTCCTAGTAGATTTGTTGACACTGTCATTGTAGGCAAACTCTTCCTGGTGAAGAACCTGATCCCAACTCTATCCATATTCTTTTGTCAAGCACCTTATAAGGTTTCCAAGTGTCCTATTGACTACCTCTATTTGACCATCTGTTTGGGGATGATAGGCTGAACCAAAAGATAAATTAGTACCCAGTCTTTGTTAAAGAGTTTTCCAAAAATGTCCAAGGAATTTAACATCTCTATTTGAAACAATACTAATCGGCAAACCGTGGATTCTTATAACCTCTTTGAAAAAAAAGTGTGCAATGTGACTAGCATCATGAGTAGTTTTGCAAGGGACAAAATGTGTCACTTTACTGAATCTGTCAGCAACAACAAAAATGCTATCATAGCCAAGCTTTGTTTTGGGTAATCCAACCAAAAAATCCATACTGACACATTCCCATGGCCTTGTAGGAATAGGTAATGGCTGATAAAGACCAGCATTAGTAGTTGTACTTTTTGCTTTCTGACAAACCATACACTTCTCAACATACCTTCTGATATCCCTCTACATTTTGGGCCAATAGTAGAACCTTTGAACAAGTTCGAATGGCTTATTAAGGCCAAAATAACCACTCAAACATCCATTATTCTTTTCTTGGATCAAATTTTCCCTCAGTGATCCTTTGGGAACACAGAACTATCCACCTTTAAACAACAAACCATTCTGCAAAGTAAAGTTAGCATATTCACTATGAAAGTGATTCTAAAATTCTTGACAAACCTTGTAAATGGCTGCAAAATCTTCATCATTGGGGTACAAATCCTTGAAGTAATCAACTCCAATTCTCTGAATCTGCACTTCTTGCACTGTTAGTAGCCTTTTACTCAAAGAATCTACTATTTTATTACACTGTCCTTTCTTATGCTTAATAGAAAAAGTATATGGCTGCAAATACTCAACCCATTTAACATGCCTATGACACAACTTATCTTGTGAATTTAGAAAACTTAAAGCTTGATTATTTGTTAAACAACAAACTCTTTAGGTAACAAGTAGTGCTTCCACTTCCTAAGAGCTTGAAAAAGAGCATAAAGCTCGAGATCATAGGATGAATACTTCTTCTTGGCATCATTGAGCTTCTCACTAAAGAAAGCTACAGGTCTATTCTCTTGACTCAAAACAACACCAACTGCTATTTTACTTGAATCACATTCCATTGTGAACAACTTGTCAAAACTAGGAAGAATGAGTACTGGTTGTGTAGCTACCTTTTGTTTCAACAATTCAAACCCTTTATTAGCTACATTGGTCCATTCAAACTTAGTTTTAACTCCTCCTTTGATGGTATCCAACATGGGTGCACAAATCTCACTAAACCCTTTGATAAACTTCCTGTAGAACTGTGCCAAACCATGAAAATTTCTTACTTCACTTGCTATCTTTAGTGTTGGACAATTTGTGATGGCTTCCACCTTTGATGTATCCATCTTCAAATCTCCCCCTGAAACTACAAATCCAAGATATACAAGTTCCTGCTTCATAAACTCACACTTCTCCAAGTTTATTATTAGTTGCTCATCATACAATTTTTGCAATACAATACTAAGATGCTCTAGATGTTCCTCTTTAGTTCTACTAAAAAATCAAGATATCATCGAGGTATACAACAACAAATTTACCAATAAAATATTTCAGTACTTCATTCATGAGTCTCATGAATGTATTGGGAGCATTACTAAGACCGAATGGCATAACAAGCCACTCATAAAGTCCTTCATTGGTTTTGAAGGTTGTTTTCCATTCATCACCTTCCTTTATCCTGATCTGGTGGTATCCACTCAGGAGATCAATCTTAGCGAAGTACTTTGCACCTCCCAAGCAATCCATCAACTCTTCAATTCTTGGGATAGGAAATCTGTACCTGATAGTGATTCTATTTATGGCTCTTGAATCTATGCATAGCCTCCATGTTCCTCCTTTCTTGGGTGCTAACACTGTAGGTACGACACAAGGACTTATGTTCTTATTTATCAACCCTTGGCCCAACAATTCTTGGACTTGTCTAGCCACTTCCTTGTTCTATTATGGAATCATCTTATAGGCTGCTTTGTTAGGTAATGATGCTCCTGGAATAAAGTCAATCTGATGGCCTATGGATCTAATAGGAGGTAGGGTTGTTGGTGCTCCATCACTTATGATTACTTTGAAGTTGTCTAGTATCTTCTGCACTTCATGAGGTTTTTGAACCTTTTTTTCTTGCTTTTCTTCCTTTGGTTTCAATATAAGAGGAAACCCCACTCCTTCTTCTTCTTCAAGAGTTCGTATGAACTCTTTTTCACTCACCAATAACACATTTGGGATTTTAGTTTTGCTGTTCTCTACTTTATCACTTAGGGACTGAATATGGTATGTAACTCCATCCTTTTCAAAAGAATAAGAGTTCTTCTCTCCATTGTGAATGGATTTTCTGTCAAACTACCATAGTCTACCAAGAAGTAGATGGAAAGCATCCATAGGCAAGATGTCACACAAGACTTTATCCTTATAACTACCTATGTTGAACTCAACCCATGTTTGTTCATTCACTACCACATGTTGCTCCTTGTTGAGCCAAGTGACCCTATAAGGATTACTAGGTGGAATTCGTTTCAACTTCAGTTTACTTACTACTTCTTCTCACATAATATTATCAGTAGACCCTGAGTCTATCACCACTCTACAAACCTTACCAAGGACCTTGCATTTGATTCTAAACAAATATCTTCTTTGAGTTGGTTCTTCTTTGATTGGTTCCTAAATCAAGGCTCTTCTCATCATTAAATTTTCTCCATCTTCAGGAGCTAAGCTCACACCTTGTGTCTTGCTTCTTTCTACATCTTCTTGTGCATAAGTCACTCTTCTTTCACTTCCTTGAGAAGAAGAGGATTTCTCTGGACATCTATAGGTAGGGTGACCCAACTTTTGGCAATTGTAACACTTCATGGAGGAGAAGTAGGACCCTCTTCCCAGTCCACTAGATCTACCTCTTCCTAGGTTGCTAGATGATACCCTTCCTCTATAGATGCTCTTGCTATGTGAATCCTCACTTTTCTCTATAAATTTGGACTCTCCTTGGGACCTTTGATATGCTCCTCTTCCACCAAAACTACCTCTTTGGCCTCTACTATCTTTTCCGCTGCCTCTTCCTTTGTTTCTTTGTTCTTGCTTCTTTTTACTCTTTTCCTCCACCTTTAGTGCCAATTGATAGCACTTATGCATGGTGTTAGGACTTAAGAAACTCAACTCCTCTTGAATATTCCATCTCAAGCCATTCAAGTATCTGGCTACCTTGATGCTCTCATCCTCTACCACCTTGGATCTCAGACACAACTTTTGAAATTCCTCAGTGTAGCTTCTCACATCCAAGTCTCTTTGTCTCAGGTTTTGTCTCCTCTTGTGCAACTAGATTTCATAATCTTTAGGGATGTATGCCTCTTTCACCTTGGCTAGCATACCCTTCCAAGTAGCTATGGGGTTATTTCCCTCTTTTTGCCTTTCTTCTTGGATAAATTTCCACCAAGTTAAGGTTGCTCCTCTCAATCTAGACTTGGCTACCTTCACCTTTTGTGCCTCACCACTTCTATCACACTCAAAGTGATTCTCCAATACCTCTATCCATTCTAAGACTACTTCAACATCTATTTTCCCATGAAAAAGTGACACTTCTTCTAAATATTTTCCTCCTAAGGATTTAATTGCTTTAAGGAAAGGTTCTTAAGGAAGGACAGGGTCTCGTTTAGGTATTCTATCCTCTTCCATTGATTCTTTGCCTTTCCCCTCATTGACCTTGATTGTCACTTTCTTAGTTTTATCTTTAACTACATCTAGTTTGCTCTCCAATTGTGATAATCTTTCTCTCAGGAGTCTATTCTCTTCTTCTTGGTCTTCTACCTTCTTGGCTAACTCTGAATTAGTCACCATTTTGTGACTATTTTCTCCTACTAATTCAGTATCTAACATCAACTACTTTCTTCCCAAGTCTAAACTTGCTCTGATACCAATATGATAGGGAGGAAACCTAGTTTACCATTAAATAGGTTTCTTTAATGGTTTTCTTCTATCCCTTTCCGGGTTCCAAGTCTACCCCTCTAGACTTCTAAGGGCTTCCCTACCATTTGTTTGCTTAACTCACCTTCCTCAAGCTCACAAAGTAAGCTTGTTCTCTAAATCCTTGCAGGGGTGAAGGGCACACACATTCTTTCTCTCTTTGCAGAAACCACCCATCTTGTTTGGTTTAGAAAACTTTCCCCCTTTGATTACACAATGTCTCGATTTCATGCTTGTAGCCTTCTGGATCTTCTTCCAGTTCTTAGCAGTTCCTTCCCCTGCAAGTTATCTCTTTCCAATTACTAACACCTAGCTGGACTAACACCAAGCTCACCTAGGCTTAGTATACAGAAATGGTGATGGTCATTTCCTGGTTTCCTCCTACTACTACTCTACTCTTATTGTACATTTTTGGCTCTTCCTAAAGAAATCCAATGGCCGCGTGGATCCACGGTGGAGGTTCAAGATAAAGCCATATTTATACTGTGAATTCAAAACAAAGAGGAAGCTTTAATTTACAGAACTATAATGAAACTTAACAAAATAATATAGTACAACACTCAGCGATAGAAAACCAAAAAACAAACTTCAATGTATTTATTTAGTGTTTCAATGTATCCAACCATCCCACCTTTTAGAAATGCCCATTGGGTCTTTTTATACATTCCATCTGTTGTGAAACACAGATGGTTACAAACTAAAAAACTGTTTCATAATGGTTGTCGACTTTCCATGCTCTGCACTTCCTATCGGGTCATCAGGAAGACTTCAAAAATTTAGTTCCGATGACCAATGACAATTTCCACCACTCGCACTTTTCCCATCGGGCGTCGAGATATGAAGAAATCCCTTCGTCCGATAGCCGATGCTTTCCTTTGCTTCTTGGGCGTTTCCATCGGGTCATTGGGACTCCTCCAAACATGTTAGCTCGATCGTCTGATCTTTCTCACATGGCACCCCCTGATTGGCTTCAGGGTCTCTGTCCTCCCACCTTAGCACAACCTCTCCAACCACCCAGAATTCATCTTTGTTGTTGGGTCCCACCATGGTCACCAAGTTGTAGGGAATAAACTTTGTGCACCTCACCATAGCAGTATAGTGACAATCGTCCAATCATCCCAGACTTTCTCACTCATTAACTTGCCTAAGCTTCTTGGTCACCAAGTCATGGGAGATAAACCTCATGCACCTTGCCACAATGGTACAACAACAATCATCTGATCATCTGGGACTCACTCACTTGTTAATCGATCATAGGAAGAAGGTTCCATCGTTGTAACATTAGATAGCTCCTTCCTGTACCCGATGTCAACTTGGCAAGAGAAGGCGGTCTCATCGGGTTATCGGTGTAGGGTGAAACTACTCTCGCCGATCTCTGATATTTCATCCAGCGAACGTACTCCAAGCCAATGTTTTCCCATCGAGTCGTCAGAGTAACATGAAAATACTCCCGTCGATACCGATAATGATACTTTGAGCCTATGTTTTCACATTGGGGCATCGAGGTAGCTTGAATCCACTTTTGACGATACTCGATACAACTACTCCAAACGTAGATGACCTCATCAGGGTAAGAATTGCCGATCAGGGTAGGTCTTGCCGATAAGGAAAATTGCAAGAAACTGCAACAAATGACCATACAAATGGACTAGAGCCACTCCTTATGTATTTACATGACCATTGGAAGGTCTCACAAGCCAAAATTGGTTAAGGGCATTCCAACCCTTAGGTGCTCCTACACCATCACATTTATCACATAGTTTTAGTTATTGATTAAAATCATTCTTCTCCCCTTAAGCCATCCTATTAGGACCTCTATCTTAATAATTTAATCCAAACTCATAATTGACATCTTATTAGGACTCCTTAAGACATTCTCAATCATGACCCCTTAAGCTTTCATTTTACCTCGGCAATCTTAAACTATAGATCCTAAAATCATATGATGCTTCATTTATGTTTTCATCAACTAACTCATTAGTATATGTGTAAGGCATAGCATGATAATCAGGAATAATTTTTGGTTTCCTAGGTGAATGGAATTGGTTTGATTTTTGTTAGGCTCTTGATTGTTGGGAGAGAGAGCATTATGATGAGAAATAATATCATCCCCTTGTTCTAAGGTTTCTTTATGTTCAAGACACTCATTAGGAAATGACTTTCATACGTAATTAATGCTTCATCTTTAGCGGGAAGATCATGAAAACAAGGTATGGTATCACTAGGATAAGTAGCCATAATATCATCCTCTTGCACCAAATAATCCTTATGAGGGAGGTACTTTTTAGGAGAAGAAAGAAAACAATTATCCAAAAATTCATCTTTAGGAGGGAGAACTTTGAAAGATGTGTCCATATTCCCCTTTTGCATCAATGTGCCCTCATTAATGAGATCAATTTTGGGAGAGGGTAAATCATAGGTATGAATGAAAGGGAGAACTAAATTATCATAATATGCATGAAAGGGAACATCATGAACATCGTTAATGGAACTTAAAATTGAATTAGCAAAATAAGATAATAACTCCATATGGACTTATGATCAAACAAGAAATGCATATGTCATTTAACTATAATAATGGTCACCCCATACATGCATAAAAAATTGTATAAAGAAGGGAAAATAGAATTTGAATTGCAAATTTAAAATTTGAATTTTGAAATTTGAATTTGAAATTTTGAAATTTGAATTTGAAATTTTGAAATTTGAAACTTCCAAATAACTGAATAATTCAAAATTCTAGGAAAAATGAATATTCATTTAATTGAACAAATTGATTGAAAAAATAATAATGCAACCTCCTAGGAAATTGAAATTTAAAATTAGGATTATGTAAAAAAAAATAACCTCTTAATTTCAAAATTATCCAAAAGAGATTAAATTTTTAAAATTAGGGCCTATGTGATACGACTTAATTTCAAATTTAAAATTAACAAAATTAAGATCTTAAAATTAGGGCAAATTATAATTAATCACTTAATTTTAAATGTTTCATTGAAACTTGCAATGTTGAAATTGGGAAGTGTTTTTTTTATTTTAGAGGGATTAAAATTTGACAAAAACAGCCAATTTTCTGGTCATAACAGTCTCCCAAAATTTTGGGAAAAGGCCAGCGATAGGGTTGAAGTTGTACTCGGTCCTCCCAAATTTTTTGAAAATTTTTAGGGATGAAAGTTAGGATTATTTGATAGATAACCCAAAAAAATTGATTGATTATACGATCTATAGATAGGCAAAATTAAGGTTTGAATGTTGAAATAGGACCCTATTAGGATTTTGAAAAAGATAAGAAATATAGATGAGAATTTAAGGATGGCATCAAGAGTGAGGGAGTCTACAGGGTGTCGAGCTAGGGCATCGATGCCCTATCTCATGGGGAGTTGTTGCTTGCTGGTGCATTGGGGGGAGGGTAGTGGAGGTTATTGCAGGGAGGGGAGGAATTGTGTTAGGGGTGGCAGGTGTTGGTGGTTGAGCAGTGGTCTATGGGAGGGATCTAATGTGATCATACGAGATATATAATTTGATCACATTTATCACATAGTTTGAGATCTTGATTAAAATAATGCTTCTCCCCTTAATTCATCCTATTTTCCCCCCTTAAGACACATGCACTAGATCATGACCCCTTAAACCATCCTTTTAGGACCTCTAGATTAATAATTTAATCCAACCTCAAACTTGATATCATATTAGGACCCCTTAAGACATTCTCAATCATGATCTCTTGAGATTTGATTTTATTTAGGAGGCCTTAAACCATATATCCTAGAATTATATTGATCTAATGTAATCATATGATATGTATACTTTGATTACATTAATCACATAGTTTGAGTGATTGATTAAAACATGCTTCTCTCATTAAGCCATCTTATTAGGACATCTATCTTAATAATTTTATCCAACCTCATACTTGACATCCTATTAGGACCCCTTAAGACAGTCTTAATCATGACCCCTTAAGATTTCATATTACCTAGATCCTAGAATTATATCTATCTAATGTTATCATATATGATACATACTTTGATCACATCCATTGCATGTAGTCTAGGAGATAAT
This sequence comes from Cryptomeria japonica, assembly GCF_030272615.1. Classification (NCBI taxonomy): domain Eukaryota; kingdom Viridiplantae; phylum Streptophyta; class Pinopsida; order Cupressales; family Cupressaceae; genus Cryptomeria; species Cryptomeria japonica. The sequence continues at coordinate 341,308,252 of NC_081414.1, forward strand.
TATGCATTAGTTCACTTACATTGAATGGATTTATTTTTTTGAACGTACATGTAACTTTACATTGTAGTTAGATAGATTAAATTTTGAAATTTGACCATATGCTTGAAAGTTGAATGATATATGAATATAAATGCATATGTGTACATCTTGATTTTTCTTTAAATATCATGTGCATTTTAATTTGTATTTCTTGTAATTTCTCAAAACATGTATAATATGTATAGTTTTAATTATGTTTAAATAATTTATATAGATTCTTGAAAGTTAATTTTGTAAACTTATGTATATTGATATATATGCAAATTTGACTAATGAGCTTGACATAGACGAGTTACTTAATCCCCTACCTCCACCCCCTCAGCCTCAAAACCCCCCATCTCCACTCCCTAGATCCAATGAGGCTCAACTTTGAGCTAGGATCAATGATAATAAAACATCCATTCAAGAAAAAATCAATGCCATAAAAAATGAACCATGCATGCCACCCAATCTAGTGTGTTTTGTATCTTTAATGCAAAATATTGTAGATGAATTGGGTCATCAATGTGGACCTGAATACACACCACATGTGGAGAGAGGAGAGGAGACAAATTTATTTAGATGGCCTATCCTATAGGAAAATTATTGACCTAAAAATTACCATACCCCAATTAGCTCCATATTTTGTTGACTTCACGACCAATGAGCCAATTCCTCCAAAGAAATCATGAATATCTATGAGGTGGCGTAGGCATCCTAGGATAATTGGTATTTTTTGGGAGTGCTGGTGTATGGTATTTGATCGACCACTACATGCTATTTTATAAGTCCCACATTATTTTTTGAGAAAATTATATGTAGAGTTTGTGATGGGTTACAAACCCAATTAGTTTGACTTTACATCATTCCAAGGTGTTGGTGGTGGCATGCCATAATAGAGGTTAGGGGTATGAGTTGACCCCAATAAACCTGCACCTACTTAGTGTTAGAAACAACCAAGAAGAAAGACTGGGAGGGGGGGTTGAATCAGTCTTCACTGGAATATAAACAACCAGATTTGATAAACTATAGTAATAAGACATATAAGAAAATTAATAGCACAAAATATAATACCAAGATTTTGATGTGGAAAACCCGGTTAAGGGAAAAGCCATGGTGGGAACCTACCCAAAATAAGATGGTACTCTGTAATAGTATGTGAATACATTACAATGGGGAATCGAAGGCATTCAGGCACACTACCTAGAGCTCATTGCTCAAATATAATGGCCCGAAAGGCTACAACCCTTAGGGAAGTTGAACTAACTTGCAATAAGATTTAGACTACAATCTGGAAGAAGTGAACTAAAAGAATAGCATCTCCAAATGATGAATAAATGATGAACAATTGATACCAAACCGGTACTAAGAGGGGGGGGGGGGTGAATCAGTACAAGAAAAAATCTCTTTTCTTTAACTGGTTGACTACAAATAGTGCACTTGACTGGCAATCACTAACACTGGTCTAAACTAGATTACTACCGGTTAAACACAGCGAGATAGTGAAGGACCTAAAATGGTAACACTTAGCTTTCCACACAAGCTAACATCTTATTTCCACTTCACCCATACGCATACACTAGTGCTCAACAATCAGAAATATAATAGCCTACTAGTTCAACATGATTTGCCACATGACATAAAATAACAAAGCATCACATGAAAAGGCATCACACATGACACACATATTTTTCACATGGAAACCCAACTGGGAAAAACTACGGTGGGTATGAATACCCACAAGTTGTTCTTTGAACTCTTTTGAAGTTCGCTCTATTAGGAGACTGATCTGGTTAAACACTGTTACAATAGGTTCTGTTAGGAACCGATCCTTCTAGGGATCACCCAGTTAAGGGATGGCTAAATACCTGGTTAAGGGTTAAACCCTGTTAAAGGTTACCTTGTTAAAGGATTTTAAGAACTCAATGATTTTGAGTCACCCTGTTAAAGGATTTACAACAAGCCAGTTAAAGCTACCCTGTTAAGGGATTTTCCAATTGTTGAAGTGGTTAGAGATCAATAGGTTTTGTAGTGATCTGGTAACAGCACTCAATGCCAATGCTGATCCACTTTAGTTCCTTCCTTCTGCAATTACACTCTGCAGGTATCTATTCTCTTATCTGGTCTAGCAAGAATCACGTATCTCTACACTTAGATACACACACAACATTTGCCAACAACTTCAACATGAAAAACAACATTGACCTTATAGGAAATAGATAGGTTGGTAACATAAACCCTAAACCCTAAATATTTAGGTTAAGCAATTCAGTCAGTTCAATCCTGACCATTGAACACTTTGTATTGAATACAATAGTCTTGAATAGATCTCAAGACGTTCTCCATCATTGGTTTTTCACCACTTCTTGGAGGCTAATAACCCATCATGCATTCTCCACCGTTTACAGAGACTTTGCACATTCCCAAGGTAGATAGGATCAATATCCTACATGCAAGATCCTTCACATGCACAAGGCTGACATGGCAACATAATCTGTTCTTCATTACAATGCTAACTCATCACATGACATCATCGGTTGAATCACACCGCTTCACTTTTTCACATATTACGGTTCACTATATCATACCGCTTCACTTTTTCACATATTACGGTTTACTATATCATACCGATTCTCTTTCAAGTTGCTTACTTCAATATACCGGTTCACTCTTCAGCATATTGACATCAATGACAACATACAATATCATCTTGTCATCATACTCTGCACATATGCCAACAATCTCCCCCTTTGGCATTGACGGAAATATACAAAGATATTTCTCCGCTTTGCATCTTCTCCCCCAATACTGTAGATATCTTTTCTACTTCACATCTTCTCCCCCTTTGACAACAATGCCAAAGTGGAGGCATATACATCTATGTTCTACTATGCTGCTCCCCCTGAGGAGTAGCATCCTTCAACACACCACTCCTGAAAAAAAATATAGCAATGTAAGTCCTGATTGATGTGGAGCACACACCTTTAGTTGACCTCTTGAAGGGGCACCACCCCTAATTCACCTCTCAAATAGGTAAAAGTAGCCTTCGGTAGAGGCTTGGTGAATATGCTTGCTAACTACTTTGTACTAGAAACATGTTCCAATGCAACCTCCTTGTTCTGAATCTTTTCCCTCAAGAAATGATACTTGAGCTCAAAGTGCTTGGTTCTAACATGTAAAACTGGATTCTTGGAGATGTTAATCGCACTTGTATTGTCACAAAATATACTTATTGGTTCATATACACAAACTTTGAAGCCATTTAATATATGCTTCATCCAAATAGTCTAGGTGCAGTTCATAAAAGCTACAACATACTCCGCTTCTACTATAGACTGAGAGATACAAATCTGCTTTTTACTCATCCATGAGACCAGTCTACCACCGAGAAAGAATGCACCATCGGTTGTGCTCTTTTGGTCATCCACATTACCAGCCCAATCAGCATCTATAAACAGTCTCAGGTTGGAATCATTACTATATGGATACCACAATCCATACTCAATAGTTCCCTTCAGATATCTAAGAATCTGCTTGACTGCAACCAAGTGGGATTCTCTTGGGCTTTTTCTGGAACCATGCAGTAATACCCACTACATGTGCAATTTCCGGTCTGCTATGAACTACATAATGCAACTTACCAATCATTGATCGATATTCTTTCTCATTTACGAGTGCTGAGTCATCCTCTTTTGATAATTTACAACCAGTCACCATTGGTGTACTAACCGGTTTGCTATCTTCCATGCCAAAGGTCTTCAATACTTCTTTGACATACTTGGACTGAGTGATAAAGATCCCATCTTTCATTTGTTGAATATGTAGTCCAATGAAGAACTTAATATCCCCTATGAGTGACATCTCAAATTCCTTCTTCATTTCATCTACAAAGTCATGACTCATCTTGTCAACTCCACCAAAGATTATGTCATCAACAAATTCTTCACAGATCAGAATCTGATCTCCTTCTGATTTCAAGTAGATATTGCTATCTCCACTTGTTCTTTCAAATCCAATCTTCACAAGATGGGAGTGCAAGCATTCATACCATCCTTTAGGTGCCTGCTTTATTCCATACAAGGCTTTATGAAGCCTGCACACCATGTCACTGTCTTCTGATAGGGAAAACTCATCCGGTTGCTCTATATATACCTCCTCTTCAAGTACTCCACTTAGGAATGCAGATTTTACATCCATTTGATATACTTTGAATCCCTTAAAAGTTGTATATGCAAGAAGTATACGAACTCTTTCCAATCTGGCTATAGGAGAAAAGGTTTCTCCATAGTATTCTCCTTCTTCTTGGGCATATCCTTTACACACCAGTCTGGCTTTATTTCTTACCACTGTGCCATCTTCATTCAGCTTATTTCTGAAAACCCATTTGGTGCCAATGATATTTTATACTCCGGTCTAGGTATCAAAGACCATGTACCATTCCTTTCTATCTAGTCAAGTTCCTCTTCCATTGCCTTGATCCAATCTTCATCTTTATGTGCCTCTTTAAATGATTTAGGCTCAAATTTAGAGATCATACAAGAATTTGCTCTGACCTTTCTTCTTGTAAGAATTCCTGCATCCTTATCTCCTATGATCTGCCTTGGATCATGATTCAATTTAACATACCTAGGGATGATCTTGACAGATTCCTCTTGCTTTTATTCTTCATCCTCATCTTCATCAACATAAACATCTACAAGTGTAGGAACACATTTAGTGGTAATGGGTTGTTTTGCAACCGGTTCCTAGAAGGTTACTATCGGTTCATCTCCTACTTGCTCACTATCGGTTTCCTCTAGTTTTTTCAAAGGTTTCATCAACCCTAATATTGATGCTTTCAACAATTCTCTGAGTCCTTCTATTAAAGCACTTAAGAGCTTTACTCTTGGTGGAATATCCTAGGAATATTCCCTCATCACATTTAGCATCAAACTTTCTCTAATTTTCACTCCTCTTGATATAATATTTGCTACCGAACACTCTAAAGTAGCTTACCACTGGTGTCTTACTAGTCCAATACTCATAAGGTGTTTTATCCTTGCCCTTTTTGATGAGTACCTGGTTCATTGTGTAGACTGCAGTGCTCACCGCTTCTCTCCAAAAGGTGTGAGAAACCTTCCTTTGGATCAATATAGTTCTAGCCGCTTCAACCATAGTCCAGTTTTTCCTCTCTGCTAAGCCATTCTACTATGGAGTCCGAGGGGCAAACAGTTGCCTCTTGATGCCATTCTTTTCACAGTATTTGTTGAATTCACCGGAAGTGAATACTCCCCTTTGATCAGTTCTGAGGCATTTGAATCTCTTACCACTTTCTCTCTCTACCAGTGCTCTGAAGGCTTTGAACTTTCCAAAGGCTTCAGACTTGTCATTCAAGAATGTGACCCACATCATTCTTGAGTAATCATCAGTAAGAATCATAAAATACCTATCTCCCTGCACACTCCTAGTTTTCATAGGACAACACAAATTAGTATGCACAAGATCAAGTAAATTGTCTGTAGTGAAAGATTTACCTTTGAAGGTTGAGGAAGACATTTTCCCCAGTTGACACTCTCTACACAAAGGATTTTCCAGTTTGCTTAGCATAGACAATCCTCTAACTGCCCTGATCTTACTGGCCTTCACTATGTTATCAAAATTTACATGGCAGAGTCTCCTATGCCATATCCAGCTATCATCAAACTTAGCCATAAGACATGTAGTCATATTTGCATTCAACTGAAATAGGTTACGTTTGGTCTGCATACCGGTGGCCATCAGTTTAGCATTCTTTCCTTTGATTTTGCACACTCCCTTTTTGAATTCCAGAGTGAGTCCATTATCATTCAGCTGAGCAACACTCAAAAGGTTGTGTCTGAGATCTTCTACCCAATACACATTATCAACACTATTTTTTCCATTTAGAGAGATAGACCCTTTGCCTTTTACCATACATGGTGCATCATTTCCAAAATGGACCACACCACCATCATACTCTTCCAGAGATAGAAACTTACTCTGGTCACCAGTCATATGGTGAGAACATCCACTGCCAATGATCCACTCATTGGAATTATCTACTTGACACTGGTACTCAATAATTAGAAATATAATAGCTTGCTAGTTCAACATGATTTACTACTTGACAGAAAATAACAAAGCATCACATGAAAAGGCATCACACATGACACACATATTTTTCACATGGAAACCCAACTAGGAAAAACCACGGTGGGGATGAATACCCACAAGTTGTTCTTTGAACTCTTTTGAAGTCCACTCTGTTAGGAGCCTGGTTTGGTTAAAGATGGTTACAATAGGTTCTGTTAGGAACCAATCCTGGTAGGGATCACCCCGTTAAGGGTTAAACCGTATTAAAGGTTACCTTGTTAGAGGATTTTAAGAACTCAATGATTTTGAGTCACCCTGTTAAAGAATTTATAGCAAGTCGGTTAAAGCTACCCTGTTAAGGGATTTTCCAACTGTTGAAGTGGTTAGAGATCAATAGGTTTTACAGTGATCTAGTAACAACACTCAATGCCAATGTAGATCCACTTCAGTTATTTCCTTCTGCAATTACACTCTGCAGGTATCTATTCTCTTATCTAGTCTAGCAAGAATCACGTATCTCTGCACTTAGATACACACACAACATTTGCCAACAACTTCAACATGAAAAACAACATCGACCTTATAGGAAACAGATAGGTCGGTAACATAAACCCTAAACATTTAGGCTAAGCAATTCAGTCGGTTCAATCCTAACCATTGAACACTTTGTATTGAATACAACAGTCTTGAATAGATCTCAAGACACTCCATCATTGTTTTTTCACCACTTCTTGGAGGCAGATAACCCATCACGTGTTCTCCACCATTTACAGAGACTTCACACATTCCTGAGGTAGATAGGATCAATCTCCTACATGCAAGATCCTTCACGCACACAAGGCTGACATGGCAACACAATCTGTTCTTCATTACAATGCTAACTCATCACTCAACATCATCGGTTGAATCACACAGGCTTGGAACACTTCAACCGGTAGTCATAGCATATGAAACCTTGATACAAGACATTCCATATACTAGTTCACTTGGACAGACATACCACTTAACTTTTTCACATATACTGGTTCACTTGGACAGACATACCACTTCACTTTTTCACATATATCGGTTCACTATATCATACCAGTTCTCTTGCATACTGGTTCTCTTGCAAGTTGCTTACTTCAATATATCGGTTCACTCTTCAGCATATTGACATCAATGTCAACATACAATATCATCATGTCATCATACCCTGCACATATGCCAGCACCAAATGCTTGATTACAGTTTTGGTTAAGCACATATTTGTACCTTGCAACACCAATCTCACCTCAAACTCAAACAATATCCCAAAAAATCAGCACACGATTTGATCACACCGGAATATACCAGTGGATATATTGAACTCTGCAAAACAGGGATCAACGAACCAAAACTACAATATGGATCATAAAATCTTCACAATCTTCAATCACCAGAGCAAATCATAGGAATATGTTGAGATCAATAACAAAAACACATCCTAGAAGCAACAATGACCAACAATATCAAACAATCTCCCCATTTGGCAGTGATGGCAACATATGAATGTGAAAAATAATCAATGCAAAGAAAATAAGATATCTCCAACAAAACTCCCCTTGAGATCAAGACAGATAAAGTAGTTTTTCACATGATCTCTCATCCCCTTTGACAGCAATGCCAAATCTCACATAATAGAAAAGAAAACTCTCTCTCCAAAATAGAAACATGAATCTCTCTCCCATAAATACATAACTAGATCAACAAACTACTCCATCGGAGGAGCAACACCAACTCACCAATTTAGATAAAAAGATAAGGCTCTGAAATCCATCGGATTGATGCAACTCAATGCATCTAGTTCTCATCGGGAGGGGTAGATACCCCTAACTTGTCTCTCAAGTAGACTAATGTATCTATAGGAAAAGGTTTAGTGGAAATATCAGCTATTTGTTCCTTTTTAAATACATACGCTAGCTTCACCTTCTCTTCACTGACTTGCTCTCTCAAGTAATGATATTTTATTAACACATGCTTAGTCTTTGAATGTTGCACTGGATTCTTTGACATGTTAATAGCACTAGAAATATCACAGTATATAACAGTAGGCTCATCATAAATAATTCTAATATCCTTCAGCATTTGCTTCATCCAAACCACTTGAGTGCAATTACTAGCAGCAACAATGTACTCGACTTAAGTAGTAGATAAGGACACTGAATCTTATTTCTTGCTAGCCCATGAAACCAATTTCTTACCCAAAAAGAATGCTCCAATGGTAGTTCTCTTTTGATCATCAACATCACCAACCCAATCAACATTAGTATAGGCACATAGCATGAAATCATCATTCCTCAGATACCATAATCCATAGTCCATAGTTCCCTTCAAGTATCTAATTATCCTCTTCACAACAGTGACATGAATCTCTTTTGGATCATCTTGATATCTAGTAGTCATGCAGAGAACATGCATAATGTCCAGTCTAGTCTGAGTAAGATATAGCAATCCACTAGCCATAGATCTATACAAACTCTGATTAGCTTTAGGAGATTCATCATTCTTAGACAATTTACAACCAGTTACCATAGGAGTTCCAACCAGCTTGGAGTCATCTAATCCAAACTTCTTCAACATTTCCTTCACATACTTAGTTTGAGATATGAATATACCTTTTCCAGTTTATGCAATCTACAAACCTAAGAAAAATTTCATCTCACTAATTATAAACATCTCAAATTATTTCTACATATCACTGGCAAACTTCATGCTCAAGTCATCATCACCACCAAAGATTATATCATCAACAAAGACTTCAACAATTAGGATGTTATCATTTTTTATCTTAAAGTATGGATTACTGTCAATAGCACCTTTACTATCATACCAGGCTCTAGGAGCTTGTTTTAATCTATAAAGAGCTTTCTTTAGCTTACAAATCATGTCTCCATCATTTGATAGTGAAAATCCATCAGGTTACTCAATGTAAACCTCTTCCTTAAGATCATCACTCAAAAAGGCAGATTTGACATCCATCTGATATACCTTGAAGTCTTTATAAGTAGCAAAAGAAAGAAATAGTCTAATAGCTTCAAGTTTGGAAACCAGAGCAAAAGTCTCCTCATAATAAATCCCTTCTTTCTATGAATATCCTTTGCAGACCATTCTAGCTTTATTTCTGACAAATTCTCCAGCTTCATTCAATTTATATCTGAATACCCATTTAGTACCAATAACATTATTATCCTTAGGTCTAGGCACAATTTGCCAAGTGTTATTCTTTTCAATCTGATCTAGTTCTTCTTCCATAGCTCTCATCCAACTTTCATCTTTACAAGCTTTAACAACATCTTTAGGTTCAACTTTGGAAATCAATCATACTTTTTCTACAGCTAACCTTCTTCTAGTCATCACACCTTTATTCTTATCACCAATAATCTAATTTTCAAAATGATTCAGTATTACATACCTCAAAGTCTTCTGATTATTTTGATTCTTAGGTTCCTGAACTCCTTCAATAGCAACATATGAATTCACAATCTCTACCAGACCATTCTATTTAGGCTCTTCAAGCTGAATAGGGGCTAAAATAATATGTTATCCATCATCATAACCACATGCTCTAATCTTTTTCCCAAGGTTATCATCCACCTTCACATTTGCACTTTCTACTATCTTTCTCGATCTCTTATTATAACACCAGTAGGCCTTGCTCTTTGTTGAATATCCCAAGAAAATTACTTCATCACTTCTAGCATCAAACTTTCCTATATCTTCATCTCTTTTGATATAAAATTTGCTACCAAATACTCTAAAATATCTCACAGTAGGAACATGACCAAACCAAGCTCATAAGGGGTCTTACTGGTATCTCCTTTAATGTGAACTTTGTTGAATGTGTATACAACAATACTAATAGCTTCTCTCCAATAGATCTTCATAACATTTCCTTCAATCAACATAGTCCTTGTAGCATCCAAAATAGTTATGTTCTTCCTCTCAACAACTCCATTTTGTTGAGGGGTTCTAGGAGTAGATAATTGTCTTCTAATCCCATGCTTCTCACATAATGAATTAAACTCACCAAAACAAAATTATCCACCTTTATCAGATCTCAGACACTTAACCTTCAATCTAGACTTAGTCTCAACCTTAGCTTTGAATATCTTGAATTTGTCAAATGCTTCTAATTTCTCCTTCAAAAAGACAACCCACATCATCCTAGGATAATCATCAATTAGGAGCATAAAATATCTATCACCCTGCACACTTCTAACATTTGTAGGTCCACATAGATCAATATGCACAAGATCTAGCAATCCATCAGATGTATATTGTTTACTCTTGAAAGAAATTCTTGTTTTATTACCCAATTGACATTCCTTACATACTGTATTAGTGGGTTCAACAATCTTAGGCAAATATCTAACATCATGTGTAGAACTGATCGTAATCATTGAATCAAAATTTACATGACACATTCTCCTATGTCATAACCAACTGTCATCAATCTAAGCAATCAAATAATTTTTCTCACCAACATTCAAATGAAATATGTTACCTTTAGTCTTAGTTGCAGATAAAATCTCTATACTAGAGGCATTTAAGATCTTGCATTTACCATTCTTGAAATGTAGATCATAACCTTTATCAACCATCTATCCAACACTCATAAGATTATGTTTCAAACCTTCAACATACAAGACATCATCAATGTTATGCTTACCATCAAAATAAATAGAACCTCTCCTATAGATCACATAGGATTTGCCATCTCCAAATCTAACTATTCCACCATCATATCTTTCCATACTCACAAATTTTCTTTTATCACCAGTCATATGATGTGAACAACCACTGTCAATCACCCATTCATCTTTCTCTTCAACTTTAGCAGCTAAAGATTTCTCCTCAATAGTACAACTAGTGGAATCAACAAGTACTAGTCCATCTTCCTCAATGGAAAGAAATACAACTTCATCTCCTTCATGTTCTTCATTTGTAATACCTTCATCAACAACATAACAACAATTCTTCTGATTCCTATACTTCCAGTTAGGCTTGTAAGGCTTGTCATACTTCTCATACTTGTCATAACTATCATTCCTATCATACTTATCAAACTTATGACGTCTGTTATACTTAGCCATTCTCTCCAGGAATATAGAAGGAAAATGCCATATCTTATTACAAGAGAAACATTTCAAAGGCAAATTTCCATCATACTTATCGACACCTTTAGGCAATCTTTAGGCAATTAGTGCTTCAAGTTCATCAAGCTCCCTTTCTTTCCCTTCCATCTCTCTCCTCTCTCTTTCATATCTAGATATCCTACATTCATTAGGATCATATTTCTACTTATCGGATATAGATGCAAATGCTCTAAATGCAGTCTTCAACTTTCCATGTGATTCTCCAATTTTTTTCAGCTCAAATGCAACAAGCTTTCCAACTAGCATATCTCTTTTCACTGTAGTCACACTCTGGATCTCATCAATAGCATCAACCTTATGTTTATAGGTAGGAGGTAAAGATCTTAGCACCTTAGCAACAATTTCATCTTCCTCAATGGTTCCACTAGCACACCTGATACCTAGGGCAAGGTCATTCACCTTAGCCATAAAAGAGTGTATGTTCTCATCATCTCCCATCTTCAATGTCTCATACTTTCCTTTCAAACTCTGCAACTTAGCAACCTCCACTTGTTTATCACCTTCATACAACACCTCACGCTTCACCCATATCTCATGTGCGGTTTCAAGTCCTATTACATTTGTCATCTTAGTATCAGTTAGGGCACTAAGCAATGCTTCCTTCACTCTAATATCATGTTCATATTCCTTAACCTCATCACGAGTAGATTGTCCATTATGGGGAACAACACAGACATTCTTTGTAATCTTCCAATAATCTTCACCAAGACATTTCAAGTGCACTTCCATCCAGTCATTCCATATAGCATAGTTACTTCCATAAAATATCAGATTGTCCTTCTTAAAGATAACACCTTGAGCTTCCATCTCGGATCTCCACAAGCAATTAAGCTTCTATCAGAGGATTTAGCTCTAATACAATTTGTTAGCAGTAGCTAAGAAAGAAGTCTGGGGGGGGGGGTGAGTCAGTCTTCATCAAAATATAAACTTAACCAGATCTGAAAAACTATTGTAATAAGATATATAAGAAAATTAATATCACAACACACAACACTGAGATTTTGGCATGGAAAAATAGGTTAAGGGAAAAACCACGATGGGAACCTACCCACAGTAAGATGATACTATGCATTAGTATGTGAAAATGTTACAATGGGGAATGCACATGCATTCAGGCACGCTGCTTAGAGCTCACTGCTCAAATATAATGGCCTAGAAGGCTACAACCCTTAGGAAAGTCTCACTGACTTACAATAAGATTTGGACTACAATCCAAAAGAAGTGAACTGAAAGAACATCATCTCCAAATGCTTGATTACAGTTTTGGTTAAGCATAGATGTCTGCCCTGCAACACCAATCTCACCTGAAACTCAACACTAAAATCTAAATCACTTGTTCGTACACAAATATCTCTTTGATAATGTAGACACAACATCGACACTTAAATTACATGACTATATCACCTTTATATACAATTCATCAACCTTGACAACAAGGTCGACTAAACCCTCAACCCTTAATTACAAAATTACATCACATGATACAAATATCGACCACAAGAACAATATGTTAGGATAACCAGTGAACAATTGAGACCCGGGGGGGGGGGGGGGGGGGGGTAGTGAGTCATTTGTTAATAGATTATAACTTTTAATCCACAATACAACCTTAAAATAGATCAAATATCGGTAAAGCACATACAAATGCTGGTAGGAACAGATACCGATAAATAGTACAACTTAACAATTAACAAGATAATCAATGCAAAGCAACCACACCAAATAACACCATGATTTGTACGTGGAAAACTTGAAAAGGGAAAAACCACAGTGGGAAGCCTACCCACAGTTAGATGATACTTCTACATAAAGTATGTGTTACAATGAGGGGCCTACACATGTAGGAAGGAACACTGCCTAGAGCGCACTGCTCATTACAAAAGAGTCTCACTAACTATAGAGAGGCTACAACCATCTCAAGATAAATGGACAACAATACAATAGAGTGAACTGTCAAAAATAGCATCTACCATGCCTGATTACAGTCTCCATTAAGCTCAATACCAAAGGCTTTTGACCTCTTCTTTAGTCCCAATTCGATCACCTATGATTGATCAAATCTCCTTCGCATATGATATTTCATTCCAAGACCATGACACATAATCCCCATGATCTACAATGAGATCTTACATCATTTTATACAAACCATAAGACCTAAACTAATTAGGTCGGCCACCTAAAAGATATTATAATAAGATCATTACATAATTCCATATTACAATGATCATATGCCATGTCGGCTTAAGATCAAAACAACAATAATAAATCCATAGATCATCTCGAAACATCCTAGTAATGTGTAGAGTACACGTTATCATGATATATGTCCATAACCTAGATAGGTACCAGACCTATTCTGGGTCTACCACGCCAAAGCAATGTCTTCAAGCAGTTGAAGCATGATCAAAGACCATCTTCAACATCCTGAAATCCATGTAGAAGCTGCACCAACACCAATTGTGTATCCTGTCAAGATTCCATAGTGAAAGCTTTACCGATAGAGCCTTAAATCAGTGCCAGTAAGGGTTTACCCGGAGTGTATGATAGCATCTAATTATCAAGCCAATACCAACCGACCAAAACATGCTTATGTAACCAATCACATTCCATAGATACAAACTTGTTGGAAGTATCCAACATATAGTCTCTTCTACTGGTAACACTAGATCTTCTACCGGTAACCAAAACCTGTTTGCTAGTAACCATCCATAATAGCTAGTGTTGACATCAATGACAAAACATCAATGCAAGACTTAATAAATTCATCTATAATGCCAACAATCTCCCCCTTTGGCATTCATGGCAACACTAGATGTGAAAAACATCTAAGTACCAAGAAGTGCCAAACAAGTCTCCCCTTGTGGAAGACAACCAACAATCTGTTTGAATGATATTTCTATAAAGTTCTAAATAAATCTCTCCCCCTATTATATATAACTCATTTTTCTTTATTTTCACATCAATATCTCTCCCCCTTTGACATCAATGCCAAAAATTTGACAAAATTATCAAAGCAATAATGTAAACCTTTGTATCTTAAAGCTAACTACTCCCGCTGAGTAGTAGCACCACTCATCAATGATAGAATGAATAATGTCTCTGGTAATGCATGTCATACTGATGAAAACCTGCATCAATCAAGTCTCTATCGGAGGAGTATAAACCCCTAGCCTGTCTCTCAAATACTCAAATGATTCCTTAGACAGCAGTTTAGTGAATATGTCTACAATATGTTCTTTAGTGTTCATATAAACCAAATTTACTTCCTTTGCTTCTACCTTGTCCTTCAAAAAGTTATAATTTATTGATATATGCTTATTCTTAGAGTGAAATACTGAATTCTTAGACATGTCAATAGCTACAGAGTTATCATAGTAGATAACTACCAGTTCACTACAATTTACCCTAATATCCTTCAACATTTGCTTCATCCACAAGACTTGAGTGCAATTAATTGATGATGCAACATACTCAACTTCTGTAGTAGGTAAAGAAATGTATGACTGTTTTTTGTTGATCCATGAAACCAATTTCTTTCCAAGAAAGAGAGCTCCACCAGAAGTTCTCTTCCTATCATCAATATCTCCTGCCCAATCCGAGTTAGTATATGCACATAAAGTGAAATCATTATTTTAAGAATACCATAAACCATAATCTATTGTTCCTTGTAAATACCGAAATATCCTCTTTACTCCACATTCATGATTTTCTTTACGATTACTTTGATATCTTGAAACAATACTTATTGCATTCATAATATCAGGTCTAGTCCGAGTTAGATATAACAGACCACCAATCATACACTTATACCTTGTCGGATTTACCTATGTAGAAGTATCCTTGATAGATAATTTCTCACTTGTCACCATAGGAGTACTTACCGGTTTGGAATTATCCATACCAAACTTCTTCAAAAACTCCCTCAGATACTTAGTTTCATAGATAAAAATCCCTTTGTCAGTTTGAGTAATCTGTAAACCTATGAAAAATCTCATCTCACCAATTATGGACATTTCAAATTCACTCTTCATGTTGTTAGCAAATTCCATGCACAATTTATCTTCTCCTCCAAAAATGATATCATCAACAAATACTTCAATAATCAAAATATCATTATCAGTGATCTTATAATATAGATTATTATCAACACTTCCTTTAGTAAAACTAAGCTTCAAAAGATATTTATCCAACCTTGCATACCAAGCTCTAGGAGCCTGTTTCAATCCATATAAAGCTTTCTTCAATCTACAAACCATATCTTTATCATCTGTCAGTGCAAATCCATTAGGTTGCTCAATGTAAACTTCTTTCTCAAGTTCACCATTCAAAAATGCACATTTAACATCCATTTGATAAACCTTATAGTTCTTAAAAACTGCATAGGCAAGAAATAGTCTAAAAGGTGCAAATGTCTCACCATAATCAATTCCTTCCATTTGAGAATATCCTTTACAAACCAATCTAGCCTCATTTTTGACAAATTGACCATCCTCATTTAGTCTATTCTTAAAAACCATTTAGTTCCAATAACATTCTTATTTTTAGGTCGGGGAGCTAAAGACCAAGTCTCATTTTTCTCTATCTGATCTAATTCATCTTCCATAGCCTTTAAACAATATTTAACCTTACAAGATTCAATAATAGTTACCCATTTAACTGGAGAAATAAGACATACCTCTTTATTTGCCAGTTTTATTCTTGTCATAACTCCCTTGTTCCTATCTCCAATAATTTGATTTTCAAAATGATTTAATATTACATACCTTGGTGTATTCTGAACTTCAGGTTCACTGCTTTGATCATCAGTCATAGTTGAATTTTTTGATTGTGCTAATGTAACTATTTTAGTTTCCTATACTGGTTGAGGAATTGTCTATTCAGTTATGATCATTTCTACTATTGGTTCCCTGTCATATGATATAGAATGATTTATGTATTGTTCATCCTCTTTCACATTAGCAATTTCAAAAATTTTCTACAGTCTTTTGTTATAACATCTATATGCTTTGATTTGAATTGAATACCCAAGAAATATCCCTTCATCACATCTATGATCAAAATTTCCAATTGAGTCATCTCTTTTGATATAGAATTTACTTCCAAAAATTCTGAAATATTTAACAGTAGGTGTATGTCCAAACCATAGTTCATAAGGGGTCTTACCGGTTTCACCTTTGATGTGAACTCTGTTGAATGTGTAGACTATTGTATTCACAACTTCTCTCCAGTAGATATGAGGCAATTTGGCTTCCATCAACATAGACCTTGCTGCATCCAAAATGGTTCTATTCTTTCTTTCCACTACTCCATTTTGCCGAGGAGTCCTAGGTGCAGATAGTTGTCTCCTACTTACATTTGTCTCATGATAACTGTTAAATTTATTAGAAGTGAACTCACCTCCTTTATCTAATCTTAGACATTTTATTTTCAATCCAGTTTCAGTTTCAACCTTCACTTTAAAGATCTTGAATTTCTCAAAAGCTTCAAACTTCTCCCTTAGAAAATTCACCCACATCATTCTAGAGTAGTCATCAATAATCAACATGAAACACCTATCACCTTGAAATCTTCTAGTCCTTGCTGGACCACATAAGTCAGTGTGAATAAAATCAAGTATATCATTAGATTTATCATGTATTCTCTTAAAATAACTTCTAACTTGCTTACCCAATTGACATTCCTTACATACTGGATTATGAGGCTTCATAATCTTAGGTATATCTCTAATTGCCTTAGTTGAACTGATCTTAACAATATAATCAAAATTAACATGACACAACCTCTTATGCCATAACCAACTCTCATAAATATGAGCAATCAAACATGTCTTATTACCAGTGTTCAAGTGAAAGATATTACCTCCAGCCTGAATATCGGTTGCAATCTCCAAACCAATCTTGTTAGTGATTTGGCATTTTCTATCTTTAAACTGAAGTTGGAAACCATTATCAACCAATTGACCAACACTCAAAAGATTATGCTTCAAACCTTCTACATAATAGACATTATCTATATTATGCTTGCCATCCAAAGAAATAATACCTTTACCTCTGATCATACATGCTTTGTCATCTCCAAATCTGACTTGACAGCCATTATATTCTTGCAGAGACAAAAATTTCCCTTTATCTCCAGTCATATGATGTGAGAATCCACTATCAATTACCCATTCATCCTTATCTTCAACTTTTGCTGCTAGGGTTTTTCTTCATTTTTGATAGTTGGTTCCGGTTCATCTTCCTTCAAAGCATAGAACACCCATTCCTTTCCATTGCCAGATCCACTAGTAGAGTCTTTTGTCAGTTCATCTCTAGAGTCATCCGTTACTCCTTCCTCATCTGCTATGTAGCATTTTTTATTTTTCTTGAATCTCTATTTATTCTGGTTAGGCTTAAAATATTTCTTAACTCTTCCCTCAAACCTTGCATTCCTTTCAAGACATCTAGATCCAAAAGGACCAATCTTGTTACATGCAAAATATTTAAAAGGTTCTTTTCCTTCATACTTACTTCCAGTTGGTCCTTTAGGTACTCTTGTATCAAATAAGGCTTCAAGTTGTTCAAATTCTTCATCTTCTTTCCTCATGTCTTCCAATTCTTTTGCATATAGGGCTTTCCAATCACTTTTGCTAGAAGATGATGCATGAAAAGTAGGTTTAGACTTTATAGCTCCAGAAGATCCAAATTCTTCAAGATCAAAAGCAAATAATCTCCCAATCAGAATGTCTCTATTAACTGAAGTGTTTACCATTGTTCTTAATTCATTAATTGCAGTTGCCTTCATCTTGTAAGCCAGTGCAAGGGCTCTCAAGAATTTGGAAATTATTTCATCTTCACTTAGAAATCCTCCACAACATTGAATTCTCATAACAATCTCATTATCTTCCATCTTCAAGTTTTCATATCTTACCCAGTAACCATCAAGTTTAGCAATTTTGACAGTAGGATCACCTTCATTCAGAGTTTTCAAAATATGGAAATTTAGACATGACAACCATAGCATTACACTGTCTTTTCCCGATAATCAAAAGTGAGAGTCTTTAAACCTACCACCATATTCATCATAGCATAGAGGATAGAGGAATTTTGTCAGTCGTATAGTGGTAGTTTCTTTGGAAGACTTGTATGCAGAAAACGTGGAACATTTTCATGACAAATGAATTGTTTAATAGAGTTAAATGGGGATAGAGAGAGTACCATCTAAATCAAGCATAACAGTCTTCCCATGTATGATGCAAAATGTGAATGCATATACAATATATGTGGAGTGTTTAACAAAATACCATGTGAAATGCAATAGTGGAAGCTTAAAAATGACAAAATAATTGTTTAACATGGAATGCCTCATAGAAATGTGGTCTCATGGAATGCGATGATCTTAGGATATGCACAGTGATGAATCAATGATGAACAGTTAGTACCAAACCGGTACTGAGAGGGGGGAGTGAATCAATACTGAGAAAAACACTTTTCCTTGAACTAGTTTGACTAAAAACACTACACTTGACTAGCAAGCAATAACACTAGTCTAAACCAGATTACTACTGGTAAAACATAGTGAAAGACATAAACTGGTAACTCAGCTTTCCATAGAATCTAACATCTTATTTCCTCTTCACGCATATGCATACACTAGTAAGACTTTAACAAAAATATAAAGACTTACAGGTTCACCATGCTTTACCGCTTAACAGAGAATAACAAAGTGTCACACATAAGACACATATTTTTTCATGTGGAAACCCAATTGGGAAAAGCCACGGTGGGGATGAATACCCACAAGCTGTTCTTTGAACCCTTTTGAAGTCTGCTCTGTTAGGGGCCTAGTCGGGTTAAAGACTTTACAATAGGTTCTGTTAGGGATCACCCCGTTAAGGGATGGCTAACATACCCGGTTAAGGGTTAAACCCTGTTAAAGGTCACCTTGTTAGAGGATTTTAAAAACTCAATGATTTTGAGTCACCTTGTTAAAGGATTTACAAGAAGCCGGTTAAAGCTAGAATGTTAAGGGATTTTCCAATTGTTGAAGTGGTTAGGGGTCAATAGATATTACAATGATCTGGTAACAACACTCAATGCCAATGCAGATCTTCTTTAGTTCCTTCCTTCTGCACTCACACTTTTCAAGTATCTATTCTCTTATCTGGTCTAGCAAGAATCATGTATCTTTGCACTTAGATACACACACAATATTTGCCAACAACCTCAACATGAAAAAAAACATCAACCTTATAGGAAACAGATAGGTCGGTAGCATAAAACCCCAAACCCTAATCATTTAGGTTAATCAATTCCGTCGGTTCAATCCTAACTATTGATCATATTGTATTGATTACAATAGTCTTGAAAAGATCTCAAGGTGTTCTCCAACATTCATTCTTCACTACTTCTTGGAGGCTGATAACCCATCATGTGTTCTCCACCGTTTATAGAGACTTCGTACATTCCTGAGGTAGATAGGATCAATTTCCTTCATGCAAGATCCTTCACATGCACAAGGCTGACACGGAAACACAATATGTTCTTCATTACAATGCTAACTTATCACACAATGTCATCAGTTGAATCACATAGGCATAGAACACTTCAACCGGAAGCCCTGAAGCTAAGACTACCAACCGGTAGTCATACCATATGAAACCTTGATACAAAACATTCCATATACCGGCTCACATTCCAACATACCAGTTCACTTTTAAACATATACCGGTTGACATTTCAACATACCGGTTCACTTGGACAAACATACTGCTTCACTTTTTCACATATACCAGTTCTCTTGCAAGTGCTTACTTCAATATACCAGTTCACTCTTCATCATATTGACATCAATGACAACATACAATATCATCATGTCAACATACTCTACACATATGCCAACAATCTCCCCCTATGGCATTGATGGCAATATACAAAGATATCTCTAAGCTTGACATCTTCTCCCCCAATACTGTAGATATCTTCTCCGCTTCACATCTTCTCCCCCTTTGACAACAATGCCAAAGTGAAGGCATAAACATCTATGTTCTACTATGTTGCTCCCCCTAAGGAGTAGCATCGTTCAACACACCAATCCTGAGAAAAATATATCAATGTAAACCCTGACTGATATGGAGCACACACCTTTAGTTCACCTCTTGAAGGGGTAGCACCCCTAATTCACCTCTCAAATAGGTAAGGGTAGCCTTTAGTAGAGGCTTGGTGAATATGTCTGCTAACTTCTCCTTACTGGAAACATTTTCTAGTACAACGTCTTTGTTCTGAACCCTTTCCCTTAAGAAATGATACTTAAGTTCGAAGTGCTTGGTTCTAGAATGTAAAACCAGATTCTTGGAGATGTTAATCGCACTTGTGTTGTCATAAAATATACTTACCAGTTCAGATACAAGAACTTTGAAGCCATTTAATACATGCTTCTTCCAAATTGTCCAGGTGCAGTTCATAAATGCTGCAACATACTCCGCTTTTGCTGTAGACTGAGAGATACAACTCTATTTCTTACTCATCCATGAGACTAGTCTTCTGCCAAGAAAGAATGCACCACCAGTTGTGCTCTTCCAATCATCCATATTACTAGCCCAGTTAGTATCTGTAAACACTTTTAGGTTGAATTCATTACTGTATGGATACCATAATCCATAGTCAATAGTTCCCTTCAGATATCTCAAAATCCGCTTGATTGCTACCAAGTGGGATTCTTTTGGGCTTTTTTGGAACCGTGCAGCAATGCCCACTGCATGTGCAATGTCCAGTCTGCTATGTACTACATAGTGCAATTTACCAATCATTGATCGGTATTCCTTCTCATTTACCAACCCTGAGTCATCCTCTTTGGATAATTTACAACCGGTCACCATCAATGTACCAACCAGTTTGCTGTCTTCTATGCCAAAGGTCTTCAACACCTCTTTGCCATATTTGGACTGAGTGATAAAGATTCCATCTTTCACTTGTTGAATCTGTAGTCCAATGAAGAACTTAATCTCCCCTATAAGTGACATCTCAAACTCCCTTTTCATCTCATCTACAAAATCATGACTCATCTTGTCATCTCCTCCAAAGATTATGTCATCAACAAATACCTCATAGATCAGAATCTGATCTCCTTCTAACTTTAGGTAGATATTACTATCCTCACTTGTTCTCTCAAACCCTATCTTCACAAGATGGGAGTGCAAGCATTCATACCATGCTCTAGGTGCCTGCTTTAGTCCATACAAGGCCTTATGTAGCCTACACACCATGTCACTATCTTCTGATAGGGCAAACCCATCTGGTTTCTCTATATACACCTCCTCTTCTAGTATTCCATTTAGGAATGTATACTTTACATCCATTTGATATACTTTGAATCCCTTGAATGCTGCATATGCAAGAAGCATACAAACTCCTTCCAATCTGGCTACTGGAACAAAGCTTTCTCCATAGCCTTCTCCTTCTTCTTGGGCATATCATTCTTTTCTATTTGGTCAGGTTCCTCTTCCATTGCCTTGATCCAGTATTGATCTTTACGTGCCTCTCTGAATGTTTTAGGCTCAAATTTAGAGATCATGCAAGAGTTTTCTCTAATCTTTCTTCTTGTAAGAATTCATGCATCCTCGTCTCCTATGATCTGCTTTGGATCATTATTCAACTTTACATATCTAGGAATAATCTTAGTTGTTTCCTCTTGCTTTTCTTGTTCATCCTCATCTTCATCAGCATCAACATCCACCAGTGTAGGAGCATTGTTACTGGTGCTTGGTTGTTTTGCAATTGGTTCCAGAAGGTTACTACCAGTTCATCTCCTACTTGCTCACTACCGGTTTCCTCATATTTCTCAGAGGTTTCATAAACTTAACATTGATGCTTTGAAAAATTCTATGAGTCCTATTGTTGAAACATTTGAGAGCTTTTCTCTTTGTGGAATACCCTAGGAATATTCCCTCATCATATTTAGCATCAAACTTGTTCTGATGTTCACTCCTCTTGATATAACATCTACTACCAAACACTCTAAAGTAGCTTACCACTAGTGTCTTACCGGTCCAATACTCATAAGGTGTTTTATCCTTATCCTTTTTTATGAGTACCCAGTTCATTGTGTAGACTGCAGTGCTCACCACTTCTCTCCAAAAGGTGTGAGCAACCTTTCCTTGGATCAACATAGTTCTAGCTGCTTCAACCATAGTCTGATTGTTTTTCTCTGTTAGGCCATTCTGTTGTGGAGTTCGGGGGGCAGACAGTTGCTTCTTAATACCATTCTCTTCATAGTATTTATTGAATTCACTAGAAGTGAATTCTCCTCCTTGATCAGTTCTTAAGCACTTAATCCTCTTACCGCTGTCTCTTTCTACAAGTTCTTTGAAGGCTTTGAACTTTCCAAAAGCTTCAAATTTGTCCTTCAAGAATGCCACCCACATCATTCTTGAGCAATCATTAGTAAGAGTCATAAAATACCTATCTCCCTGCACTTTCCTAGTTTTCATAGGACCACACAAATCATTATGCACAAGATCAAGTAAATTGTTTGCAGTGAAAGGTTTACCTTTGAAGATTGAGGAAGACATTTTCCCTAGTTGGCACTCTCTGCACAAAGGATTCTCTGGTTTGCTCAGCATAGGCAATCCTCTAACTACCTTGATCTTACTGGCCTTCACAATATTATCAAAGTTTACATGGCAGAGTCTCTTGTGCCATATCCATCTATCCTCAAACTTAGCCACTAGACATGTACTGACATTAGCATTTAGCTGAAATAGGTTAGCTTTGGTCAACATACCGGTAGCCATCAGTTCACCATTCTTTCCTTTGATTTTGCACGCTCCATTTCTGAATTCCAGAGAGAGTCCATTATTATTTAGTTGAGCAACACTCCAAAGGTTGTGCCTGAGACCTTCTACCCAATACATATTGTCAGCACTACTTCTTCCATTCAAAGAGATGGACCCTTTGCCTTTTACCATACATGGTGCATCATTACCAAAATGAACCACACCACCATCATACTCTTCCAAAGATAGAAACTTACTCTGGTCACCAGTCATATGGTGAGAACAACCACTGTTAATAATCCACTCATTGGAATTATCAAAGTGG
Organism: Cryptomeria japonica; assembly: GCF_030272615.1. Lineage (NCBI taxonomy): Eukaryota > Viridiplantae > Streptophyta > Pinopsida > Cupressales > Cupressaceae > Cryptomeria > Cryptomeria japonica. The sequence continues at coordinate 341,331,614 of NC_081414.1, forward strand.
GAGACAAGAACCTTCTTGTCTGACACATCTTCCTTGACTGCTACAAACACAATATCTTCATTTTCTTCATCTTCTGATTCCTCATCAGTGACACCTTCATCAACTGCTACAAAATAATTTCTCCGGTTTCCTCCTTTGAACTTCTTGAACCTCTCCGGTTTATCCTTGTTGTCACCATTAGGGCAGTTTACAACAATGTGTCCTATCTAGTTACAAGAAAAGCATTTCAAAGGAAGCTTACCTTTGTATTTACCGATTCCCTTAGGAAGTCTCTTGGCAAGAAGAGCTTCAAATTCCATTAGGATCTCCTCATCATCCATTTCTCTACTTTGTCTTGGTTCACCACTGGTACTAGCTTCTTTGCCTTTTCTAGAAGGTGCATCAGATGCTCTGAAGGCTAATTCAGTCTTCTAAATACTCCCATCATAATTATTTAGCTCAGAAGTTGTTAACTTTGCAATGATGGAGTCCAGGGATATCTTTGTCTTGTTTACAGACCTCAACTCCTGAATAGCAGCAACCCTTATTGCATAGACCGGTAATAAGGATCTCAAAACTTTGCTAACAACAGTGGAATCTTCCATTTTACCACCTGCATTCTTGATATCTCCAACAATAGTTTTGATTCTTATTCCATATTGTTGAATGGTCTCTCCTTCAACCATTCACATGTCTTCAAACTTTCCCCTAAGGCTTTCTTCCTTAGCTTGTTTCACATGCTCATCACCATCATAGATATTCTCAAGGGCATCCCATACTTCTTTGCGATTATCTTTGTCTTGAACATCAATAAACTCAATGTCATATAAACTGCTAATTAGGGCTTCCATGACTTTCCCATTCTCTTGAATCTCTCTCTTTTGATCATCGATGAGAGTACTAGTAGGGATAACACAAGCATTCTCAACATAGCTCCAATGTTGAGCACCCATGCTTTTGATGTATATCTTTATTCTGCCCTTTCATATTTTAAAGTTGTCTCTATTGAACTTTGGACCTTCCCTCTTCATCATTAGAGTAGGATCTTTACCTCAAGTGGTTAAGCTTACAACATTGAGGACCTGAAGGATGCTCTGATACCAATTGATGAATCAATGATGAACAGTTAGTATCGAACCGGTACTGAGAGGGGGGGTGAATCAGTATTGAAAAAAACACTTTTCCTTGAACCGGTTTGATTGAAGACACTGCACTTGACTGGCAAGCAATAACACCGGTCTAAACTAGATTACTACCGGTAAAACACAGTGAAAGACATAAACCGGTAACTCAACTTTCCACACAATCTAACATTTTATTTCCTCTTCACCCATATGCATACACTAGTAATACTTTAACATAAATTTAAAGACTTACAGGTTCACCATGCTTTACCGCTTAACAAAGAATTACAAAGCATCACATGAAAAGCATCACACGTAACACACATATTTTTCATGTGGAAACCCAACTAGGAAAAACCACGATGGGGATGAATACCCACAAGCTGTTCTTTGAACCCTTTTGAAGTGCACTCTGTTAGGAGCCTAGTTCGGTTAAAGACTTTACAATAGGTTTTGTTAGGGATCACCTAGTTAAGGGTTAAACCCTGTTAAAGGTTACCTTGTTAGAGGATTTTAACAACTCAATGATTTTGAGTCACCCTGTTAAAGGATTTATAGCAAGCTGGTTAAAGCTACCCTGTTAAGGGATTTTCCAACTGTTGAAGTGGTTAGGGGTCAAAAGGTATTACAATGATCTGGTAACAACACTCAATGCCAATGCAGATCCGCTTTCGTTCCTTCCTTCTGCACTCACACTCTGCAGGTATCTATTCTCTTATCTGGTCTAGCAAGAATCATGTATCTTTGCACTTAGATACACACACAACATTTTCCAACGACCTCAACATGAGAAAAAATTTGACCTTATAGGAAACAAATAGGTCGGTAGCATAAAACCCTAAACCTTAATCATTTAGGTTAAGCAATTCAGTCAGTTCAATCCTATCCGTTGGTCATATTGCATTGATTATAACAATCTCTCAAGACGTTCTCCAATGTTTGTTCTTCACCGCTTCTTGGAGCCTGATAACCTATCACGCGTTCTCCACCATTTACAGAGACTTTGCACATTCTTGAGGTAGATAGGATCAATTTACTTCATGCAAGATCCTTCACACGCACAAGGCTGACGTGGCAACACAATTTGTTCTTCATTACAATGCTAACTCATCACACAATGTCATCGGTTGAATCACATAGGCATAGAACACTTCTACCAGAAACCTTGAAGCTAAGACTACCAACCGGTAGTCATACCATATGAAACCTTGATACAAAACATTTCATATGCCGGTTCACTTTTTCACATATACCGGTTCACTTGGACAAACATACCACTTCACTTTTTCACATATACTAGTTCTCTTGCAAGTGCTTACTTCAATATACCGATTCACTCTTTATCATATTGACATCAATGATAACATACAATATCATCATGTCAACATACTCTGCACATATGCTAACACACATAATGGTTTTGCTGAAAAGGCCTCAAATACGTCCAAACAAATATGATTGGTCGGTGTAAGGCCAAACTCCACAACAGGCCTCACATTCTTAACGTCGTGATAGATTTTTATGTTGAGGGTAGAATCAAAGATAGGCAATGGGAAGTGTTTTTTGTGATGCCTCATGGGTGCATGGCCCCATATGATGTTTTTTTTTGCACATAATATGTACAATGGAATGGCACATCTACAGGAGGAATTGAAGGAGTTTGTGTGATTATTTTTTAGCTGATTTTGAGCTTAGATCCACCATGTTATGGTGCACAGGGAAATGAGATATCCTCAAAGGGTGCAAACCTAATGGATTTTGTCTTGTTTTCTTTATCATAGTGAGGCATGTGGACTGCAATGCAAACCATCTCATGCTCGTATAAATGTTTTGAAAGGGGAAGTTCACAAAATTGCATCGACTAATAATGAAACAAAGGTGTCAATGGCGATGACTACATAATTGGCAAAATATTATGCATAGAGGAAATGACGATATTGGCTAGTGAATGCATTCAATACGCATGGGGTTGACCGCTGTGACATCCACCAATGCACTTCTGTAGTTTCAATGTCCAGTGGGTAATCACCTGCCACAAGCCGTCGAACTCCATGAGTCAGTATGGTGATGAGATTTTAGATGCACGATGTGAAAAGCATGATGATGGTGCAAAATCTCTTTTGAGCGATCATTATTTTGAAGAGAAACGATAAATTTCTACATGAAGAAAATAAAAGGCAACGTTTTGAATTGGGTATTATTTTCAGTTTTGCTAAAGCGTGTAGTTACAGTTACCCTAGCGAACTCCATGGAAAAAGATGAATGAGTAGAGGTAGCGCACAATATTTTTGGAATATCCTGGAACTCACTTTGATAAGAATAAACCTGCTGCACTCCACAATGCAAAAGCGAATAGGGTACTATTTAAGGAATTTCCCAACTACTTCTTGATAAATGAATGAAGGCACCCAACAATGTTGATTCAATATTTTGTCAAAAGGATAACATGTGGGTTAGTTTATGACAACAAATATTTTTCATAGATAATTGGCAAACATGCAAGATGGTAGTAAAGGATTCTAGTTGATGTGATCACAATGGGTGTGTTCTCAAATAAAAGATATTGGCAGATGAATACTTTGTTTCAATGATCAAGATACTGACATATGGAGTAGATGTTGAAGTGATTACGAGATCAAATGAAGCAAATGAAGATGGAAGCCACCTCAAAAAATTGACAAACAAATTATTTCTTCAATGTAATGGGTTTGAAATTATTTTTGTAAAAAGTGACTTATGTCACTTATTGTAACCAAAGGTTAGAAAGTTCACTTCTTCTACGCATAAAAGTGTAAGTTACTAACTCATTGAAATTTATGCAGAAAAGAGTTAGTTATCAACGTAGGATTGAAGTTGGTTATAAGGTAGTTGTCCTACAAGCCTATAAATACAAGGCTGTTGTATTGTAAGGAGGAGGACTTTTTATAGGGGGGAAAAACTCTGGTGGAATTCTAGAAGAAACTTGTAATGACATTTTGATTTGCACTATGTATAGAAAGGATTTTGGACTTGTATATTTCTAAAAGGATAATGAAGAATACGTCTTAGTTCATGTGTTCTAAATGTATTCATGTGTTATCATTTCTAATTTCTCATATGTAAAATTGGTAGTCTTTTTATGCATATGTGATTTGTACAATTGATGTGATGATACACAAGCAACCTTTGGTATCTCAGTTTGAATGTGTTGAAGTATCTTATCTCTTCGTATGTTGAGATTTATCATTCTTCTTTATCGTCATCTCATGGCTAAACATATTACCTTATAAACTCCCCTTGTAATTTGTTGCTAATGTTGAGAAATCTCAATTGATGGTCGTATGTCTATTGTTGGGGTTTCTACCTTTATTTCTTTTTAGTTTTATGTTTACTCCTTTATGTAATTTCAGGTTAAAAGTACACAAAAATCCTAAATACCCCTATCATACGAGGGAGCTGCCCCTCTCAAATGCAGAGGAAGATTGCAGTTTCACTTCAATCTCTCCAACTGTTGGAACGTTTATCACTGCTCAACGGGAAAACAGGGTCAGTTTCAGATAAACGACAGCAGTGACAAATCTATTTACCAACAAACTTTTAATCCATAAGACAACCTTAAAACAAATCAAATACTAGTAAAGCACATACAAATGCTGGTATGAACAGATACTGGTAAAAAATACAACTTAACAATTAACAAGATAATCAATGCAAAGCAACCATACCACATAACACCATGATTTGTATGTGGAAAACCTGGAAAGGGAAAAACCACGGTGGGAAGCCTACCCATAGTCAGATGATACTTTTGCATAAAGTATGTGTTACAATTAGGGGTCTGTACATGTAGGAAGGCACACTGCCTAGAGCACACTACTCATTACAAAACAATCTCACTGACTACAAAGAGGCTACAACCATCTCAAGATAAATGGACAACAATTCAGTAGAGAAAACTGCCAGAAATACCATCTACCATACCTGATTACAGTCCCTATTAAGCTCAATACCGAAGGCTTTTGACCTCTTCCTTAATCCCAATTCAATCACCTATGATTGACCAAATCTCCTTCTCATATGATATTGCATTCCAAGACCACAACACATAATCCCCATGATCTATAATGAGATCTTACATCATTTTATACAAACCATAAGACCTAGACCAATTAGGTTGGCCACCTAAAAGATATTACAATAAGATCATTACATAATTCCATATTACAATGATATGCCATGTCGGCTTAAGATCAAAACAACAATAATAAATCCATAGATCATCTCGGTAACTTGTAGAGTACACATTATCATGATACCGGTCCATAACCTAGATAGGTACTGGACCTATTATGGGTATACCATGCCAAATCAATGTATTCAAGCAGTTGAAGCATGATCAAAGAACATCTTCAACATCCTGAAATCCATGTAGTAGCTGCACCAACACCAATTGTGCATCCTGTCAAGATTCCTTAGTGAAAGCTCTATCGATAGAGCTTTAAACCAGTGTCGATAAGGGTTTACTAGAGTGTATGATAGTATCTGATTATCAAGTCAATACCAACTGACCAAAACATGCTCATGTAACCAATCACATTCCATAGATCCAAACATGCTGGAAGTGTCCAACAAATAGTCTCTTCTGTCGGTACACTAGATCTTCTACCAGTAACCAAAACTTGTCTATCGGTAACCATTCATAATAGCTAGTATTGACATCAATGACAAAACATCAATGCAACACATAATCAATTCATCCATAATGCCAACACAATATAATTATTTACATAGCATAACATGGTCCTAAAACACATTCCCAAATGCACAAATCCACCAAAAATCATGCCAAGATCAACTGCAACACGCTACACCACAAGGAAAACCACATAAAAATCATCACCGGTTGATAGAAACCACCAAACAATTGCACAATGATCAATGTGGATTTTCCAAAACAAATAGGACATGACTAAGAAACACCAGCAAGCACATTAGAATCATCCGGAACAATTGCACCATCACCACTTTTCAAATCTTCATCGATCAACGTCTGAAAGCTCAAGAACACAACCAATCAGCAACTGTCATGAAGAAAGATAACTTGCAGAGAACCAAATCACAATCCATCTAAAATTAAGATACACAAGACCATCCCAAACAATATCCCAAAAACTCAGCACATGATCTGATCACATCGAAATATACCAGACTCTGCAAAATAGCGATCAACAAACCAACACTACAAACCAGATCATAAGATCTTCCCAAACTGAAATCACCGGATCAATGACACCAACATATCCTAGCAGCAACAATGACCAACAATATCCAACAATTATCCTATTGTGGATTTTCTTTCTATAGCTATTCCTATACCTGCTTAGCCTATTGTGGATCCTCTTTTTGTTTACATTCTTGTACCCGTTCACTAGTGTGTAACAACATCAACATTATGATGTTGAGTGTACTCTTTGCTAACCTCAATGATTAGACTACTCAAATGGTAGTTAATGTTTGTCATCACGATCATGGAGGAACATTAGGTGGAGTTGGTGTCGATACCACTCCACTTGTGTCGACACCTAATTTTTACATAGGTTACAATTAATTATGTTATGGACCTAGTGATGGTACATCCACTTTAGGTGCACGTGGAGAATTGGATGATATTGCTTCATATGTAAATTTTCAATGTGTTGATAATCATCTGATGGATCATCCTACATAGGTATATATAACTTGTACATGTTGAATTGACATAACTTTTTTAAGCATGTACTTTTTAAATATATGTATATATACATATACATATACATATACATACATGTATATATATATGTATGTGTGTATATATAAACACATATACATATATACATATATACACACATACATATGTATATGTACATATATACATATACGTATGTTTATGTACATATATACATATATACATATATATGTGTGTATATATATGTATATACATATATATACATACATGCATACATACATACATAGATACATATATACATATATACATACATACATATGTGTGTGTGTGTGTATACACACACACATATACACACATACACATGCATACATACATACATACATACATACATACATACATACATACATATACATATAAATATACATATACATATACATATACATATACATATACATATAGATATACATAAGTGCATCAACTTCTTCTTTTGAACAATTTTGTTCTTTGTTAACACTTGTTCAACTTGACACACCTTTTAGGGGTTTTTTTATTGAATTTTTAAATATAATATAATTTTAACTTATCTTTTAATTTGTAATTAAGTCTTAAAGTTGTTCAAGTACATTAAAAATTAATGCTAGTACAAGGAGGTCATCCAAATTCCACCTCAAATCCACCTGAGGTTGTGGCAAGAGCTCCTCCAGTGTTAGCTATAGTAGATGAGCCAATCAATGTATTCATACCATTTAAATTTAGTTTCATATATATAAATATATATAAATGTCTATGTTGGTTGACACCACTATCAAGATGGTTTTTAAATAGCCTTATGACCAAAGTCAATTGCAAGAGTCACCGACTTCATTTCAAGTTCACTTTTTTTTGTGTAAACAATTTATAGGTCCTTTAAATGGATCAAAACACCACAGGGTCTTCTCTTAGTGAACCTAGGTTATATCATGTGCATTCATGGCATACTAAAGAATCCCCCTATTTTCATAAAAATATTGCACTAAAATCCTTTTTTGTTACCCCCTCCCAATACACAACTTGAATTAAAAGCCCCCCTATTTTCACCAAATATTGCATTTTTTCTTAGCCTGAATTAAAAATCCCCCTATTTTCACTGATAGGCAATATATTGTACCCCTCAATATGAATAGGCATGATATAATATTGCCTAGTCAGTGAAGCCCCCATGCAAAATACATATGTTAATGTAATTTGTATACATGTGCTTTATTTGACCTTGTAGGACATTGTTAGTGACACTTTTGGTCTTGATCCTACCACTTAGATCATGTCCCAAGATGAGCAACAAACAATGGTATTTTTAAATTTTTATTTATTTAATATCAATTATTATTTATACATGTGGGTTGAAATAAGTTTAAATTAAATTTTAGTGCTCATGTGTTTTCTTTTTTCTTTTATAACATGAGATAGGTTTGAGCCTACCCATAACTCTTGTACATGGACATGTAGAGCACCTAGACATGGGAGGAGATGAAGAGACTCATATATTAATTTATCTAATTTTATAAATTAAAGTGAATTAAGTCATTTCGAATAGTTTTAAATCTGATTTCAAGTCGTGTGTTAAATTAAGTTTAAATTGAATTTTAGTGTTCATGTGTTCCTTTTTCTTCCATAACATGAGACAAGTTCAAGCCTGCCTATAGCACCTATATCTATACATGGAGAGCACTTGGACATGGGAGGGTATGACCAAACCCATATGGTAATCTGGATCTTAACTCAAGGTTATATTTCTTCTACAAAGTGATTCCAATCATTCTTATTCACGTGGATTGAAGAGGAGTCTTGATTTTAGGGGTGTATTTGACATGGAATATTTAGAAATACATGCTTTAATACATTTCAATATTTTCATGGACTATATGTCTTTATATATGTTTTAGTATTTCATTTCTTTCTATATATGGATATGCAAGCTAGATATATACATATGAACTTTATATGCTTCAATATTTTATGTATTATTGTTTCATAGACTTTATATACATTTTGGTATTTTATGTGTTATTATTTCAATATTTTATGAATGATTATTTCTACTTAGATATATATAATTTATGTTAATTAAAAATCACAGCTTCAATCATAGTTCATTAAAGTTACAATTTATGGTAGATGGATCAATGCCTTGGATTTGATTTCCCTCTTCAAATGATTTTCCCATTAATACATGGGTTGCCTTCTACATCTTGCTTTCTCTTCTATCACTCTTAATGCTTAATACTGGTAAAATAGTTAAGTATGTTGGTAGATAGTGTTAACAGTTAATTTCTATACCGGTAAAGATTAATGCATAAAACATAAACATAAAGTCATCCACAACACATAACACTAATGTTTGTACGTGGAAACCTTGTAAGGGGAAAAACCACGGTGGGAAACCTTACCCACAATCAGGTGATACTACTGCAAATAGTAGGTGTACATAAATGGGGTTTGCACATGCAGAAAGGCCAACAGCCTAGAGCTCACTGCTCAATCACAAAATGGAAGTCACACTAACTACAGTTGGATGGTTAAATCTAATAAGAATGTACTACACAAAATAGCATCTTCATATGTTGGATTCAGTACCGGTGTAATGCTGATATGCTTCTACAAAAACCTAGCTTCACCTTCAAATGATGTCTTCATGTATAGCTTTGCTTAATCTCACATATACCTTCTCTTAATTCTTTTTCGCATTCCATATTCGATCTTACAAATAAGATCTTACATTTATACCATAACCTAAGACCAATTTTAGTAGGTCAGCTCTACAAGATATTACAATAAAAGCATTTTACAAACAATATAACATCTGATGCAATAACCGATTAAACATGTCAACTTAATGCATTTACAACAATAATAAATCATCTCCATAGCGTTCCATGCTGATCTGGAAAAGATAAACCTACCGGTGTAACCCTAGGTAACCTTGGACCTATTTGCCGGTAAAAGAAAATATGCAAATATGAATATACCAATGATTCATTCTTCAAAACAAAGTGTCCACATGATGTCTTCAACATTACCAAGTGTCTTCCATATCATTCCAAGTGTCGATGATCATTATATCCTGCCAGTGAACCATATACCAATAACTGTGTAATAGTTACTTGCTTGCCGATGAATGTTGTTGGATCTCCGAAGTGCTAGTGTTTTAGTAGGTGTTGACATCATTGAAAAAACCATACCAAAATACCAACAATCTCCCCCTTTGGCATTGATGGCAACACAAGATGGAAAAACCATCAAAGTGTCAAAACAGAAATGCCAAATACCAACAACCAACAATCTCTCTCCCTGGGAGCAACATGTGTTATCAAAAGATTTTCAATACCAATCTCTCCTCAAAAGATAATGTGTTTTTCCATAGATATCTCTCCCCCTTTGACATCAAATGCCAAAGTTATAATAAAACAAAGTTCATATACAAAATACCAATCAATTCAATATACCAACTACTCCCCCTGAGAAGTAGCTTCCTCATCAAAGACCGGAGTAAAAGATTTCTCTGTAAATTCTGCTGGTTGATGACAATCATCAACTGTCTAAGTCTCTACCGGTGGTGGTATGACTCCAAGCTGATCTCTGAGATATTCAAAAGTCTCCTTAGGCAAAGGTTTTGTGAAAATATCTACAAGCTACTCTTTAGAATTCACATAAACCAATTTTATCTCTTTTTCTTCCACTTTTTCACTTAGAAAATTCAGTTTGATAGAAACATGTTTTGTTTAGAGTGTAATACTGGATTCTTAGATATATCAATTGCTGCAGTGTTATCACAATATATAGTAATAGGTTCTTTGCATTTTACCTTTATGTCTTTCAACATTTCCTTAAGCCATAGTACTTGTGTACAGTTAGTTGCTACTGCAACATATTCTGATTCTGCTATTGATAAAGATGTACAACTCTGTTTTTTACTCAACCAAGAAACTAATCTCTTTCCAAGAAAGAATTCTCTGCTGGTGGTGCTTTTTCTATCATCCACATCTCCTGCCCAATTTGCATCTGTGTATGCACATAGATCAAAATTTTCATCTCTAGGATACCATAATCCAAGATTTGCAGTGCCTTGTAAGTACCGGAAAATCCTTTTTACTGTTGATTCATGATTTTCTCTAGGATTACTTTGAAATCTAGAAACAATACATACTGCATTCATAATATCAGGTCTGGTTTGTGTCAAATATAGTAAACCTCCTATCATAGATTTCTATCTAGTTGGATTAATAGGTGTAGATTCATCCCTTTGAGATAATTTGTCATTTGTAGTCATAGGTGTGCTTATCGGTTTAGAGTTCTCCATCCCAAATTTCTTTAGTAACTCTTTTAAGTACTTGGATTGACTCAAAAATATACCTTTGTCAGTTTGTGAAATCTACAATCCTAAAAAGAATTTTATTTCTCCAATCATAGACATTTCAAATTCTTACTGCATTTTAATAGAAAATTCCTTACACAGTCTATCTTCTCCTCCAAAGATTACATCATCAACGAATACTTCTATAATCAAGATGTCATCATTAGTTATTTTGTTATATAAATTATTGTCTGCATTTCCTTTAGTAAAGCCAATCTTTAAAAGATACTTATCCAACCTTGCATACCAAGCTCTTGGGGCTTGTTTCAATCCATACAGAGCTTTTCTTAACCTGCAAACCATGTCATTGTCATCTGTCAAAGAAAATCCATCAGGTTGTTCAATATAGACTTCCTCTTCAAGATCTACATTAAAAAATGGAAATTTAAAATCCATTTGATAACTTTGTAGTTCTTGTGAGCTGCAAAGGCCAAGAATAATTTGACTGCCTCAATTCTAGCTACTGGTGCAAAGGTTTCATTGTAATCAACTCCTTCTTTCTAAGAATATCCCTTACACACTAGTCTTTCTTTATTTCTAACAACCTTACCATCTTCATTAAGTTTGTTTCTAAATACCCATTTTGTTCCAGTTACATTTTTATCTTTAGGCTAGGGAACTAATGTCCAAGTATTATTTTTCTCAGTTTGTTCTAATTCTTCTTCCATAGCTTTAAGCCAAAATTTATCTTCACATGCCTCATTAACGGATGATGGTTCAATTTGAGAAATAAGAAATACCTCTTCATTTGCCAATCTTCCTCTTGTCATAACTCCTTTAAATTTGTTTCCAATTATCTAATCTTCAGAATGATTCAATTTTACATACCGGGGTGTCTTACTTTGTTTTAGTTCTTCAATTACTGTGGAATTCTCTGATGGTAATGGGGTAACTGGATCTTCATTCTGTACTGGTGGATCTAGTGTAGGTTCATTTGTCATAATTTTTGTTGCCGGTTTAGAGTCTATATACCTTGAAGTTCCTCTGAATTGTTCATCAATCTTTACATTTGTACTCTCAACAATTTTCTGCAATCTCTTATTAAAACATCTACATGTCTTTCTCTTAGATGAATAACCAAGAAATATTCCTTCATCACTTCTAGGATCAAATTTTCCAATATACTCATCTCTTCTAATATAACATTTACTTCCAAAAATTCTGAAATACTTAAGAGTAGGAGTATTACCAAACCATAGTTCATGAGGGGTCTTACCGGTTTCACCTTTGATGTGAACTTTGTTGAATGTATAGACGGTTGTGTTGATTGCTTCTCTCAATTATACATGTGGTAAATTTTCTTCAGATAACATACTTCTTGCTACATCCAAGATAGTTCTATTTTTCCTTTCAACAACTCCATTCTATTATAGTGTCCGAGGTGCTGATAGTTGTCTTTTGATTCCATTCACTTCATAGAATGTATTAAAGTCCTTAGATGTGAATTCTCCTCCTTGATCTGATCTTAAACATTTGATTTTCTTACCGGTTTCATTTTCAACCATTGCTTTGAATAGTTTGAACTTTCCAAGTGCTTCTAATTTTTCTCTGAGAAAAGTAACCCATTACATTCTAGAATAATCATCAATAATTAGCATGAAATATCTATCACCTTGTAAGCTTTTAGTTCTGGCTGGACCACATAAATTAGTGTGAATCAAATCAAGAGCATTATTGGATTTTTCTGGAATACTTTTGAAACTAGCTCTAACTTGTTTTCCAAATTGACATTCCTTACAAATTGTATTCTAAGGTTTCACAATTTTAAGTAGATCTCTAACTGCCTTAGAAGTACTGATCTTCACAATGCAATCAAAGTTTACATGACATAGTCTCTTATGCCATAACCAACTTTCATCTATATGTGCAATCAAGCATGCCTTTTCATTGTTATTCAAATGAAAGATATTACCTCTAGTCTGATTACTGGTTGCAATTTCTAAACCAGTTCTATTCATGATTTTGTATTTTCCATTTTTAAATTGTAACTAAAATCCTTTCTCAACCAATTGACCAACACTTAAAAGATTATGCTTTAATCCTTCAACATAGTAGACATTGTCAGTGTTATGGTTACCATCAAGAGATATTGTACCCTTACCTTTGATTGAACAGGCTTTGTCATCTCCAAATCTTACTAAACCTCCATTGTATTCTTGAAAGTTCAAGAATTTACCTTTGTCTCCTGTCATATGATGTGAGCATCCTGAGTCAATGATCCATTCATCCTTTACTTCAACTTTAGCTGCTAGGGCTTGTTCTACCGGTTGAGCAGTAGGTGTCGGTTGATCTTCTGTTATAGCAACAAAAACTCATCCATTGTCTGCTGGATCCTCATCAGAATCATCAGTCACACCTTCATTAGCAATGTAACAAGATTTGTCTTTGTTCTTCTTAAATCTGTATCTCTAATATTCAGGATTAGGCTTGTATGTTCTTCTAGCTTCTTCTCTTAGTCTAGAATGTCTATCAGGGCATCTCGAAGCCATATGACCAATCTTATTATAGTTAAAACATTTAAAGGGTACTTTACCTTCATATTTACTTCCAACTGGACCTTTTGGCATTTTCCTTGCGAATAGTGCTTCAAGTTCTTCATTCTCCTTCCTAGTTTCTTCAAGTTCTCTTGCATAAAAGGCTTTCCAATCTGATTTATCAAATGATGGAGTAGATGATGTTGATGCTCTAAAGGCCAAATCTATCTTTATAGTAGCAACAGGACCAAATTCCTCAATTTCAAAAGCTGAAAGTTTTCCAATCAATGTATCCCTAGTTATTGATGTATTAGGCATTGTTCTCAACTCATTTATAGCAATAACCTTCATTTTATATGCTGGTGGCAATCCCAAATAGCTTTAGCAATAGACCTATCTAATAATCCCATGATTTGTTGATCTGATAAAATGCTCAAAAGTGCTTCTCTTGCTTTGCAATCATTCTCCTCATCTTTAGCTAAGGTAGTTGGAGCAGTCTGACCAGCTACATCAGCAGTATAACCATTCTTTGTAACTTCCCAGATGTGTTTACCAATGCAATTCAGATGTGTCTCCATTCTGATCTTCCATATCCCATAGTTGGTTCCATCAAGTTTAGGACTATCCTTCCCGAAATAATTAGTAGTCATTGGATCTCCTCAAGTTGTTAAACTTCTGCAAAAGAGGACTAGGCTCTGATACCAATTGTTAGGTCCCGAAGACAACTAAGAGGGGGGGGTGAATCAGTTGTCAAATAAATTCAAACCAAAAACAACTTAACCAACTTAATGCTTAATACCGGTAAACCAGTTAAGTATGTCAATAGATAGTGTTAATAGTTAATTGCTATACCAGTAAAGATTAATGCATGAAACATAAACATAAAGTCATCCACAACACATAACACTAATGTTTGTATGTGGAAACCCTGTAAGGGAAAAAAACCACGGTGAAAAACCTTACCCACAATTAGATGATACTACTGCAGATAGTAGGTGTACATAAATGGGGTCTGCACATGCAGAAAGGCCAATAGCCTAGAGCTCACTTCTCAATCACAAAATGGGAGTCACACTGACTACAGTTGGATGGTTAAATCCAATAAGAACGTACTGCACAAAATAACATCTTCATATGCTGGATTCAATACCGATGTAATGTTGACATGCTTCTACAAAAACCTAGCTTCACCTTCAAATGATGTCTTTGTGTATAGCTCTACTTAATCTCGCATATACCTTCTCTTAATTCTTTTTCGCATTCCACATTCGATCTTACAAATAAGATCTTACATTTATACCATAACCTAAGACCAATTTTAGTAGGTCAGCTCTACAAGATATTACAATAAAAGCATTTTACAAACAATATAATATCCGATGCAATAACTGATTAAACATGTCAGCTTAATGCATTTACAACAATAACAAATCATCTCCATAGCGTGCCATGTTGATCTGGAAAAGAAAAACCTACCGGTGTAACCCTAGGTAACCCTGGACCTATTTGCCGGTAAAAGCAAATATGAATATACCAATGATTAATTCTTCAAAACAAAGTGTCCACATGATGTCTTCGACATTACCAAGTGTCTTCCATATCATTCCAAGTGCCAGTGATCATTATATCCTACCGGTGAACCATATACTAGTAACTGTGCAATAGTTACTTGCTTGCCAGTGAATGCTGTTGGATCTCCAAAGTGCTAGTGTTTTAGTAGGTGTTGACATCAATGACAAAAACATACCAAAATACCAACATCCTCAACAACTCCTGCACTTGTCTATTCAACTCTTCATTCTCTACAAGTGTCATCTAGTGTGATGCTTTATTAGGCATACTAGCTTTGGTAATTAGGTCCATGCAATGACAGATACTTCTTGTAGGGGGCAATCCATCAGGCACATTATTTGAAATGTGTTGCTAGCAAACTAGCAGGAAACTAAGAGGGGGGGGGGGTGAATTAGTTTTCATCAAACTCAAACAAATTAACCTTAACTTTAGATCTGATCATGAACAACAATAACATAAATAATCACCACATCAACAACACACATAACACATAGATTTTGACGTGAGAAAACTGGTTAAGGGAAAAACCATGGTGGAAACCTACCCATAATAAAATAATACTCTGCAGTAGTATGTGAAAATATTACAATGGAGAATGCACATGCATTTAGGCACACTACCTAGAGCTCACTACTCAAAAACAACAAAGGGCTACAAGGCTCACTATCTTACAAAGATCAGACAACAATCTAGATTACATGAATTGAAAGAATAACATCTCCAAATGTCTGATTACAGTTTCGGTTAAGAACACTATCTGCACAACAATTAATCTTTTCTCTTCCATACTTCCAAATGATAAATTCACTTGTTATCACATACAATATTCTCTCAAATTATAAACACAACCACAAACACACAACTTACATGATTACATCACCTATTTATACAATTCATCAACCTTAACCTAAAGGTCGGCTCAACACATAAGACCTGATTACAAAATTACATCACATGATACATAAATCCATAACTGGACCAATACAATGTCAACAAGGACATAGCATGGACCCAAATCAAATCCTCAAACGTGCAACACTGCCAAATAATTCACCAAGATCATCGATAACATGCTACACCAACAAATATGTTGCATAACATGAAGGATACCATGAAAACAATAAAATATTCATTAACATGCACCACGATCAATGTGGACCACCAAAATGCATAGGACATGATTAGAGAACATCAACAAGAAACATGAATTCCACTACAATCACCGTAACAACTCGAATAATAAGAATCGTCATTAACACCATCATTGGAGCTCAAAAACACCAATTGACAAAATAAAAGATACACTTGAAAAGTTCCAAATAATGAACCATCCAATTAGAGGACACACATGAACATCCCAAATCCTCCAAAATCCACAACTCAAGATATCATCATTCTAGAGCAATATGAATCAAAACCACAACTCTGCAACATAGAACACTAAAAAACTAGTCCACACACAACTCAACCAAATCACCTCATAGCATCATGAAAATACTGAATCAACTAGAGATAAGCATCTTGAAAACCAATAAACTACATCAGCACATCTACAATAGATCACCAAAACCAACTCTCCCCAACAACCAATTCTCTGCAACACAAGAATATGTTGACATCAATGACAACAACACATTCCAACAATTCTAATATCCAACAATATCCCCTTTGGAATTGATGGAAACATATGCATATGAAAAAAAATCAATGCAAATAAATAAATCAACATCCAACAATTTGTCAAAACTCTCAAAACTCTCCCCCTGAGATCAACATAGGATATAGCATTTTTTCACATGCATCTCTCTCCCTTTGACAACAATGCCAAAGACACATACAAGATCACAATTCTCTCTCTAATAAGCTCTCCCCCTTAGGATAAACTCATAAATCTAAACAAGTGAACCATGCATTTACTACTCCCCCAAAGAAACAACACCAACTCATCAATCCAGATAATAGGATAAGACAATGAAGTCCACCCAATCGATGCAGCTCAAGGCATCTAGTTCATAGCAGGAGGGGTAATCACCCCTAAATTCTCTCTCAGATATACAAATTTATCAGCAAGCAAAGGTTTTGTAAATATATCAGCAATTGTTTCCTTAGTAGATACATACTCCAATCTAACTTCTTTCTCATTCACCTTATGTCTCAAGAAATGAAACTCGATAGGTATATGCTTTGTCTTAGAAATATTGATAGGACTAGAATTGTCATGATATATAACAATAGGCTCATGATAAACAACTCTAATATCCTTCAACATCTACTTCATCCAATGTACCCAAGTACAGTTGGTAGGAGTAGAAATGTATTCAGATTCTATAGTAGATGAAGAAATAGAATATTGCTTCTTACTTGTCTAGGCAACCAACTTCTTTCCCAAAAGGACTGCTCCACCAATAGTGGTCTTTGGGTCATCAACATCACCTTCCCAATCAACATCAATATAAGCATTTAAAGTGAAATCATCTTCCTTCAGATACCTCAAACCATAATCAATTGTCCCTTTAAGTATCTGAATATCCTCTTTATAGGAGTAACATGAATTTCCTTAGGATCAGCTTGAAATCTTGCAACAATGTATACAACATTCATAATGTCAGGCCTAGTCTGAGTCAAATATAGCAGTATCTCAATCATAGATCTATACAAGGTCTGGTTAGCCTTCAAAGATTCATCATCTTTTGTTATCTTACACCCAGTCACCATAGGAGTTCCAACAGGTTTGGAATCATCTAATGCAAACTTCTTCAATAATTCCTTCACATACTTAGATTGAAATATGAAAATGCATTTATCAGATTGTGTAATTTGCAATCCCAGAAAGAACTTCATCTCACCTATCATAAACATCTCAAATACCCTTTGCATATCATTAGCAAAATTCTTACTCAAATCATCATCTCCTCCAAAAACAATCATCAACAAAGACTTCAACAATCAAAATATTATCATTATCAATCTTGAAGTACAAATTACCATCAGCAATGTAATGTGGTGAAAAGTGATGAGGAGAGATCAAGTGGAAAACTTTACTCCCCTCAAAAGAGGAATGGAAGTTTCACAAAGTATTCCCTTCAACTTCTCACACGCATTACATTTAAAAGAGGGGGTTGAATTCACTAGATCCAATCCCAATGGAAAGAGATTGAATGCTAAATGAATTGTAAGGAATTGACAATGGATTTGGAAAGTAAAGTAACCCTCTTTTAAAATAGACAAGCTGATTTAAACGAATTGAAACTAAGTGTGAAGATGACAAAAAAATGATTATATCTTGAGATAGAGATGCATGATGAAGTTGTGTACCTAGAATTAGTAGGTAAGAAGTAGAGACGGAGCTCCCCTGCAAATTTGAGCAGAAGTTGCCAGGACTAGGTTGAAAGTGTAGTTGGTCCTCCGAAGAATCTGCACGCCGAAAAGGGTTTTTCTATCGCTGAAAATGAAGCCTAAAGCTACAATTACAATTGCGCACCTGCAACCTACACATAGAAAAGAGAGGAAATGTTGTTGGGATTGGGGGTTTGCCTTCAGGTCAAACCCCATATTGGAATTAACCAAGTATTTGAAAACACTTGCAAGTAAATGAAAGGAAACATTTGAAGTAAAATTCACCTCAAGAGAGGATGCAATTGAAATGTTGATAGAATTGATTGAAAGAATATGCAGAATATAATGTTTTAAATTTTGGTAGAGATCTCCTCTTCAATGGTTGAATCCTTGACTTGAATGCAACACCTAGCCTTGAAAGGAGACTTGGAATGCTCAATGCTTGAATGGATTCTTGAATGCTTAAATGTGCTTTATGATCAACTTGTTGTCACTTATCATCGCTTTTCTCATGAACTTAATTTTTTCTTATTGGAGTTATACAAATAGGAGGGGAGATGCTCCTTATATAATTGCCAATTAGGGGTTTTTAACTGATTTTTCATCTTAGGCCGACATAGGAAAACTTTTTCCCCCTCACAATTGACAAGACCAAAGTAGGATTTGATCAAGGGAGGCCCAAAAATAGGGTAGGGATAGGGGTGCCACACCCCTATCCTAGGGGCGATAAGGGTGCCATGCCCCTGTCCTACCCTAATTCAGGATAGGCGGTGATAGAAAGCAATGCAGGGTGCAAGTTTCAGGTATTTTGAGCATGTTTCGGGTCTCCAATCAAGCTTAGGGATTCATCCACCAATGCAAAGACCCAAATGTGGTCAAAAATTGCAGGGTCGCAATTTTATGACGCTACAAGCAGTACCTTTACAAAATCCCAACTTCATCAAATACCTATCCAATCTAGCATACCAAGCTCTAGGGGCTTGTTTAAATCCATACAATTCTTTTTTCAATCTATAAACCATATCTTCTTCATCTGTCAATGAAAATCCATCTAGTTGCTCAATGTAGACTTCCTTTTTGAATTCACCATTCAAAAAGGATGACTTCAATCCATCTGATATACCTTGAATTTCATATGAGCAACATATGCAAGAATTAATCTAACAACTTCAATTTCTAACCACTAGAGGAAAAGTCTCCTCAAAATCAATGCCTTCCATTTGTAAATATCCCTTACATACTAGTATTGCTTTGTTTCTGACAACTTCTCCAACTTTATTTAGTTTATTTTGAAGCACCCATTTAGTACCGATTACATTCTTGTCCTTCGGTCTCAGAACTAGCTCCCATGTTTTATTCTTTTCAATCTGATCTAACTCTTCTTCAATAGCTTTAACCCAATTTTCATCTTCACAGGCTTTAACAACATCTTTAGGCTCGATTTTAAAACTAAAAATGTCTCTTCAATAAAAATTCTTCTTCTAGTCATCACACCTTTATTTTTTATCACCAATAATCTGATTTTCTGAATGATTTAGTCTTACATACCTCGGGGTCTTCTAATTATTCCGATTTTCAGGCTCTTGAACTTCTTCACCAATAGTAGCATCAACATTCACTATCTCTACTTCTACCAGATCACTCTTCTTCATGCTTGAACTCTACACTTGCTTTGAATTAACATCTTGATCATCAAACTCATATCCACATGCTCTGATCTGCTTCCCATGATTCTCATCAACCTTCACATTTGTACTTTCCACTATCTTTCTTAGTCTCTTGGTGTAATATTGACATGATTTTCTCTTAGTAAAATATCCCAAAAGGATTCCCTCATCACATCTTGCATCAAATTATCCTATATCCTCATCTCTTTTGATATAACATTTGCTTCCAAAGATTCTAAAATATCTAACTGTAGGAACATGACCAAACCATAGTTTATAAGGGGTCTTACTGGAATCACCTTTTATATGCATCCAGTTGAATGTGTATAAAATAGTGCTAACAACTTCTCGTCAGTAGATATACGAAACCTTTCCTTCAATCATCATAGTTCTAGCAACATCCAAAACATTTATTTTCTTTTTTTCAACAATTCCATTCTGCTGAGGGGTTCTCGGAGCAGATAACTATGTCTAGATTCCATTCTCTTCACAAAAAGAATTAAACTCACCAAAAATGAATTCACCTCCTCTGTCAGACCTTAGGCACTTCAGCTTCAATCCTATCTCTAT
This sequence comes from Cryptomeria japonica, assembly GCF_030272615.1. NCBI lineage: Eukaryota > Viridiplantae > Streptophyta > Pinopsida > Cupressales > Cupressaceae > Cryptomeria > Cryptomeria japonica. Next base: position 341,352,430 of record NC_081414.1, read on the forward strand.
CTCCACTTTAGCTTTGAATTTTTTAATTTCTCCAGTGCTTCGGATTTCTCCCTTAGAAAAGTGACCCACATCATCCTAGACTAGTCATCAATCAGCAACATAAAATATTTGCCTCCCTGCAAGATTCTTACTCTATAAGGTCCACATAAATTAGTATGCACAAGATCTAACAATCTATTAGATGTATACAGTTTTCTCTTGAATGAAATTCTTGTTTACTTTCCCAATTGACATTATTTACATACTGGATTAGTAGGCTTCACTATCTTAGGTAGATCTCTAATAGTTTGAGTAGAACTAATATTAATCATGCAATCAAAGTTAACATGACACATTCTCCTATGCCACAACCAACTATCATCAATCTAATCAATCAAGAAGATTTTCTCACCAACATTCAAATGAAAGCTATTACCTTTAGTCTTAGTACCTGATGCAATCTCTATACTAGAGCTATTCAAGATCTTACATTTCCCATTCTTAAACTAAAAATCATATCTCTTATCAACCATTTTTCCAAAACTCAAAACATTATGCTTCAAACCTTCAACATATAGAACATCATCAAAATTATGCTTACCATTAAGAGAAATAGAACCTCTACCATGGATTACACAAGCTTTATTGTCTCCAAATCTCATGAAACTGCCATCATACTTCTCCATATTCACAAATTTACCTTTATCTCCTATCATATGATGTGAACAACCACTCTCAATCACCCATTCATCTTTCTCATCAATCTTACCAGCCAAAGATTTCTCTTCAACATTACAACTTGTAGAATCAACAGATACCAGATCATCTTCCTTGATAGCAATGAACACAAATTCATCTTCAAAATTCCCTTTCTTAGACTCCTCATTTGCTACACCTTCATCAACAAAATAATAACATTTCTTCTAATATCTATACTTCCAGTTAGACTTGTAAGGCTTATCATACTTTGACACATTTTCTACTCTTTAAAGACACCTAGAAGCAAAATGAGCAATATTATTGCAAGAAAAATATTTCAAAGGCAACTTCCCTTCATACTTACCGGCTCCCTTTGGAAATCTTCTAGCAATAAGTGCTTCAAGCTCTTCTATCTCTCTTTCATATGTGGACACCCTAGTTTAAATTTCTCTCGCATTATACTTCTACTTCCCAAATATAGTAGCTTTGAATGCAGTCTCAGTTTTACCATGTGATTCACCAAGTTCACTTAGTTCAAAAGAAGGAAGTTTACCGACCAACATATCTCTTGTCACAGTTGTCACAGTCCTAATCTCTTCAATAGCAACAAATTTATGTTTATAAGCATGAGGCAAAGATCTCAATATGTTAGCCACAATCTCATCTTCCTCAAGAACTCCACCAACACATTTGATGTTCATCATAAGATCATTCACTTTAGGCATAACGGATGTAATATTCTCATCTTCTCCCATTCTCACCAACTCATATTTTCCTTTCAAGCTCTACAATTTAGCAACTTTCACATGTTTATCTCCTTCATACAGGGTTTCAAGCTTCACCCAAATCTCATGTGTAGTCTACAATCCCATCACATTAGTCATCTATGTATCAGTTAGGGAACTCAACAATACTTCTTTAGCTCTAATATTGCTTTCAACATCCTTGATCTTAGCTGCAGTAACAAGACCATTCAGATGAACAATGTATGCATTCTTTATGATCTTCCAATAATCCTCTCCAAAACAATTCAAGTGAACTTCCATTTGGTGCTTCCATTTAGAGTAATTAGTTCCATCAAACCTCAAACTCTCCTTGAAAACAATAACTACCATCCCAGATCTCCTCAAGCAGTTAAGCTTCTTCCAAAGTATCTAGCTTTGATACCAATTGTTGGAAGTAAAGCAACAAGAGAGATGAGAAGGGTGAATCAATTTTCACCAAACTCAAACAAATTAACTTTAACTTCAGATCTGATCATGAACAACAATAACATAAATAATCACCATATCAACAACACAAAATTTTGACGTGGAAACCCCAGTTAAGGGAAAAACCATGGTGGGAACCTACCCACAATAAAATAATACTCTCCAATAGTATGTGAAAATATTACAATGGGGAATGCACATGCATTCAAGCACACTACCTAGAGCTCACTTCTCAGAACAACAAAGGGCTACAAGGCTCACTTCCTTACAAAGATCAAACAACAATCTAGATTACATGAATTGAAGGAATAACATCTCTAAATGCCTAATTACAGTTTCGATTAAGTAAACTATCCGCACAACAATTCTTCTCTTCTCTTCCACACCTCTGAATGATAAATTTGCTTGTTTTCACATACAATATTCTCTCAAACCATAAACACAACCACAAACACACAACTTACATGATTACATCACCTATTTATACAATTCATCAATCTTAACCTCAAGGTTGACTCAACATAGAAGACCTAATTACAAAATTACATCACACAATACATAAATCCATAATTGGACCAATACAATGCCGGCAAGGACATAAAATGGACCCAAATCAAATCCTCAAACATGCAACACTGCCAAAACATTCACCAAGATCATCTGCAACACGCTACACCACCAAATATGTTGCATAACACAAAAGATACTACCATACCAATAAAATATTCATTAACGCACACCACGATCAACGTGGAACACCAAAATGCATAGGACATGATCAAAGAACATAAAAAAAAATGTAAATTCCACCGCAATCACCACAACAACTTGGATAATAAGAATCATCATCACCAGAGTTCAAGAACATCAAATGACAAACTAAAAGATATGCTTGTGAAGTTCCAAATCATGAACCATTCAATTAGAGGAAACACATGAACATCCCAAAAACTCTTCAAAATTTGCAACTCAAGATATCATCATTCTGGAGCAATATGAATCAAATACCACAACTCTACAACATGAAACACTGAAAAACTAGTGCACATACCAGACCACACAACTTGACCAAATCACCTCATAGCATCATGAAAATCATACTGAAACAACTAGAGATAAGCATCTCAAAACCCAATAAACCGCATCAGCACATCTGCAACATATAACCAAAACTAACTCTCTGTAACAACCTATTCTCTGCAACACAGTAATATGTTGACATCAATGACAACAACACATTCCAACAACTCTAATATCCAACAAAATGATGTTTCCATACTTTGTCAACAATTCTTTTATTTCCTCTGATGATTCTTCTTTATGCTCAGGATTCTTCGTCTTCTTAGGGATTAAGGAAAAGCACATATTATCAAGTCTCATCGCGTCCAAGAACTTCCTTCCATCAACTAAACAAATTCTTGCATTAGTATAAATTCACTCTTCACAAGGTCCTCTAAAGGCAACAAGATTTGTTTCTCCGCATTAACCACAATAGTATATATATTCCTTCTTCCATCATGCATCGCTTGTCTATCATACTGCCAAGGTCTAACCAACAAGATATGACATACATCCATAGGCATAATATCACACAAAATTTCATCATGATAATCTCTATCTTAAATTTCACCAAACATTGTTCACTTACTAATACCTTATGCTGATCTTGAATCTATGCTATTTGATAGGGCTTGGGGTGTTTCAACCTCTCTAGATTCAACTTAGTCACCATTTCCTTCAAAACAAGGTTATCGGTACTACCACTATCAATTATCACTTTACAACACTTACCAACTACTTTACATCTTGTCTTAAACAAATTCTTCCTCTACAAGGGCTCTTGTTCTCCTCCGGTATGATATAATGCTCTCCTCATCATCAACAATTCTCCATCCTCTAGTCTGTTACCTAATTTTATAGGTTCTTCTTCTGCCAAGGCTTCTCTTCCATGGTTCTCTATCTTCTTTCATTCAAAGGCACGATGTCCTTCCCCTCCACATTTGAAATAGGTTCCTCAAAATACTCTCTTTTCTTGTCTTTTGTCTTCCTTTCCATAACCTTCATTCTAGTAACCTTCATTTTCTTTCTTCTGGTAAAAATTTATGTCAAATCTCTGGTACGAACTACCAACTTGGATAACTTCCTTATCTTTATTTTGATCTACACATGTTCCTCAACCTCCAGAACAGGAAATTCCCCCCTAAAATATTCAACCTCTACCTCACTGCATTTGCTCATGTCTTTTATTCAATTCTTCTTCTACTTTCAAAGCATATTGGTATGCTTCTTCCACATTGTTCAGCTTGATCAAACTAAGTTCATCTTGTATCGACATCCACAATCCATTCAAATATCGGGCAACTTGTTCAACCTCCTCATCGACATGTCCAGATTTGATGTTTAGCTTGTAGAATGCTTTGGTATACTCCATCACACTGGTTTCTTTCTGCTTTAGGTTTTGCAACTTCTGAAATAAATTCACTTGATAGTCGACAGGCAAGAACTTTTATTTTAGCTTACTAACCATCTACTCCCACAATTTGATCTTTTCTTTACCTCTTCTTTGTCGGTCTACCTACAAATGTTCCCACCAAAGAGACACATGACCTTTTTAACCTAGTATAGAAATATTTCACCTTTCGTTTTTTCACAATATTCTCAAAATCAAAATACTTCTCCATCTTCGAGATCCAATCCATCAATTCATCTGAATCCAACTTGCCATCATAATCCAATGGGTTAAAATGTGGTTTGGTGTTTGCTCTACTCAAACCCCTCAAGAACATCTCTTTTTTTGGATCAATCGCTAATTGATTTGTAACTGCTTCTCCCACCTCAACTTCTCCTTCATCATTTCTCACATCTTCAATATGCCAACCTCATCTCTGGTTCATTTCAATAGCTTCTAATCAGGTTGCAATACATCTCAAAATTTCCACATGCTCCACCACCTTTGAGCATTCCTTCACATCATCTTCATGCAATTCCTTTGCAGTTGTGGGTCAGATCCTCAATTCCGCCACCCTACAACAAAATCTTTACAAAATTTTGCAATCTCCAGAATGAAATCTCACTTTGATACCACTTGGTGTAGTCATGGTTAGGAGGGTCCTCAAGGAGAACAATCTGAACCATGCAAGAAATTAAAACAACTCAAATAGAACAATATGATGGAGGTCATGAAAAATTAGATGTATTAAATCAAAGAGATTGACTACAAACTACTGACAACATGTGAGCTACAATATTCAACTTACAGGCCTGATTACAGAATATGTGTGTTATGCAACATTTGGCTCAAGCAAGAATGTGATCCAACTCTGAAACACCTAATCCTTAGATTTATCTTCTATATTCTAATCACTACTTATTACAAGCTTTATTACATTGATTTATATGATCAAGAATGATCCGTATTAGCCCAAGATGAATAAATGCCGATGAATCAAGAGGAAACATGTAAAACAACAAAGTCAGCCTCAACTAAAGAGATTCCTCCAAAAAATCCAAAGGATTAAGTGCAGACCCAAGGGAAGGTCGACCACATGCCAAGGAACATAAGAAATAATGAATTGAAGCTTCGCAAGCTATGAAAGAGATCCACAAGATTTGCCAATAGCAAATAGGTCCAAGCAGTTTTAGTGTTCTAGGCTAGAAAATTGTCTCAGATTTTGGAAGTGACAACTTGTCGGGAAAAGATCCAAAGATCCCGTGGACCAAGAATAAGGTAGATGAACATGTCCATGATCAAAATACAACTTCGCAAGGTTCGGTGAGCAAATGAAAATAAACACTGAATGAAATGTTGAACTGCAAAAACAAGAACAAACTGAAAAAGAAATGTTTTTGGTTGATGCAAGATTGCCAAGAACCAAGGATGCTCCTACATCACTACCAAAAAGGGAATTGTGTAGATATAACATCAACGAATGGATAAGTATCATTACAATGTTCTAAATTCTAATAGCCCATCCAAAGGAATTTTTCTAGTAAGAATGATGGAGAAAAACAACTGGTAGACCATAATTGTTTGGTAAGTTCCTTTATATATTAGTGTGTAGAAGTTTGTTGTAATATATATTTTTTGTCATGGGTATCAAAGAATTACTAGAGCAATATTGGTAGGAATTTTTTATTTTTTTTAGTCACTCAGGGTATCCCCACGACTCAGCCCAACGACACTGGTTTCCCATTATGGGGTGAGCTGAGGCGAGACTAGTCCCTAGAGATGAGCTAAGAAGCCTGTCAGCCAAGCCCATCTGTTTAATCCAAGCCTCAGAGTTGAACCCGTGACCAATGGGGAGAAAACCCATGGTCCAAGCCAACTCTGCTACTTTTCCGGGCTATTGGTAGGAAATTTTGGACTCCCTAAAGGCTTCTCAATTAATTTTATTGAGTTTTGACTTTTAATTATTTCTACTGAATTTCGATTTTGAAAGTCATGATAATGATGTTTATTCTTGAATTGTATATAGTGGCTCCAATAAATCATGCCCATCTAGTTGCCACACAAATTGAATAATTCTTAAAGGATGAGGACCTTTCAAAATTTGTCTTGGCAGCAAAAAATATCATGCATTTGAATGCATTAATAATTTCATATTTGATGTCCCTGAAGTCACAAGAATTTTTCATTAATTCATGCATTGATTTTCACAGCCATGATTTCTCTACCATTGTCCTTAAAGACTATCCAAAATGTAGATAAACACCTAGCTCCTAATATGTATTAATCAATCTATTAATGATATTTTGGGTAGAACACCTATGCAATTATCACAATTATAAACCATCACTACTTTATTTTAATAAGTAACAAAAATTATATTTTATAACTTCATTTCATAATGAATTTTCAATTAAATTTTATCTTTAATTTCCTAGCGATGTATCTTTTGAACCTCTTATGGGTGCAAGTGCTAGTATTAGCTAGCATGTGGAGAAAACATCATATTGGAATGTTAGAGATTTGTGTGGCTTAGCAATGGAGCTGGAAATGTATTTTGATTTCCAAAATGATTGTATGATAAACATATGAAATTTTGTGAGTGACACTAGTAATTTTAATCTACTATAGTTGTTAAAGAGGTTATTAAATTAGATCTTTCTCAATAGTTCTATTACAATAGTTTAATAGGGAAACTTGTTCTTATTTCTATGCATATTTATTTTGCATGTTTGTGGCTATCCTACAAATAAAACTTGGAATAAAATATTACAAAACTTGCAAACTTATAAACACAAATTCAATACATTGTCATTATTTATCTCATCTCTTGAAAACTACTTGATTAAATGCATATGGTGGAAGAGATAGTGTTTGATGCAAATTTCTAAAGAAAATTGGAAAAATTAGGAAAGGGTTCTTTGAATTGTTGAGTTCAATATGAATTATTGTCCATTGAGTATGATCAAGAAAATTATACCCTTTGAGGGTCATCAAATAGCTCTATCAAAGATCAATATGTATTATTTTCGAATAATTTAGTAATCTATGATTCATGATTTTAAGACTGGGAACTTGACATTCCAGTTCAAAGCTACACCCTTCTAAGGGTCACAATGTAGCTTGATGGAGTTCTACTTGATTCAAGATTTGTTTCTTCAAAGAAAGATCTTCTCAATAATTTGTACATTTATTTTATTTTTTCAACAAGTTTTGTTATGGTCTTAAGGGGGGGTCCCTTGGCAAGGTGAAATTTGAGGTTTTAGGGTACATTTGTAAAAATGATGTAATAAAGGGGGAAATGTTAGCAAATGTTAGCATAGGAAAGTTTGAGGGTAGTTATATTACATCGAATTGTCTATTAGACAATGGTAAATTTGAGATGTCAATCGATTGTGTTGGTTACTAACCAACTTTTCCTAGTTAAACTCACTTACTTGTGCATGTTTAAGTCATCAATCAATAATAATTTTTTCACCATTTTTCTTCAGTTTAAGAGGATATGGTTGTAATTTTATTGACTAGGAACCAATAATTATCAAGTCACACCTTTAAACATGTATTCAAACATAATCAATTATGAATTACATTCAGTTTCATGCATGGCAACTCTTTGGAAACACTATCTAACTTTACATGGTCACATGGCCAATCAACTTAACCAATATGAAATACCTGTCTTAAAAGGTATAAATAGAAAATTATTTGATTCTAGAAAGTGGTTGAAGTTTTTGCATGTTGAATGAAATATTCACGATTTCCTTTCATATTAAAGGAATATCTCAAGTGATAAATATTGAAACAATACAATTTTTATGGGCATTCATTTATACTCTAGACTTTGTGAAGGAATATAATTATGTAAAGGTTTGTTATTCCAAGTGTTTGGACTTAGGTTGGGTACATGCTTGAAGGAGTTGTAGTTATCCTCGATATCTCATTTGTGAATATGTGTATTGATTATAATTGGTTAGCGTAAGGTTTAATGTATCTCTAAGGTTCTTGTAAGTACCATTCTTTGAAATGCATGATGCTTGTATGCTACACAAGGATTGTTAAAGTATTCTTGATTTTAAACTCCTTGTTAAATATTTGTAATACAAGTTTTAAGATTATATAGCTACACTTATGTAATTTTCAATTTAGTCTTGGTTTATTTTTTCTATTTTAAATCACATCATGCATGGTAAATAAAAGATTAAATATATCTGATAGCTTGGCTATGAAATTTAAACTTTTTTCCTCACTCAAAATCAAAGCATCATATTATTTTTTGATCACTTCACATACCAATACAATTCAAATTTTTGAAACCTAAATTCATTCAAACATTGTTATTATTCATCTATTTTTTCAAATTGTGTAGCTTAGTAATCTAGAATTGCCACCATCTTACACATGTCTATAATAGACAAATCTCCATAAAGTTATGTTAGTTTATTTACCAAAATTTTCATGTATGAAGTATGCTCTTTCAACCACACATCCTTTTGGGGTTTAAATGTTATTTTTGAATAGCTACATGCATGACAGTACTATGTGCTTTAAGATGTTCTTAGTTCTTAAGCTTGCAAAGTTGCCTAAATGAAGTTTAGTAACACATATTTGGATTCCGTGTACTTAGAGTTAGTTTTCTACCAAGAATAGTTCTCATTATTTTATTTCTCCATAATTTTCCTTAAAAATCTTCTAGGATCACCTCACAAGCCTAGCATATAGTAAAGTGAAGAAGATATACCTTTCCTTAGGCATTAGCCTTGATTTTTCCTCTACTTAAACATGAACATCAACTGAATATACTCAAGGTAACATCCCCAACCTTGATAAATAGGTCTACCCTTTAGTATTGGAGGGAAAACAACTTTAATCATAAACACAATAGTGATATAGACAAAAATTGCAAGTCTATCTAGTCTATAATTCTTGAAAATCTCTACCAACTATTAAATTTGAATAAAGAAAATAATTTTACTAAGTTCATTTAGCTTAGTTAAGAGGCTTCTCAATATTTGAAGCATTCATGACAACTTTTAACATTAATTAATAAATTAATAATATGATAGTCACCTCATCTGAATCCATTCATTCATTTAGATTTATATAACATTTTATTTGAAGTTAATCTTATATCGAAATGAATGTTAGTCCTAAAAAGTCATTACATCAGGAAGCATTTTACAATAGTAATGTATGGATTATCATATCATAACCATATAAATAATGATAACCAAAACTCTAAACACATATTTAGTTTTGACTTGTTTTATTTACTTAAAAATATTTTTAATTGTCAAGAGTTATTATATAAAATAATAATAATAATAACTCTTAATCTTAATTAATAATATCCTCTAGAGTAGTCAATAAGGTTGTGTTCAAATGGTAATGTCATTAGGTTTTCATGTTTAGATCCTTCAAAGTGACATCTTTATAATCTATGTTGACTTGAATTGACTAAATGAATTATGTGATTTTTAAGTTGAATAAAATAAGTCTGTATATATAAAATTGTTTTTATTATTTAAAGAAAAAAACAAATACAAATTAAGAATAATCATTTCTTCAATTTATATCCTCTTATTTGTTAGAAAGATTGTTTGAAAAAAAAGAGTACATCCAATGAAAATTTGTTTAAAAATTTAATATAATTTTTACGTAGGAAACTTTGTAAATTATAAATATTTTTTTAATTTGACTCGACAAAATTGTTGGGAATTGGAATAGACGATCGGCGTAAGTAGGCAGAAACTAATAGCGATTGTTTTATGATCATTTAAGGAGATATATGCCTTGTGAAGAATCTCAAAAGTAAGCTATCATATGTATTATGTCTAAAGCTGCTATTGATTTTCTTTAACCGCTGAAATGTTTCCTTCTCTCACTGACATAAAATCGTGCCTTCAAACTTATTGTGGCTAAGACGCAACTCTCCGAGATTGGAAGCACTTCATAGCCCAGGGGGAATCTCACTGCTAAACTGGTTGTTGCTTATATCCAACCGAATCAGATTCTTCGCTTCGCCAATTGCAGATGAAATGGGGCCTTCAAACTTATTGTGGCTGATATTCAGATACTCTAGAGATTTGCAATCTTCAAACGACGAAGGCAGACTACCGTTGAAATTATTTGAAGATCCAGAAAAGCCATAGACCGCTCCTCCTCGACACAGATTCTTTGGCAGAGGACCTTCCAATTCGTTTCCCCTCACTAGAACGAGAACGAGATTGGAGGATGTACCCAAACTCTGGGGTAACCATCCACTGAGCCTGTTGCCGAACAGCTTCAAATAACTTAAGTAACGTAGTGTGCCGAGCTGAGCAGGTATCTCTCCGGTAAGTCGATTGTTGAACAGCTGCAGACAATTCAAATATGTGAGATTGGCGAATCCGTCGGGAATTGTGCCGTGAAGCTGATTGTCACTAAAATCCAAACTGGATAAGCTCTTCAGTTGGCCAATGTTGGCCGGAATTTGTCCAGACAAATTGTTGTGATAGAGATATAATTCTCTCAAATTCGAGAGAGCCATTAAACTGGTAGGAATAGCACCCGAGAGATAATTCAACGACAAATCCAACCACTCCAAATGGGTTAAATTGCCAAAGAAAGTCGGAATTCCGCCTTCAAGATTACAGCTATATAGCCATAACTCCTGCAGGTGCTTTAAATTGCCAAGCTCTGTGGGCACTACACCAGGACTCAGAGGATTACCACCAATCGTGAAGTTCTTCAGAGACTCCAAATTCCCGACAAATTTAGGAAATGCCCCGCTCAAACTATTTTCGTGGAAGAAGAGAGCTTCGAGCTTTGGCAACATTCCGAAAGCTGGAGGAATGAAGCCACTGAAATCATTAAATGACAAGTTCAACTCTCTCAACTCACTCAATTCAGAGATACGAGAGGGCAGCATACCAGAAAACTTGTTACTCGACAAATCGAGCTTCTGCAAACGCTTGCATTGCAAGAGAGCAATGGGGAAGGGACCGCTGAAAGCATTATCTTGGAGAGTCAAGGCCGTGAGATTAGAAAGACCGCATATAGCGGAAGTGAGGTTGCCAGAAATGGAGTCTCCCGTGAGATCAACAGTGGTAACGGTGTTGAAAGTATCATAGGAGATTCCTGTCCAAGCACATGGATTTTTATGAGACTCATTCCAGTCGCTCAAAGCATTTCGGATGTCCCTCCAATCTCCCTTCTTGATTTTAAGCAGAATTACGCCATCTTGCGATAGGGCAATGCACTGGAGAAGCAAAAGTAAAAAGGTGAGAATGAAGCAAAAGAAAGCGAGAGCACGAATGTGCATTATTGGTGCCATAATATGTTTTAGCCAAAGAAACGCTCTACTTGCAGAAATATCAGAAAAGCTCTTTCAGATTTATAAGCCTCGTCAATACATTTTCTTTCTCACTTCCAAAAGATGGTAGAAATATTGGGACTGCCTAGACCGAAATATTCGGTAACAAACTACCACTGATTAGCCCGTAATAAGGCTGGGCTCCATGGAGGGGCTTCCATAAAAAATAGCAGGATCTGTTGATTTTTTTTGGAAAATTTTAAAGTTCTATAATAAAAGCAATTAAAAATAATTTATTTTCTTTTAAAATTATTTTTAACTAGAAATTAAATTTAGATGTTTGATAAATGACAATAACATTCTTAAGCTAGTGGGACAATTTCTAGCTCACCCTTTTTTCACCCACAACTTGAAAAGTAGAGGCTTCTATTTTTTGGGAAAAGATTCCAAATAATCTTACAACACAATTTTTTTTAATATATGAGACCACTTCTTCCTTTAAAATAGAATTTAAGCCCACTCAAGGACCCCGCCTAAGAAAATTGTTGTGTACTCATGTTTGAAATTTGGTAGTCTCCAAAGTTTTTGAAATATTAGACTACATGTTTTCTAAAATTTATTAAATCTTGAAATTTTATTATATATATATATATATATATATATATATATATATATATATATATATATATATATATATATATATATATATATATATGTATATATGACATTTTTCTTTTATTTTTAGAATATTTTTAATATGATTTTTTTAAATATTTGAAATATAAATTTAGAAATTTATTTAATTGTCACAATAAATTAAAGTTTTTTTGTTTTGTTTTTTCTTATTGTCTTTTTTTTGTTATTTTTATTTTCATACTTTTATATAAACACTCTATATTAGTGCAAATTTTCAATTAAGAGATTAAAAAGAAAGAAGAGGTTGATGTTATCACATATAGATAGACAAATTTGTTAGAATGTAATTTGTATGAAATGTCACAATTTCCCAAATGTCTTGGTTGTGCTCTTAAATTTGTTTGACCTAAAATGAATATTGTAAAAATTAAAAAGAAAAATAATAAAGATTTTATATTTGAATTTACGTTTCTTAGAGTGATGAAATTGTATATTTTAAAATTTTCATTCAATACATTTGATGTATTTTCTCACAAATCAAATTTAGAATATGTTTCTCAGATAGCCAATACGACTATTTTTTAAACTCTAATTTTTTAGAATTTAAAAATTGTATTTCTTTCCAAATCTTACTATAGTATGAACTTTGTAGTCATTTGAATTTACTAGAAACATTTTTTTACAAATCCATTTTCCTTTTATTCGAGTAGCTTCAAATTTTCTTGTGGCTTTTTTCCAAATTCTCAGACTATATTTTCGAGAATTTGAAAGGTAAAATGTATTGTAGGCTTTTTGATAGATGCTCTTTGATAATTTTTTATTTTTTTTATAATCTATATTTTCTTAAAATATATCTATTTTTTCTTAAAAATATAGTTGTATTTGGAAATCACATATCAATATAGATTCAATATGGCAGAGTTCAAGATCTAAATCCATTCTTTCAATTGTTCTCATGTCTAATTTTCATTTTTTTCCCTATCTACCTATTTAGCTAGTGACACCTAAATGTTGTGAATGTCACCTTCATGTGTAGCTTGACCAATATCAATTTAAGAAAATTGGTATCCAATTTTAATCATATATTCTTCACCCTTTCCTATGGTGGGCTCTATTTATTCCACATATTGGTTATAAAAATATCTACCATCAACCTAAATGTAGTATTTCCTTCTTTAGAGAGGTGTCATTTGTAAGGTTCCTATCATTCCATCAAATTGTAGATCTACAACCTATATATGTCTTCTTTTTTACCAGCTATTTATTTCAACCAAGGAGAGGGAGGAATAGTAGATCCTTTCATAGAATTAGAAGTGGGAGCAATAGAAATGGAAGAAAGGTAGTTTTGACAACAATTTTGGTCACAATTTTATTTTGTGGTAGAGATGGAGGAGGTCAATTTTATGGCGGCGGTAAATGGTTAAGAGCATGTAGATGTGGAGAATTGGTATGTGAAATGAAATGGCATTAATCTAAATTTATCAATTGGAATGTTCTAAGAGATTGAAGTCCCTTTTAATTCAAGTTTCTTTTTGGCTTTGCATCTCCTTGAGCACATGAATTTTTTAAATAAACACTCACTTTGAGATCATATTCACATCCTCCTCTAGAATTATTTGATCTTGAACTTGTAGAATACACAACAGTAGATTGATATCTTGAAACTTTATTTTAAAGACAAGATAACACATCCTAGAAAACATAAAATAATTTAATACATGATGGTAAAGAATAATTGAGATAAGATTTAGTAATTCCATCTTAATTTTTTTGAAAAAGATTGAAATTATGTCATTTAAATGAAAACGTTTATAGAGGTGACAACACACAATTAAATTTTTTTTCATAGTCATAATTTTATAATCCAACAATTCATTGTACAACATATAAATTAGAAAATATATCATAAGAATTAGAAATTATTTTTAAAATTAGAATTCCATATGGATGGCACTCTAAATTAATGCAAACTACATTATGGAGAAATGCCAATAAAATACACTTCAAATGTTATATAATAACAACATAATTACATATTTCAGGAGACCTAACATAATATCACATCATGCTTTTAAAAATAGAGGGGCTCTTAATTTTTTTTTTAAATAACATGTTATACAGTTATACAGCCATAACTCCAGCAGTTGCTTTAAATTGCCAAGTTCTGTGGGCACCACACCAGGACGTAGATGATTACCACCAATCATGAAGTTCTTCAGAGACTCCAAATTCTCGACAAAAGTAGCGAATACCCTGCTCAAACTATTGTCATGGAAGAAGAGAGCTTCAAGCTTTGACAGCAATCTAGAGGCTGGAGGAATGGAGCCACTGAAACTATTATTAGCCAAGTTCAAGACTCTCAACTGGCCCAAATCGGAGATACTAGAGGGCAGCGTTTCGGCGAACTGGTTGCCTGACAAATCCAGCTTGTGCAAACGCTTGCAATGCAAGAAGCCATGGGGGAAGGGATTGTCTTGGAGATTCAAGGCAGTGAGATTAGCAAGGCAGAAGTGAGGTTGCCAGAAATGGATGCCCCCGTGAGATCAACAGCGTTAACGGTGTTGAAAGTATCATAGAAAATTCCTGTCCAAGCACATGGATTTTGATGAGAGTCATTCCAGTCGCTCAAAGCATTTCACTTGTCTCTCCAATCTCCTTTTTCTATCTTAAGCAGGATTAAGCCGTCTTGCGAGAGGGAAGTGCGCTAGAGAAGCAAATGTAAGAAGGCGAGAATGCAGCAAAAGAAAGTGAGAGCGCGAATGGGCATTATTGGTACCATAATATGTTTTAGCAAAAAAAAATGCTCTATTTGCATAAATGTCATAAAAGCTCTTTCAGATTTATAAGCCTCGTCAATACCTTTTCTTTCTCATTCCAAAAAAAAAAAATGGTAGAATTAGCACTTGCACCAAAAGAAGGTGCAATGGTTAAGCTGATAGTAAAATATATGTTACATTATATATTAAAGGGTGTAAATTAGAGAATGTGAGATCTATGCATTTACTGTTACAATATAAGGAAACATTTAATTTATGAGTAGATTATAGTGAATAGATTTGATTTTGATCATTCACATGTCTTTTTTGTTGTTGATGTTCACCTTTCAAAGATGATGTCATGATTTGACATTGATTCGTGCAAAAAGAAAATCTTGAGGGTGTTATGTAATGGAAGTTGACTTAAGTGAACAAAATTATCATGAAGATTACTGTCTCTTTTTTTGTAGTTGATGCTACTTGTTGATGTCTTCTTTGTAGTTGATGTTGGTGTTGACCTCTTGAATATGGCGTGATAAAAAATTAGAGGTCATTTCTATAAAACTAAATTTTGAGAGAGGTAGAGGGAGAGATAAAGATAGAGAGTGAGAGACACAGAGAGAGAGGGGGGGGGATGGTAGAGAGAGGTAGAGAGAAAGAGGGAGATATAAAGATATGGGAAGAGAGAGAGGGGGGGGAGGGATAGGGAGAGTGCAAAGGAGGGAGAAAGGAAGATAGAGGTAGAGAAAGATATGGATAAAAATAGATAGAGAGATGACAAAGAGCATAGAAGAGATCGAGTGAAAAAGAGAGACAAAGGAATATAGAGAGATAGCTCAATAGAATTCTCATATATTCGATTTAAAATTCTTATATTAAATTCAATAATATTATATTTTAGTAAATTAAAATCATTCTAATAAAATCTAGGAAATTTAGTAAAATATAATTGGGTTCATAGAGTCATGATAAAAGAATAAGTTTTGTATTTATATTTCAATGTATTAATGTATTATAATAAAATTTGGGAAATTTAATAATCCATATGATTTGATAGATTTAACTCAATAAATGCAAGATTCAAAAGAATTCATATATTTTTTTTAAAATAAAGTTTTTTATAAAGATAAACGGGTTTTACATGGACCCGAAACCAAAAGTTTTACAAAACTTGGCCATCAGCCAATAAAACAAAAACCAACAGCAACACAAGGGAACACCCCAGACCGAACACAAAAGCAAAAAGAAACAACAACCAACAAAACATAGACAAGCACTCAGTTAAACGAGTGCACCAACTCCTTGTTCTTCTGGATGGTCACCTTGTTGATTGCCTCCAATTCCTCCACAATGAACCTGGAGGTACCCTTATTGCTGCTCCTACTTCTAGTCCTGGAACTAGGGCTTGTAGTTTTATTGCCACCAACAGCAGAGTCTTCACCACCCAGATCTTTCTTTCTGTTACTGTCATCAAGGTCGCTGTCAATAGGATTGGATCTATACTCCGCCACCATGACATTGATGTTTTCCAGCCCCTCCATACTATTATTCATGGCCTCCTTACTAATGTCAACCATATTCTTAATATTATTCTTGATCTCCTCCATAGACTGCTCAACCTTCTCAATTATTTGCTCATGTTTACATTGCATAACCTCGACATCATGGGAAAGCTTCTTGGTCATGATCATGAGCTTCTCAGATTTGCTAGGCTTCAATGAATCAGTGAAGATATCAATTATCTCCTTGATTCCCTCTTTGAGGATATCAATCTCCTTCCCCACTCACTTCCAGTAGTTCTCCTGGCTTCTAGTTGCTTCCATCACCAGATTCATCAAAGAACTATCCTTCTATAAATCACTATCCACATCTTTAGGCAGAGTCCCCTATTTCTCCTTCAAGACATTAAAAGGAATATCCAATTTGATTTCCTGGTCCAAGGTCTTGGGAGCATAGTCCTTAGCAACCAACTTCTTCGTTTTGGAATAAGGCTTAGTTTTAGAAATCATCTTGCTGGTCGATTTATATTTACTTGCAGCCCGTTTGGGGGGGGTCTTGCTGCTATGGGTTCCAGGAGTGACCAACATCTCACCCTCTTCAACCGGCTTATAATTAGGGTCAACAAGGGGTTTGACACTCCCACTATCCCCCATATCTGAATCAGAGACATCTTGAACATTAGTATCAGGGATTTGGTCTTTCTTAGAGAGAGAGGGCACAACTTCAAGGGCTTTGTCGTAATCCATAATAAGCACAATAAGCTCTTCATAGAGGACTAGATTATTGGGATTCTCAGCATGTTTTTCAAGACTATTCTCCAAAGAAGAAACCAAATAGAAACGAATCAAAATAACTTTGCCATGCCTAAAGTGATTCAAGATGGTAAAATGATAAGAAAAGATACTGGCATATCTTCCATCAAGTGTAATGTACCTCATGATGAACTCAACCATGTTTTCCCAGGGAGCCATAAGATCCTTTCTATTGTAGCCACCATCAACCATTTTATTAACTCTTGAACGCTCCTTGTCTTTATAAAAAAAATTGCCATGTCTTCCTCCCCTGTTTTCTATCTCTGTGAAACCTTCTGCCATTCACAACCAAACCCATAACCGTAGCCACCAGGGTTTCATCCAGCTGATAATCAACACCATAGGCCCTCAAAACCACTTTCTTCCACTCGTTGACAAATGTTTCCATGAGTAGAGGAGAAGGACCATGGAGTCTTTCTAAGAAGGGAACCATTCCCCCATCAACAATTTCCTACCAAACTTCCTTATTTTTCTTCCATTTATCAAAAGTGGATGGTCCTTGTCTATTCTTGTCCCCACCCATAATGGTCTGGGTCATCAAATAGAAACAAGAAATGAGCCACAACAGACAAGTCTCCAAATAGAAGCAAGATAGGGGCCACACAATAAAAAAAAAATCTAAGCGCAAGGGAAGTTTCTAGATCTTCGAATAGGGAAATTGAAAGGATACCATTTCCCCAACAACTTAATCAAGATGTGATTTTTATTCATTGGTTACCACAAGTGGATGGTATCATCATAAGCTAGGTCACACAAGGTTTTTGGGAAAGAGTCCCAATTGCTCCACCATTTTACCACCACGTAGCCCACCGCCATATTGGCCAATAAATCCACCGCTTTATTGCCTTCTCAAAAAATGTGAGAAATTTTGAATTCATCCAACTCTTTAATCATATCACAACAATCTTTGATCAAGTTGGCGATAGTCCAACTAGGATTCATACACCCTTTCAAACAATTGATAATGTTGAGTGAGTCAGATTCCAGCTAGACCTTTCTAAACCCTTCTCTTTTAGCCATGTGTAACCCAAAATGGGCAGCGCTGGCCTCCACAAAATGGTTAGACTAGGTGTCTAGAGGGAGCACCACTGTAGAAACCAGCAGACCCATCTAATTCCTATCCACTCCCCCACACATATTTGGCCCAGGATTACCTTTAGTTGCCTCATCCACATTGATTTTGATCCATCCCATGGGGGGGGATGCCATAGAACATTTTGTCTGCAGTATTTAGTTTTGTGCACATGAATGGATATATTCCAGCCAATTTGCCACCATTTGATAGTATCCCACTCCTCCTGGAGAGTAGGGAGGGGATGGTCATTCCTTCTACTCGGGCAAGAGTGAATATAAAATCCTCCTTGATGGCATTTCTGATTCTAATAGCCACTACAAGTGCAGGAGATTCCAAATCTCTAAAAACTCTACTGTTTCTTTATTTCCAAATACCCCAAGCAATATGAGGAAGAGACATGTTCCAAAGCACTCCCAAAGCTTGATTATTAAAAGGGAACTTCTATTCAAACCACATACTTTGAATAGAATTAGGGAAGACCCAATTAGTGTTCCAGATATCAAGGAAAAAACTCCAGATATCCACGGCAAAAGAGCAGTGCAACAACAAATGACCAGCATTTTCCTCCACTTCTTTGCATAGGAAGCATCTATTAATAGGGAGACCTCGTTTACAAAGGTTGTCAATGGTAGAGATCTTACCCTGCATGAAAAGCCCAAAAAAGATGTTTATTTTTGGAATTAAAAGCTTATTCCAAATACCAGCCCAGAAGGGGGAGGGAGAAAAATTTCTGGAGATGAACTTGTAGGCTTCAATAACCTTGAATTTCCCTGAAGAGGAGAAATTCCAAAACACTTCATCCTCCACATGGGATCGAGGGATATGAATACAGATTAACTAGGGTTGCAAAGGTATCAAAATAATTTCCACAAATTTGAGATCTAACCAGGCTCCATCTCTAATATAATCAGTCACCCAGGAGCCAATTTTTCTGAGACATAATTCTTTGAAAGGAGGTGCCCAAACAGAATCCAAAAGGGGGCCATCACCAATCCACCACTCCTCCCAAAATCTGATTTTAGTACCATTCCCCAACACCCATCTACAACCATGCAAAATAATATTGGTGGAACTAAAGAAATTGCTCCATAAATTAGAGACAGGGTTGCGAAGGTCATAAGATTCCAGCATGTTTTGGATACCTTGGATGTGGTATTTATTCTTGAAAATGTCAATCCATTCATTATTCTCTTTAAGACATCTCCACAGTTGTTTGGCCATCAAGGCTTTATTGAAATCTCTCATATTTATAAAGTCCAGCCCCCCCATGGACTTGGGAAGGCAAAATTGTTTCCAAGCCACAAGATGCAACCTATTCTTAATTTCAGTCCCAATCCACAATTTTTCTTATGGAATTCTTTCCAATCTATTAGCAATTTTGGGGGAAATTTTGAATAAACTCATAGCATATACCGGGAGACTCTAAAGCGTGGCTTTGAGAAGCTGGAGCTTGCCATCTTGGCTTAACAAAGCACCTTTCCACCCAGGTAGCTTATTCTAGAATCTATCAATAAGATTCGACCAGAAGGAATCAGGGGTTGGGCCATGACAGAGGGGCAGACCTAAGTAAGAGTCGGGAAGAACCCCAACTTTACATCCAAGAATCATGGCAATCTTCATTTTGCTAGGCTCCGGGGTGTTAAAGAGAAAAATTGAGCTTTTAGCCAGGCTAATTTTTTATCCAGTGCCTTGCTCATAAGTATCCAAAGTCTTTTTTAAGTTCTTAGCTTCTTTAACAGAACTTTCCCCCATCAACAAAGTATCATCCACAAATTACTAGTGGGAGTAGGTAGAGGCCTGAGAAGAGGGTCATAAGCCCAAAAGATTACCTTTTCTAACTTTCTTTTGGATAATTTTACAGAGTGCTTCACTCATCAGAATGAAGAGGAAAGGAGATAAAGGATCCCCCTGTCGAATGCCCCTTGACGCAGAGAAGAAACCAGAGGCAACACCATTGATCAAGACAAAAAATTTGGGAGTGGACACACATTGATCAATAATCTGGATGAAGTTATTTCCAAATCCAAACGCCCTAGGAATCCTAAGAAGAAAACTCCAATTGACTCTATCAAAAGCTTTCAACAGATCCAATTTCAGAGAAAAACCCAGTTTTTAATTAATAGATAAGGAGTGAATGTTCTCATGCACCACAATAACGGAATCCAGAATCTACCTCCGAGGAACAAAACCATTCTGGTGTTTTGAAATTAAGGAGAGGAGGTGATTCTTAAGCCTGAGCACTAGGATCTTGGTAAAAATTTTATAGATAGAATTGCAAAGACTAATAGGTCTAAAATCCTAAAAAAAGAATAGGCATCAGGTTTCTTGAGAATGAGGACAAGGAAGGTGGCATTCAACTCCTTCAAAAGAGAGCGGGACCCAAAAAACTCTTGCACAATGTTGACCACATCAGAGCTTAAGATTTGCTAAATATTGGGACTGCCTTCTCACTTCCAAAAGATGGAAGAAATATTGGGACTTCCTAGAGCAAAATATTCGGTAACAAATGACTGTTGATTAACCCGCAAAATAATAAGAAAATTGTTGTGTACTCAGGCTTGGAATTTGGTAGTCTCCAAAGTTTTTGAAATATTAAACCCTACGTTTTCTAAATTTATTAAATCTTAGAATTTAAACTTGTTATATTTATGTAATATATGGTATTTTAAGTAAGTAAGTAAGTAAGTAAGTATGTATGTATGTATGTATGTATGTATGTATGTATTGGTATATCTTGAATTTTTATTAGAAGTAAATATAATATAATATTGATGTATTATTTAATAATAGTTTATTATAAAAATAATATTAATTTAGAATATTTTTAAAGATAAATTATAATTTATTTTTTAAAGATATTTTTATCTAGACTTTTTCAAATATTATAAATATGGATTTAGAAACTTATTTTAATTGTCCCAATAAATTTAATATTTTTGTTTTTTTTCTAAACTTTATTAGCATTCATTATTGTCATTGTTTTATTATTTTTATTTTCATAATTTTATATGTACATTTTATATTAGTGCAAATTTTCAATTAAGAGATTAATAAAAAGAAAAGGTTGCTATTATTATACATAGAAAAAGTTGTTAGAATATAATTTGTAAGAAATATCACAAATTCTCACATGTCTTGGTTGTGTTCTTAAATTTGTTTGATTTAAAATCAATATTGTTTGAAAATTAAAAAGAAAAATAATAAAGCTTTTATATTTGAATTTGCTCTTCTTAAAGTAATTAAATTGTATATTTTTATACTTTCAATCAATACATTTGATGTATTTTATCACAGATCAAATTTAGAGTATATGTTTCTTAGATAGCCAATAAGACTATTTTTTAACTCAATTTTCTGAGAATTTAAAAATTGCATCTATTTACAAAATCTTATTATAGCATGAATTTTTTAGTCATCCAATTTCACAAGAAACATTTTTTACAGATCTATTTTCCTTTCATTCAAGTAACTTCAAATTTTGTTGTGGCTTTTTACTAAATTATCAAACTATATTTTCTAAAATTTGAAAGGTAAAATATGTTGTAGGCTCTTTGATAGATGCTCTTTAAGAATTTTTTTTGATAATTTATATTTTCTAAAAAATATAATTATATTTAAAGATCACATATCAATACTAGATTTAATATGTGAATTCAAGATCCAATCCATTATTTCAGTTGTTCTCATATCTCATTTTCTTTTTCTTTTCTCTCTACCTATTTAGCTAGTGCCACCCAAATGTTGTCAATGTCACCTTCATGTGTAGCTTGACCAAGATCAATTTAAAAATAATAATATCCATTTTTAGTCACATCTTATTCAACTTTGCCTATGGTGAGCTCTTTTTGTTCCACATTAATAGTATTTCCTTCTTTGGCGAGGTGCCATTTTATAAGATTCCTATCATTCTGATCTACCACCTATATATGCATTCTTTTTAACCAACTATTTATTGGAAATATGAAGGAATTGATTATGTGTTGCATTGATGTTTTATCATTGATGTCAACACTAGTTGTTATGATTGGTTATCGACAGATAGATTTTGGTTACCTGTAGAAGAACTAGTGTTATCGGCAGAAGGGACTATCATTTGGATACTACCGACATGTTTGGATCAATGGAATATGTTTGGTTTAATGTTTCTCTAGTATGTTTTGGTCAGTTGGTATTGACTTGATGGTCGGATGCTATCATACACTCTAGTAAGCCTATACTGGTAAGGGTTTAAGGTTTTACTGGTAGAGCTTTTACTAAGAATCTTTGACAGGATGCATAAGTGGTGTTGGTGCAGCTTCTAGATGGAATTCGGGATTCAGAAGGTGATCTTTGTTCATGTCTCAACTGATTGGAGATGTCACTTTCGCATGGTGAATCTATTTGGGTCCAAGCTATGGACCGGTATCATGTTACATGTTCTCTACACATTACTGGGATGATTTATGGATTGGTTAATGTTTTTTTGGTCTAAAGCCGACATGGCATATCATTGTAATGTGGATGTATGTAATGATCTTATTTTAATATCTTTTAGGTGGCCGACCTAGTTGGTTTAGGCCTTAGGGTTTGTATAAATTGATGTAAGATCTCATTGTAGATCGTGGTGGTAATGGTTATGGAATGAAATATCATATGTGAAGGAGATTTGGTCGATCATAGGTGATCGAATTGGGTTTATGTAAGAGGTCAAAGGCCTTCGATATTGAGCTTAATCGGGACTGTAATCAGGCATGGTAGATGCTATAATTGAGGTGGTTATAACCTCTTTGTAGTTAGTGAGACTCCTTTGTAATGAGCAGTACGCTCTAGGCAGTGTGCCTTCCTGCATGTGCAGGCCTCTTATTGTATCACATACTTTTTATAGAAGTATTATCTGATTGTGGGTAGGCTTCACACCATGTCTTTTCCCTCTATCGGGTTTTCCGCATACAAATCATGGTGTTATGTGGTATGGTTGCATTGTGTTAATTCTCTATTTCATTCTTAAGTTTTATTGCTTATCGATATCTATTTCTACTATTTTGGTATTCAATGTTTATGTGCTTCAGTTAAAGGTTATAAAGTGGTTTGATTAATATAATTTGTTGACAACTGATTCACAACCCCCCCCTCTCAATTGTCCACTAGTTATTCTAACAATTGGTATAAGAGCTTTGGTCCACTTTTGCAGAAGCTTAACCGCTTCAGGTAGATTCTATGGCAACTATTACTTCAAATCCACCCGCAACTATTTTCAAAAGAGAAATCCCTAAGCTTGATGGAACAAACTATGGGATATGGAAAATCTGAATGGAGGGTCATCTTAGATGTATTGGCAAGGATATACATATTATGATCCGACATCTAGCAATCCTGCTCCTTTAGACTTGGACACAAATATTGAAAATGATTGCAGAGCTAGAGAAGCCCTCTTGTGCGCACTCACTGATCAACAAATCATGGAATTGACTGATAAATCATCTGCAAAGGTTTTGTGGGATAAATTACAAACTCTGGATGAAGGTGAAACTATTGTCAAAATTTCTAAACTTGATGGTTACCGAGTAAGATATGAGAACTTGAAGATGGAAGATAATGAAAGAATTGCTACATTTATGGAAAGAGCGGATGAGATTGTCATGGGAATTCAATGTTGTGGAGGATCTCTACGTGAAGATGAAATAGTTTCTAAAGTTTTGAGAGCCCTACCACTAGCTTACAAGATGAAGGCTACTACAATTAGAGAATTAAGAACAATGGAAAACACTTTAGTTAACAAAGACATTCTGATTGGAAAATTATCTGCTTTTGAGCTTGAAGAATTTGGACCCTCTAGAGCTGCAAAGTTTGAACTTGCTTTTCATGCATCATCATCTACCAACAAAAGTGATTGGAAATCCCTATATGCAAAAGAATTGAAAGATATGAGGAAAGAGGATGAAGAATTTTAGCAACTTGAAGCCTTATTTCTTAGAAGAGTACCTAAAGCACTGACATGAAGTAAGTATGAAGGAAAAGCAACTTTTAAATGTTTTATATGTGATAAGATTGGTCATTTTGCATCTAGATGTCTTGAAAGGAATGAAAGATTTGAAGAAAGAGTTAAGAAATCATTTAAGCCTAATCAGAACAAATATAGATTCAAGAAACACAAACTATGCTACATTGCGGATAAGGAGTAAGTGATGACTCAGAGGATGAACTGGCAAGAGACTCTGCTAGTGGATCTGACAATGGAAAGGAATGGGTGTTCTATGCTATAAACGAAGATGAACCGTAACCGATTATCAAGAATGAAGAAAAGGCCCCGGCAGAAAAAGTTGAAGACAAGGATGAATGGGTAATTGATAGTGGAGGCTCACATCATATGACTGGAGATAAAAGAAAATTTCTATCCTTGCAAGAATACAATGGTAGTCAAGTTAGATTTGGGGATGACAAAGCATGTATGATCAAAGGTAGAGGTATTATTTCTCTGGATGGCAAGAATAATACTGATAATGTCTACTATGTAGAAGGTTTAAAGCATAATCTCTTAAGTGTTGGTCAATTGGTGGATAAGGGATTCCAACTTCAGTTTAAAGACATAAAATGCAAAATCATTAATAGAACTGGTTTGGAGATTGCAACCGGTACTCAGACTAGAGGTAATATCTTTCACTTGAACACCAGTGATAAGACATGTTTGATTTCTCATATTGATGAGAGTTGGTTATGGCATAAGAGGTTGTGTCATGTTAATTTTGATTGTATTGTTAAGATCAATTCAACAAAAGCAGTTAGAGATATACCTAAGATTATAAAACCTCATAATCTAGTATGTAAGGAATGTCAATTGGGAAAGAAAGTTGGAACTCTTTTAAGAGCATACATGATAAATCTAATGATGTGCTTGATTTGATTCATATTGACTTATGTGGTCCAGCAAGGACCAAAAGCTTTCAAGGTGATAGGTACTTCATGCTAATAATTGATGATTATTCTAGAATGATGTGGGTGACTTTTCTAAGGGAGAAGTCTGAAGCTTTTGAGAAATTCAAGATCTTTAAAGAAAAGGTGGAAACATATCTTGGATTAAAAATCAAATGTCTAAGATTAGATCAAGGTGGTGAGTTCACATCTCATGAATTTAACAGTTATTGTGAGATAAATGGAATTAGGAGACAATTATTTGCACCCTAGAATCCTCAGCACAATGGAGTACTGGAAAGGAAGAATATAACCATTTTGGATGCAACAAGAACCATGATGATGGAAGCCAAATTGTCTCACATCTACTGGAGAGAAGCAGTGAGTACAATAGTCTACACATTCAACAAAGTTCATATCAAAGGTGAAATCAGTAAGACTCCTTATGAATTATGGTTTGGACATACACCTACTCTTAAATATTTCAAAATTTTTGGAAGTAAATGTTATATCAAAAGGGATGATTCAATTGGGAAGTTTGATCCTAGATGTGATGAAGGGATATTTCTTGGATATTCAATTCAGAGCAAAGCATATAGATGTTATAACAAAAGATTGCAGAAAATTGTGGAGATCACAAATGTGAAAGTGGATGAACAATACAAAGATCAATCTATATCATATGACAGAGAACCAACAGTGGAAGTGATCATAAATGATATGACAATGCCTCAACCAGTACAAGACATTGAGACAGTTACACTAGTACAATCAAAAAATTCAATTGTGACTAATGATTAGAACAGTGCACCTGAAGTTCAAAAGACACCAAGGTATGTAAGATTAAATCATTCTGAAGATCAAATCATTGGAGATAGGAACAAGGAAGTTATGACAAGAAGAAGAATGACAAATGAAGAGGTATGTCTTATTTCTTAAATTGAACCGGCATCTGTTATTGAAGCTTGTAAAGATAAATATTGGTTAAAGGCTATGGAAGATGAATTAGATCAGATAGAGAAGAATAAGACTTGGACTTTAGTTCCTCGACCTAAAAATAAGAATGTTATTAGAACTAAATGGGTTTTTAGAAATAAACTAAATGAGGATGGTCAAGTTGTAAGAAACAAGGCTAGACTGGTTTGTAAAGGATATTCTCAAATGGAAGGAATTGATTATGGTGAGACATTTGCACCAATAGCTAGAATTGAAGTTGTTAGAATATTTCTTGCCTATGTAGCATACAAGAACTATAAGGTCTATCAAATGGATGTTAAATGTTCATTTTTGAATGGTGAACTTGAGGAAGAAGTATACATTAAGAAGCCTGATGGATTTTCACTTACATATGACAAAGATATGGTTTGTAGGTTAAGGAAAGCATTATATGGATTGAAACAAGCTCCTAGAGCATGGTATGCAAGGTTGGATAAATATCTTTTGAAGCTTGGTTTTACCAAAGGCAGTGCTGACAGTAATTTATATTACAGAATCATTGATGATGATATTCTCATTATTGAAGTATTTGTTGATGATATCATTTTTGGAGGTGAAGATAAATTGTGCATGGAATTCTCTAATAATATGAAGAGTGAATTTGAAATGTCTATGATTGGTGAGATGAGATTTTTCTTAGGTTTGCAGATTACTCAAACTGACAAAGGCATTTTTATCTGTCAAACTAAGTATCTAAGGGAATTGTTGAAGAAGTTTGGTATGGATAATTCCAAGCCGGTAAGTACTCCTATGGTGACAAGTGAGAAATTATCTATCAAAGACACATCTACACCGGTAAATTTGACAAGGTATAAGTCTATGATTGGTGTCTTGTTATATCTAACTCATACTAGACCAGATATTATGAATGCAGTAAGTATTGTTTCAAGGTATCAGAGTAATCCTAAATAAAATCATGAATGTGCAGTAAAGAGGGTATTTTGGTATTTGCAAGGAACAACAGAATATGGCTTATGGTACTCTACAGATGATAACTTCACTTTATGTGCATATATAGATGCAAATTGGGCAAGAGATATTGATGACCAGAAGAGAACTTCTAGTAGAGCTTTCCTTCTTGGAAATAAAATGGTTTCATGGATCAGCAAAAAATAGTCATGCATTTCTTTATCTATCGTAGAAGCTGAACATGTTGCAACAGAAACTAATTGCACTAAAGTCTTGTGGATGAAGCAAATGTTGAAGGATATCAAGGTAAATTGCAGTGAACTGGTAGTTACCTATTGTGATAACTTTGAATCTATAGACATATCTAAGAATCTGGTATTTTACTCTAAGACTAAGCACATTTCAATAAAATATAACTTTCTGAAGGAAAAGGTGGAAGAAAAGGAAGTCAAATTGGTTCATGTGAACACTAAAGAGCAGATTACAGATATATTCATTAAACCATTGTCCAAGGAATCATTTGAATATTTGAGATACAAGTTAGGGGTATCTACCCCTCCTCCAGAAACTTAATTGATGGAGCAGTGCACTAGTCCGATATACATCGTCAGCTTTATCCTTTGCTCTCGATTGATGTAGTGGTGCTAATACTCAAGGGGAGTACTTAGCTTTGAGATTCACATGATTTTGATATCTATGTCATATCTTAGGCATTGATGTCAAAGTGGGAGAGTTATGTGTGAAAAATAATATCACAATATGTCATATGGGAGAGATTCAGATCAATTTCAGATTGGAATGCACTCCTTAGGGGGAGTTGCTAGGATTTTTCAGTTTTTCATTGTTATATCTTCTATGAGAAATTTTTGGCATTTCTTGGCACTTAGATGTTTTCTTTTTCACATTTGGTGTTTCCATCAATGCCAAAGGGGGAGATTGTTGGCAATATGAAGGAATTGATTATGTGTTGCATTGATGTTTTGACATTAATGTCAACACTAGTTATTATGATTGGTTACCAGTAGAAGAACTAGTATTATTGGCAGAAGGGACTATTAGTTGGATACTACCAACATGTTTGGATCAATGGAATATGTTTGGTTTGATGTTTTGGGAGTATTTTTTGGTCAGTTGGTATTGACTTCATGATCGGATGCTATCATACACTCTAGTAAGCCTCTACCAGTAAGGTTTAAAGGTTTTACCGGTAGAGCTTTTACTGAGAATCTTTGACAGGATGCATAAGTGGTTTTGGTGCAGCTTTTAGATGGAATTCAGGATGCAGAAGGTGATCTTTGTTCATGCCTCGACTAATTGGAGACATCGCTTTGGTGTGGTGAATCTATTTGGGTCTAGGTTATGGACCGGTATCATGTTACGTGTTCTCTACACATTACTGGGATGATTTATGGATTGGTTAATGTTGTTTTGGTCTAAAACCGACATGGCATATCATTGTAATGTGGATGTATGTAATGATCTTATTGTAATATCTTTTAGGTGGCCAACCTAATTGGTTTAGGCCTTAGGGTTTATATAAATTGATGTAAGAGCTCATTGTAGATCATGGTGGTAATGGTCATGGAATGAAATATCATATGCGAAGGAGATTTGGTCGATCATAGGTGATCAAATTGGGTTTATGTAAGAGGTCAAAGGCCTTCGGTATTGAGCCTAACTGGGACTATAATCAGGCATGGTAGATGCTATCATTGGCAATTCATTCTTTTGGATTGTTGTCCAATTATATTAAGGTGGTTATAACCTCTTTGTAGTCAGTGAGACTCCTTTGTAATGAGCAGTACACTTTATGCAGTGTGCCTTCCTACATGTGCAGGACCCTTATTGTATCACATACTTTCTGTAGAAGAATTATCTGACTGTGGGTAGGCTTCCCACCATGGTTTTTCCCTTTATGGGGTTTTCCACATACAAATCATGGTGTTATGTGGTATAGTTGCATTGTGTTAATTCTTTGTTTCATTCTTGAGTTTTATTGCTTACCAGTACCTGTTTCTGCTACTCTAGTATTTAGTGTTTATGTGCTCTGGTTAAAGGTTATAAAGTGGTTTGATTAATATAATATGTTGACAACTGATTCACCCCCCCCCCCTCTCAGTTGTCCATCAGTTATTCTAACACTATTTTTTTCAACTGAAGAGAAAGAGGAATAGTAGGTGCTTTCATATAAATAGAAGTGGAAGCAATAGAAATGGAAGAAGAGTAGTTTTGGGAACAATTTCGTATACCTAAAAGAGTAGTTATCCAATCAACAACATAGACAAGCAAGTATACCAATGAAACATAACAAAATAAAGATCTAAATGACAAAGCAAGCCAAATCATCCATCTCCTAAGACTGTTCCATTGTTTTCTATCTCCAAGGATCCTTCAAATCAAGGTGGCTCTCAATGTGGATGAGCACTTGATCTCTAGGATGACTACCTAAAGAATGAGGGATATATGATCAAATATATAAATGCAAAGCAACTAAGATCTTAGCATAATATTGATATGAAACTAGTTATGATGTGATGCAAGGATGATGATATTGATATGAAGCTAAATTAGCATGGAAATAAAACTAACATGATATATTACTAACATGATATGCGAAACATGATAAATCTATGCTATGATGCTACTAAAATGATCTAATTACTATTATCAAAGAGAAGCTAAAATGCTTGATGAAGTGAGACTATAAATTAGATGCATGAAGACTTGGATTGATTGATAATGAAGGAAGTGAAGCCTATTTATAGAAGAAATGGGCATGGAGGGTTAAGAGTGAGTAAACTTAACAAGGGTTAGGATTGAATGATCTTCAATCCTTGTGATATTTTCAACCCAATCCTAGGCTAACAAGTGTCACCATGAGGAGCCTTGAGAGGATATGTAAGAGGCATTAAATGCTTGAGAATACATGGTGGTTACCTTAGGAGGTAAGGTTTTGGTTGAGTTATTGGATAATACTTTTACCCATAGGACAAACTCTTGTGCAAGAGTTAGTGGATAACCATGGTCAAAGCAATGAATGCTTAAAGAGACCTATGGGTTAGATGAGGGTTAAGTTAGAGAGAAAGTCTCTAACCAAAGTGGTAAGGTTGAGTTATCCATTAATGGTTAGGAAGACTTTGAGGGTTAACTTGTTGAAGACATAAAGCCTTTAATGCATTTCAAAGACTTTTGGGGATTTCTGAGAACTGACTTCTCTTAAGGAATGTGCAAATGATTAAGGGGTGGATTAGGCTAATTAGGATGATTAGAAGAATCTAGAAGGCTCTAGAAGAGGTTTAGTCATGAATTTAGGAGAATCCAAGTGGGAGATATTTACAATTTTTAATTAAAATAAAATGATATATTTCAATTAATGGGTGCAACTTGCATTCGTAGGGAAACACAAGTGGGGGAGGATTTATAAATAAATATTGATTTATTTATATTAGAAGATTAATTTAATTAAATGTAAATTGAATTAAATGTGGAAAGGGGATTTAATCAAATAAATTGAATTTATTTATTTAACAGAAGAAAGGGGAAATAATCAAATGCTGAATTTTATTAATGGCTAGATAGAAGAAAATGGGATATTAATTAAACCTTAATTTAATTAATAGGTGGATAAATGATAATTAAATAAATAAAATTCATTTAATTAAGTGTGCAGATTTAGGTGTCTACAAATATTAGTCACAATTTTATTTTTTGGTAGAGATAAAGGAGGCCAATTTTATGGTGGTGTTAAATTGTTAAGAGCATGTAGATGTGGGGAATTAGTATTTGAAATGAGATGGTATTAATCTACATCTCAAGTAATTGAGAATCAATTGGAATGTTCTAAGAGATTGAAGGCTCTTTTAATTCAAGTTTTTTTTAATTTTTATTATTTTTTGCTTTGCATCTCCTTGAGCATGTGATTTTTTAAAATAAACACTTACTTTGGGATCATATTCATATCCTCCTCTAGAATTATTTGATCGTGAAATTATAGAATATATAATAGTAGCTTGTTGATATCTTGAAACATTAGTTTATTTATATATCTATTTTGTCTTCCTTTTGAGTGTTGTGTGGCTTCATAGCAACATTTTCAATAGTTTTTGCATCTAATTACATCTAATTTTTAGAATAATAAATAGATATTTTCAATTAATTTTAAAATCAAAAGACCAATTAGTTTTCACTGCATGAAGATAGACTATAGTTCTTAGGGATGAAAATAAGAATCACTTTAGATATTATTTTGTATGACAACATAACACATATCCTAGAAAATGTAACATAATTTAATACATGATGATAAAAGACACTTCCTAGAAATTATTTTTAAAATTAAAATTCCATATGGTTGGCACTCTAAATTAATGCAAACTAAATTATGGGGAAATGCTAATAAAAGACACTTCAAATGTAATATAATAACATAATACATATTTCAGGAGACATGACATAATATCACATCATGCTTTTAAAAGTAGAGGGGCTCTTAATTTAAAATATAAAAAATTGACATGTTGTAGTAAATGAACTATTCAAAACTGATTTGAAAACTATAATTATAAATTTATCTTAGAATTTATTTGCTAAAACAAAGTCTTTTTCTTGATATTTTTCATGTTAAGTTTGAATTAGGTGATTATTTTAACTTTGTATCAATGAATGTAATTGAATTGGCACCTTCTAATTGTTGGCAATATGTGCAACATGGTGTTGTCATTGATGTCAACTTAAGTTTAATAGTGAAGTTAAAGAGGTTGAAAAATGGTGTGTGATGAGACATTTGAGAGAGATGGTTTTATGTTTGAAAGAGATGGTTTGATGTTTGAAAGAGATGGTTTGATATATAATTGGAATTATTGAGGACAATTCAAAAGACTATCAATTAAATCCATGGCAAAATATCAATCTAGATGTATGGTATGCCATTGTGAAATATTCTTTATTATTTTGTTATTGGATGTAGTTATATTAGTTGATGGATACATTCTCAAGGAGTTATTTGATTGACATTTAAGATTGGATTCATAACTATGTTGTTGAATAAATTTGTCTAAGTGTTGAACAATACAATTTTCCTAAGTTGGTCATTTGGTATTTTGGTCTGCATTCTACCACATTGCATGTTCTCATTGTGTGGCTCAAGATTTATGGTTAGTAGTGTGTGAAGAGCCTACTTACCAAATTTAAAGTCATACATATTTGTGCAACAAGAGTTATAAGTGTTTATTCTCCATATTATAGTTTCACAATGTAATGTCTCAATTGACTCACTAGAATGCTCTTCATTCTTCCATAGTGATTTGTATGGTTGTAAATTTAGGAACATGTTAAAGATGGTATAAGGGTTCAATAATGTGAATTTTAGATTAATTGGTTCTCCACAATTCTATATCTTATGTATTGAAGTTTCACGATCTATTTAGTTTTTCCTATTTCCGTCAATTTAGTTGGATTTTTCACTTGAACGAGAATTTGATGATCAATTATTTTAGGCGATAATTCAAGAAAGGTTGTTAATTATTTTCATTGCTTTTATCTTGTTCTAAATGATGATTTAAGTTTCTCCCTAGTGGTGTAGAGGCAACCAGTTAACAATTTTGACATAAGCAATTGATCTGTCATCACTCATTCTTTATTGATGAGGTAGTATACATATATTCAAGAATGGCGAATTCATAGCTATAAAGTGTAAGATAGTCTAAATACATAAGCAACAATATTACGACCAAAAATGTAAATTAGTGATCATTAAATTTCCATTGAGCATTGCCCACGATGACAACCTTCTATATAGACTTTGGAATACTCTCCTTCTATTGAGAGTAATTTAATAGGGAGTTGTAAATAATTATTTGGTTTACATTGCTTTAGATAGTTACTTGTTAGAAAACCATATGAAGGTGATCTAATCAATGAACTACTTATTCTTGATGACAACTAGAATTATTTGAAACATTCATGATTAAAATTATTTACCTCGATATTTTTCTTGCTATTCTAAATAGAGTAATCAAATCACCAACCTCATCTAGAAAATAACTTCTTACGAAAGACCTCAAATACCATTTCCCACTCTATATATTTTTATCTCAACTAAGGTTTGTTTATTTCTCAATTAATTATCAAGGTTTGTATCTCAATTTTGTTACAGTATAGAATCCATAGTTATCTACGCATGCTCATTTTAATTACAAATATCAAGAATGCCTTTAACATATTTAGGACCCAAGTGGAGAACAACTTCATGTGTAGAATATATTATATTTATTTGTTCTCCTAGTGATATTATTATGCACAAGTAATGAAAAATCAAAAGCTTTTTTTCAACAAGTAGAAATGTTATTATTGATAAGTTTCACTCCATATCAACCATTATTGATATTTCTCATTATCTGTTTTGGCAGAAAATATTTTTAATCAAATTTTCCCTTGATAACTATGATAAATGATGTGTATAGTTATAATAAATTTTTGAAGGGGTAGTCATTCATTGAAACAAAAATTTCATGTTGGATAAATGAATTTAGAGGTAGACATCAAGAGTGGCTAGATTAGTATAAGGCCCCTACCTTATTTGAATAATATGGCAAGCTTCAAGAGTGAGTATGTATTGACGTTCTATTTATTGTGCCTTAAAAATTATTTGGAGTGGAAATGCACCTTGAGAGTTTGACTTGGAAATTTTATTCAGGTTTAGTTCCTTGAGTGACCCCTTTGACTAAGGGAAAACATGTGTGAAACCAATGATTTCCTAGCTTGACCTAGCACTTGAATGATTTTGAACTTGAGAACATAAGTGAAAGCCCTAATTTCACATTTTACAAAAGCACTCAACCTTATAAGATGTGAACATATTGCTCACAAATGTAATAGGTGTAAGCCTTAGTTGAAAAGAAAAAAATGAAAATTATTGAAAAAATCATATAGAACGTCACCAATGTTAAATCCTTGTGGTGCAAAGAATGATGAAAATTCTATGGCCTCAATCAATAATATTTTTAGAGACTTGAGATGAGATCACACTTGAATTTTACAAAGAAAATTAGAGAAAAAAAGGTGCAATAAAAATAAGAATTTTGATTTAGATCCCATCAAGGTTTTGTGATGCAAAGGTTGTTTGGATTTCCAATAGAGTAAAAGTAATAAACATCTATCAATAAACTTCTATATTCTTATCAAGTATAAAAACAAACCATTTTTATTGAAGTTTAGAAAACATTGATGAAATATTGATGAAATGGAATTTGCAATATTTGGTGAATTATTAGTGAAGAGGCATGAAACATGAACCAAAAAATGCCTTTCTATAGATACTAACAAAAAAAAAATAAGAGAAGGGTGCATTAGTGAGGTAGGAAAAATGATCTTATCAATGAGAGAAAAGGAGGAGAGGAATCAAGGTTACAAGGTACTTTTACTTCTTTTTCAAATACAAAGTGAGCTATGTGATTTTATTTTGATGGTTAAGTTAGGTTTTTTAAAGCGGGCTAGGGTTTAAGTTAATAATGAAAAAGTACATCTGGGCTTATTGAGAATATAGAGTATAATGCAGTTTTGTAAGTTTTAAATGAGAAAAGGTGTAGATTGTAATACCAAAAAATGGTTAGTAGACATTAGTGAATAATCATAAATTTAAACCATTTAAAAGTATCATCAAGGAATAATAATAGCATAAATGGAACATTATAAAAATTATTAACCTTATAACTTCCATATGCTCTGTATGCTGTTGTGGTCTTCCTTGTCTCCACGAACATTTCTAGCTCCAAATTTGACTAATGGAGAGTGGGAGAGAGATATGGGTGAGTGTGGAATTCTCTCAAACTAGCATAAAAACATGAAGATGGATGAGTATATGTGGATATGCAACCAAAAGGGTAGCATAAGTCTATGTTAAAAAAGTGGATGATTTGATAAGAGGGAAGGGTTCAATTTATAGATTTTGGGGCTTAGAAATGAATGGTAAAGATTGTAAGGATGGTAAAGGGCTCAAATTGAAAGGGAATGTGGTCCCGTATTTGAAGGCCTGTCCTTGTGACATGTGTCACAAGGGGAAAAGGGGTGCAAGGGTATGTGTGCTCACACATTTGTTAGCACATCTTGGGAAGAACAACTATCATAGGGAAAAGGGGAATGTATGGTCACACACGTGTAAGCAAGCTTTGGGAATCTCACTTATCTTGGGGAAAAGTGGAAGGTGTGCTCACACATGTGTGAGCAACCTTGAGAAGTTCATGAAGTTGACAAGTGGAACATTTGTGGAAAGGTGTAAGGGCTAGTGGAAGGGGACTTATGACATATGGGGCAAAGAGGAAAGTGTAGGTTGACTCCATGGGGAAGAGAAATTCTCACACATGTGTGAGTACCCCTTGATCAAAGGTGATGTGGATGGGTGAGATGACTTGGGTAGGTGTGTAGTATTTTAAATTTAAATACTCGTGATCTTGTGATCTTTTGCTTCTTGATTTGGTGTTGCAAATTCCGGATTATTTTCTTACCTTATTGTTGGAATTGATGATTTATTATCTTTCTTCATCTGTACTTTGGTCACTAAACTGGTTTAGGTTTATTTTTTTCTTATGTTGGTCTTGTGTTGAAATGTGAAATTCCTCTCCAAGGACGTATGAGACGGTCTTGGTAGAGTGTGTACAAGGAAGTAGACGCAGGGAACCTTGAGGATGGGGCTATGTGAGGCTGTGATGCAGCAAGGATCCACTACCTACCTATGTGTGGTGACTATCTCTTGGAGGCTAACCACCGTTCTCAACAAGGGATGTTCATGAAGGTCTTGTATGGAAGGTAGCACCACCATGGTGTGCCCTAGCACCATGGAGCCCTTGAGTGAGACGTTGGATATTTATGATCATATTATTGTTCTGAGGTTAGGCATAGAGATGTTGATCGTGCATGTTATCTTTGACCAAGCATTAGACATGCTCACATGTGGCCTTTTGAGTTGTGCATTGCAATTGTGTGGATGGTTATTATGTGTAATCATGGAGTAAATTGTGTTAACTTGTCACTATGTTATGGGACATAGTCATTGGAAAGGATTCTATATGCTTGGCAAGTGTAAACAATTGTGTACTATGTGTTGCTCTTATTTCATGAAAGTTAACTTGGTTGTAGAATTTGATATTTGAAGCTAGTTCTATGTGATAAAGTTTTATAAATAAGATGTATTGGTAAAGGAAATTGATCACGATGGCATGTTTTCTTGTCATATTGGTAGTCGATTATGGTAATTGTTGCTTACCTCTTTTTATGCTTTAATTTAGTGTGATGGAAGGGAGAAAATTCTTGTTTCTCTTCTATGATTATAGATAGTTCCTAGAATGTTATAAGAAATGTATGGATTTAGATGTATTTTGCCAATGGATAATGGCATTCGTAGAGGATTTATCAATAATGTTTCATTTATTTGTGGAAAGATTCCTATGTACAATTTGATATTTACTGAATGAGTTTCAAGGCTAATGCGTGTGACATATTCTCCGTCTAGCCTTACGACTTCCAGGAGTAAGTCAGAACCTGAGGGGGAGAATGTAGTACCCCTGCCCTATTCAGATTCTAATCTCGGTTTGACCTTGTCTAGTTTATCATGTTATAATGTTCTAGTTAGATGTTTTGATCTTTGTGCATACTTGTTAATGTGGTTATCACACCAATTCATATGCAAGTTTGATAGTTCTCCTGTTTCATGTTATTAATCTTGGGCTAACACTTTCATTAAGTATATATGTATGTATGTATGTATGACTCTTGGTTGCAGGAGATTTCAGGTATAGTATCGCATGGGCGTGAGGTTCGTCTCCAGCTGGATTCACAGGTTTGAGTGTATCTCTTTGGCCATTAGAGTTTGGATTAGGTGGTCGTAAGACACTCATTTGACCCTAGTCGTGCTCAAGTGAGCATCATCAGTCATCATCGGTATTCCCTTTGGTTGGGTATGCAGGTCATCTATTTGTTTGACCTTATTAGGTTGCATGTCTGAGTGTGGTTAAATTGAGTAATTAATCCTTAATATTTAATTTGATTTTATGTGGGTTTACGCATTAGTAATTAAGGGACTAAATTAAATAGGTTCCCTTTATGCGAGTAATCGATAATTAGAAATTGCTCAATTCAAATTGGTAGCAAGTTTGACTAAATGATTAATTTATTTTGCTTATGCTTTTGGAAAGAAAAGATTTAAATTTAATAGAAATAGAATTAATTTAATCTCTTTGCCCTTCTAAAAATAGAAAGGTTGATTTTAGTTATTTAAAGAAAATCAATTTTAATTAGAAAAGCAAGTTTTTTATATTTATATTTAATATAGTTTTGAAAGAATGCAATTGGAGATTTTATTTTAATCAAAATTATTTTTACCCTCTTTAAATAATTTGAAATATAGATGATAGTTTTCTTAATTTAAGAAAATTAGAAATTAATTGGGGAAGAGTCATTTTGATTTTCATAAATTAGAAATAAATTGTGTAAAAGTATTTTAAAATTCAAAAATAAGAATTTTGGGATGGTATTTTAATAAAAATATTTTAAATGCAAAAATAAAATTTTGGTCAATATTTTTCCCATATAACCTAGGGTTGGAAAATATTTTGGGGAGAATAGTTTTTGGAAAAATAATTCCCAGAGAGTTATTTGGAAAGATGTTCTGGAGGAATTTTGGGGGAAAAATATTTCTCGAAAAAAAGAATTGATCTGGAGCTTGGAGGTTGCGCTCTAGAACAAATCTCATCCAGGATTGCTTAATGAGGTAGGATTCTTAATTATCTCCTTTGTTGCAAAAAAAATTTACTGTTTGGTTTTGAAATGTATGTGTTTGTTGTTGAAAGATCTCCCAGATTAATTTCTGGATTGAAATTGGGTTTGGGGTTTTCAAAACCATGCATTATAGCTTGTGTTCTTGCAAGGTAGGTTAAATCATGGGTGAGAAATGTTTCATTTTGCCCAGATATGGGCTTTGTTTGAAGAAAATTGCTTGTGGGTCTAGTTCTTTATCAAATTTGTGAGTATTTAATAGCCTGTGACTTTCAAAAAAAATATTATAGTCTCTATGTGAGACTGTGTTTTTAATCATCTCTGGGGTTTATGCTTTTTAGAAATTTGTTTTATTTTATTTTATCAAATTTAAGATCGAAATTTAAGTTTTGATTGGGCGGATTTTTTGGGGGATTTTGGAGGGGGGGAGTCGAAGCTCAAACCTTGCCCTTCCCTTCCCTTCCGCCGTGGAGCCGCTGTGAGCTATGCGACCCCGGTGGCCATAGAGCCCTGCGACCACAGGGTGGTCGTAGGGTCCTGCGACCCCACGGTGGCTGCAAGGTTCCCCTTATCCACTGTGTGGACCCCACTGCGATGGACGCAGGTCCGTTGCTAGGGCACGATTGCCCCACTCTCGTGGATGGGAGGTGGGTCCATGGCTCCCCTAGGGTTGGTCATTTTTTTTTTAAGTTTAAATATATATATATATATTAAATTTTAATTAATATATTTTATTATTACATATTAAATATTAATTATTATTTAATGTATATTTTAGATATATGTTAATTGAGATAATTTATATGTTAATATATATTATTAATTATATATTAATTACCGATTCCTTATTAGCGTATATTTTCAAATGAATGATTATTGTCCAATCTTTAATTTTATTAAGTTAGGTATATATAGAGATATATACGTGATAATTAATTTCTTTAGATTGGGTATGTGTTTTAAATATATGCAAGGAAATTATATTTCATTGAGAAATGTTTAGCCATGTCTATATTTTTTCTCTTTTTGTATATTTCCATTCTTGGAAGGTGTATAATTGTGTTGTTAGAGATGAGATTAGATTATTGCTTTCGACTCAGGCTGAAATGATGTTTTATTTGGAAAAATGAATATAATATGTTAGTTGATTAATTTGATTAATTGATTTTATATCATTGGGTGTTCTATGTATAGAATACTTATGTTAATGTGAATTTGGTTTAAAACTCGTAATGATGTATTTATGTTATGTTCTGATGCAAATGAACTTAGTGAGTTAGAAAACCAAAAACGATCTGTACCTAGATAAGGTAGACAAACTACAATCAAACTTAGATCACTTAGAAAACTTTATCGGCTTTAATGTTTAAATCAATATGGGAAAATATTGTCTCTATTGATTATTGCCTATGCAAGTTTTAATTTTTGTATTCATTTTTTCTTAAGTAATGGAAAACCTTGCTTTGTTTGATTAGGACCCTATCATATGGATTGATTTGGGGTACCTGTTCCTATCCTCAATCTCGAGTTTGACTATTATTTTCTGGTGGTGTTGTATTTGGTCAAATCCTTTATGTAGGTGTCGAATGATGATTTGTGGTTGACCATAGTTGGTCAGGTCTCTAGTTAGAGTACCGTCAGTCAGTGCATCTCATATGAAGTCGTGTTTGACCAAATGGTTGTTTACTCCATTTTAAACTTTGTATGCTTGACCTTGGGTATGTCTGGGTTTTTGAGTTCGTTTGAGTATAGTCTAGTGTCATATGGGAAAGTGGCTTTCGATTGGGGGCCACGCCTAAAGTGGTTGTTGGGTAACCCATCGAAAGTGTGTCTAATAAGTGATAACCTAATAGTATATTAGAGAGTTAGTTAATGAATCACTAAGTAAGATAATTGTGCCTCACACATGGGATGAGTGCTAACACATACTCGACATGCTATGAGAAGGCCTGAAATGGAAAACCATCATCCTTGTCTTCACGAAAGGACATTTGGGTCCACATGAGGCTTGGATGGGCCAGAGGTTTAGAATAGGTTGCCAGAGTAACCCAGTGTATGGGGCCGGAACCTATGAAGACCTGCCATGGTAACCATACCAAGTTATGTGATGACACTTGTCCCTAAAGATCGCTAGTGTGTTGTAGTGTTGTCTTGATAGGAGCATTGGTGTGGAGTCATCCTGATGTTTATGCCCCAATGAGAACCTAATATCTTGTTGGACCTTGGGTTGCGATGAGTTAGTTATGTGGATGCTCCAGTTGATCTTTTGTAGATTGCTTCATATTATGTTCAGTTGGATCCTTTCGTATTCAGGGATCATTTATGTATTTATTTGACCAATGTGGTCGTTGTATATTGGTTATGTTCGCCTTGATGGCAAGATTGTAAATGTTGCTAACCTTATGTATTCATCACTATTATTTAAATATCAGAGGGGTCTTTCTTTTGAGAAGACCCAGAGATGTAGCCCTCGAGGGGTGAATTCTGAGATCATATCAGAGTTATGTGGTGTTTTACATTCTTATGTTTCTTGTTACTTTAGCATGTATGGATGGCATTATGTTAGAATGTATAAGAGGATTAGATGGAATTAATCTTAAATATATGGTTGTGGTCATCTTATTAAAATGCAGTAATTTGAATCATGAAAGAATGTAGATTAGAATAATGGAATATATTCAGTTATTGATAATGCAATTGAAGTATGCATGGAAAGTATTCGTTAGTCTATCTTGAAATTAAAGCATGTAATAAAACTAGATGCATGACTTATATTTTAATATAAGCTTGAGCGTAATGTATGGTTAAATTTATATTGGATGAACCTTAATCATGTTCTCTATCCTTTTTACCTCAATGGATGAACCTCATCATGTTTCTATAATATTAATTTACCAAAATAAATTATCATTTGTTAAAGTATTATCTTGTCATTAAGTTAATCATCTTAATTGGATTAATTAGCATGAGTTGAGTTTTATGTTGAATTAAGTAATCACGTTGGGAAACTCTGTAGGTGTTATTTGAAGTCTTCCGCTGTGTAATTTGAACTTTGATAACTCATTGTATCATTGTGTTGTGTTTAACTTTTAAAAAAAAAATTATTGCACTCTATTCTTGTGTTTTAGCTTAATCCCTTCGGGGTTTCCTGGCGAGCCATTACATTTGGTATTAGAGCCAAGTTGCAAACACTGGGATCTCTGGTGTCGCATGTTCCCTTAGTTGGTGTGAGGTGTATCAACCTTACGTGTATGCTTGTCCTCCTTTTGTGTGTAATGGGTGTGTTCACACCTTGCTTTCACCTTCTTGATGTTGGTTTTTTTTTAGTGATTATATGTGTGTGTCTTGAATCTGAAAGTACGAAATGTGCTTGTATTAAGGTTATGATCGAGCTTGGTGTTGTCCACTTGAAGGACTTGTATGGTAGAGGTTTAATGCTTATTATTTAGCAAACTGAATGTTTACCATCCTTTCTCCTCTCTCTCTATAGAAATTAAAATGTTTGTTATAAATGTATTTATCTCTTATGTGAGTTTTCTTATTCCAAGAGAAAGGTCGTGACTTCTTGAACCCTTGTGTGAACCTATGATTCTTCTGTGCTTCTAGATAATATAAAAGGGATATGTGTTTAAAAGATCATAATGGATATTGGGAGGAAAGTGTATGTTTTCATTAAGAATTCTCCATGTGTATTGTAGGAGTAACATAATTAAATTCTATCTTAAGGAATGTGCATTAATATGCGAATAGTTGTTATGTGAAACTACTTTGTTTGTAAAAGAAGTATAAAAAGGGAACATGTTATAGTAGCTTCGAGAGTTTATTAATGTGTTCCACAAAAAGATGGTTGTATGTGTTTCATTAAACCAGTTTGATTGAGGATCTATTTTAGCAATGCTCCATTGAACCTGCTTTTGGATATATGTAATTGCCTTACTATGTTTAGAAAGTGCGAATGAAAAGATTGTTTGATGTGCATGCATTAATATGTATTTGGTTGATAGCTCCTCGTTTACCTTCTTATCGTATTTTGATTTTCAATGATAGGTTGCAGAGTATGATATGTGTCTGTATTGTATTAAAGTAGTGAGTGTTCACAAGAGGTCTAGTATTATAGAAAAGATTGGTTGTTTTGATCTCTGTTGTTTGGAAAGCTAGAACATTATGTTGCAACCATAATAATTGGAAACGTCATGTTAGGCTATTTGGCATCCTTCTAAAATAGTGGCAAAATGACAACCATGCAATTAAATGATAGGCTTATAGTGAGATATTTTAGCATGTAGTGTGATCTTGTTGATCCTGTGTCTTTGTAGGAAATAGTTTGATTATCAAACTCCCTTTCCCTTCTCTTTGCCTAGATTATAAGATTTTTAGAAATGCTACTAAGAATGCATTGATTTAAACAAAATTTTTATAATGCATATGAAATTGTATGTTGCATTTGGGATTTTTATGGAAAGATGAGAGTCTTAAGCTTCAGAAAGAAATTTGCATAGTTAGG
Source organism: Cryptomeria japonica (assembly GCF_030272615.1). Lineage (NCBI taxonomy): Eukaryota > Viridiplantae > Streptophyta > Pinopsida > Cupressales > Cupressaceae > Cryptomeria > Cryptomeria japonica. Next base: position 341,394,899 of record NC_081414.1, read on the forward strand.
AATTTAGTTACGAATGCTTAGAGGAATTAGTGAAAGATATAGGAATGACATTATTTCCTTATGTAATTTTGAATTGTTTAGAATTTCAGTACTTGTATCTAGAGTAAACTTTATTCAGTTATTCATGTGGAAAGCATAATTAAAACCTCCCTAGAGTAAATAATAGCATACTAAAAAAGTACTCCTCGTAAATGTGAACAAACCAATACTAGTGTTTTCATGTGTATTGTAAGAAACCCGTACTTGTTATATGTGCCATAGGTTGGTGAAGTAATCAACCATGGAAGATATGTTTACTTATGAGTATGGGAAATCACACTATTTGTGAGATGTTGCTTATTTGTTACCCTACTGAGTACCAAACCTCAAGTTGTTGGTAATTCAGTATGTTAAGGGGTAGTATTTGAAGTCACCGTTCCTTGAATAGTATGGATCAGTGCACGAGTAATGTCGGTGCAAAGCGACTTTAGCTTCTCTATTTTGAGGAATGATATAGTTATATAATAAAACTATATCAAGGGTGTACTCAATACTTTCCCTTTTGATGAATCTATTAATAGGTTTATGTGTGAAAACCTATTCCTCTCTTTTATTTGAGCATATTGATGGTAATTCTTGAGCATAGCGATGGTGTATTTTGGAGGATCTTTTGCCTTATCTTCATGAAAGGTAGGTTTGTTTGCATGAGCTGTCAATTAGTAGGTGTTGGTAGACATGTGGGTGGACCTTAGCCATGTATACCTCTGGCTTATGATGAGTATCTTGTGAGGTATGTCACTATGCAGGATGTGACCTGCATGTGCTTTTTTCGTGAGGTACACTACCATGCGGGATACATCCATTATGTGTCTTCTCCTCTTGGAGTATTGCCATGCCACATGATGATGTGTTGCGGGGTGATACCGAGGTGCACACCACCATGTCGTGTGGATGTGTGACTACGTCGCACCACATGAATAGCTACTGCAATAGCTAGACATTTGTTCCTTCCTTCCTCATTGGTGGCTAGATGCTAGTCACATAGTGATGTTATGTGCAATTGTGATATTCTTATTTATTTCTTTGTGGACCAGCAAATTATCCTACTTTGACTTTGAAGGTTTACCACGATCTTGTGATCTTTTGCTTCTTAATTTGGTGTTGCAAATTCTGGATTATTTTCTTGCCTTATTCTTGGAATTGATGATTTATTATAGTTCTTCATCTATACTTTGGTGGCTAAACTGGTTTATCTTTATTGTTTTCATATGTTGGTCTTGTGTTGAAACGTAAAATTCCACTACAAGGAAGTAGATGTAGGGAAACTTGAGGATGGGGGTATGTGAGGCTATGATGCAGTTAGGATCCACTACCTACCTATGTGTGGTGACTATCTCTTGGAGGCTAACCACCTTACTCAACAAGGGATGTTCACGAAGGTCTTGTATGGAAGGTAGCACTGCTATGGTGTGCCCTAGCACCATTGAGCACTTGAGTGAGACGTTGGATATTTATGATCATAATATTGTTCTGAGGTCAAGCATAGAGATGTTGATCATGCATGTTATCTTTGACTAAGCATTAGACATGCTCACATGTGGCCTTTTGAGTTGTTCATTACAGTTATATGGATGGTTATTATTTGTAATCATGGAGTAAATTATGTTAACTTGTCACTATGTTATGGGACATAGTCATTGGAAAGGATTCTATATGCTTGGCAAGTGTAAACAATTGTGTACTATGTGTTGCTCTTATTTCATGAAAGTTAACTTGGTTGTAGAATTTGATATTTGAAGCTAGTTCTATGTGATAAATTTTTATAAATAAGATGCATTGGTAAAGGAAATTGATCATGATGACATGTTTTATTGTCATATTGGTAGTCGATTATGGTAATTGTTGGTTACCTCTTTTTATGCTTTAATTTGGTGTGATGGAAGGGAGAAAATTCTTGTTTCTCTTCTATGATTATAGATAGTTCCTAGAATGTTATAATAAATGTATGGATTTAGATGTATTTTGCCAATGGGTAATGGCATTCATAGAGGATTTAGAAATAATGTTTCATTTATTTGTGTAAAGATTCCTATGTAGAATTTGATATTTGTTGAATGAGTTTTAGGGCTAACACATGTGACATATTCTCCGTCTAGCCTTACAAGTTCCAGAAGTAAGTCAAAACCTAGGGGGGAGGACGTAGTACCCCTTCCCTAATCAGATTCTAATCTTGGTTTGACCTTGGCTAGTTTATCACGTTATAATGTTTTAGTCAGATGTTTTGATCTTTGTGTGTACTTGTTAAGGTGGTTTTCGCACCAATTCATATGCAAGTTTGTTAGTTCTCCTATTTTGTCTTATTAATCTAGGGCCAACACTTTCATTAAGTATATATATGTATGCATGTATGACTCTTAGTTGCACGAGATTTCAGGTACAGTACCACATGGGTGCAAGGTTCGTCTCCACCTAGATTTGTAGGTTTGAGTGTATCTCTTTGACCCTTGGAGTTTGGATTAGGTGGTTGTAAGACCCTCATTTGACCCTAGTTGTGCTCAAGTGAGCATCGTTAGTCGTCGTCGGTATTCCCTTTGGTTGGGTATGCAACTCGTCTGTTTGTTTGACCTTCTTGGGTTGCATGTCTGAGTGTGGTTAAATTGAGTAATTAATCCTTAATATTTAATTTGATTTTATGTGGGTTTACGCATTAGTAGTTAAGGGACTAAATTAAATAGGTTCTCTTTATGCAGTCATCGATAATTAGAAATTGCTTAATTCAAATTGGTAGCAAGTTTGACTAAATGATTAATTTATTTTGCTTAAGCTTTTAGAAAGGAAAGATTTAAATTTAATTGAAATAGAATTAATTTAATCTCTTTGCCCTTCTAAAAATAGAAAGGTTGATTTTAGTTATTTAAAGAAAATTAATTTTAATTAGAAAAGCAAGTTTTACTATTTATATTTAATATAGTTTTGAAAGAATGAAATTGTAGATTTTATTTTAATCAAAAATATTTTTATCCTCTTTAAATAATTTGAAATATAAATGATAGTTTTCTAAATTTAAGAAAATTAGAAATTAATTGAGGAAGAGGCATTTTGATTTTTATAAATTAGAAATAAATTGTGTAAAATATTTTAAAATTCAAAAATAAGAATTTTAGGATGGTATTTTAATAAAAATATTTTAAATGCAAAAATAAAATTTTTGGTCAATATTTTTCCCATATAACCTAGGGTTGGAAAATATTTTGGGGAGAATAATTTTTGGAAAAATAATTCCCGGAGAGTTATTTGGAAAGATATTCTGGAGGAATTTTGGTGGAAAAATATTTCTTGAGAAGAAGAATTGATATGGAGCTTGGAGGTTGGACTCTGCAACAAATCTCATCCAGGATTGCTTAATCAGGAAGGATTCTTAATTGTCTCCTTTGTTGCAAAGAAAATTTACTGTTTGGTTTTGAAATGTATGTGTTTGTTGTTGAAAGATCTCCCAGATTAATTTTCTGGATTGAAATTGGGTTTGGGGTTTTCAAAACCATGCATTATAGCTTGTGTTCTTGCAAGGTAGGTTAAATCATGGGTGAGAAATGTTTCACTTTTCCCAAATATGTGCTTTGTTTGAAGAAAATTGCTTGTGGATCTGGTTATTTATCAATTTTTTGAGTATTTAACAACTTGTGACTTTCAAAAAAAATTGTTATAGTCTCTCTGTGAGATTGTGTTTTTAATCATCTCTGGGGTTTATGCTTTTTAGAAATTTGTTTTATTTTATTTGATCAAATTTATGATCAAAATTTAAGTTTTGATTGGGTGGGATTTTTTTCGAATTCGGGAGGGGGGGAGCCGAAGCTCAAACCTCGCCCCTCCCTTCCCTTCCGCCATGGAGCTGTTGGGAGGTCTGGGACCCCGATGGCCGCAGAGGTCTATAGCCACTTTGTGGCCCCAAGGTCTTGTGACCCCACGGTGGCCGCAAGGTTCCCCGCATCCACTATGTGGATGCCGAGGGACCTGCGTCCACCACGGTGGCCGCAACTCCACCGCTAGGGCACGACTGCCCCACTCCCGTGGATGGGAGGTGTGCTCGCGACTGCCCTAGGGTTGGTCATTTTTTTAATTTTTATTTTTTAAGTTTTTAAAAAATATATATATTAAATTTTAATTAATATATTTTATTATTATTTAATTTTAATTAATATATTTTATTAGTATATATTAAATATTAATTATTAATTAATGTATGTTTTAGATATATGTTAATTGAGATAATTTATATGTTAATATATTATTAATTATATATTGATTACCGATTCCTTATTAGCGAATATTTTCAAATGAATGATTATTTTCTACTCTTTAATTCTATTAAGTTAGGTATATATAGAGATATATACATGATAATTAATATCTTTAGATTGGGTATGTGTTTTATATATATGTTAGAAATTATATTTCATTGAGAAATGTTTAGCCATTTCTATATTTTTTCTCTTTTTTAATATTTCCATTTTTTGAAGGTGTATAATTGTGTTGTTAGAGATGAGATTAGATTATTGCTTTCGACTCAGGATGAAATGATGTTTTATTTGGAAAAATGAATATCATATGTTAGTTGATTAATATGATTAATTGATTCTATATCATTGGGTGTTCTATGTATAGAATACTTATGTTAATGTGAATTTGGTTTAAAACTCGTAATGATGTGTTTATGTTATGTCCTGATGCAAATGAACTTAGTGAGTTAGAAAACCAAGAACGATTTGTACCTAGATAAGGTAGACAAACTGCAATCAAACTTAGATCACTTAGAAAACTTGATCAGCTTTAATGTTTAAATCAATATGGGAAAAGATTGTCTTTGATGATTATTGCCTATGCAAGTTTTAATTTCTGTATTCGTTTGGAGATTTTGGAGGGGGGGAGTCGAAGCTCAAACCTCGCCCTTCCCTTCCCTTCCGCCATGGAGCCACTATGAGCTATGCGACCCCAGTGGCCGCAGGGTTCCCCGCGTCCACTGTGTGGACCCCACCGCGGTGGACGAAGGTCCACTGCTAGGGCATGATTGCCCCACTCTTATGGATGGGAGGTGGGTCCGTGGCTCCCCTAGGGTTGGTCATTTTTTTTTTTAAGTTTAAAAAATATATATATATTAAATTTTAATTAATATATTTTATTATTACATATTAAATATTAATTATTATTTAATCTATATTTTAGATATATGTTAATTGAGATAATTTATATGTTAATATATATTATTAATTATATATTAATTACCGATTCCTTATTAGCATATATTTTCAAATGAATGATTATTGTCCAGTCTTTAATTTTATTAAGTTAGGTATATATACAGATATATACGTGATAATTAATATCTTTAGATTGGGTATGTGTTTTAAATATATGCAAGGAAATTATATTTCATTGAGAAATGTTTAGCCATTTCTATATTTTTTCTCTTTTTGTATATTTCCATTTTTGGAAGGTGTATAATTGTGTTGTTAGAGATGAGATTAGATTATTGCTTTCAACTCAGGATGAAATGATGTTTTATTTGGAAAAATGAATATCATATGTTAGTTGATTAATCTAATTAATTGATTCTATATCGCTAGGTGTTCTATGTATAGAATACTTATGTTAATGTGAATTTGGTTTAAAACTTGTAATGATGTATTTATGTTATGTTCTGATGCAAACGAACTTAGTGAGTTAGAAAACCAAGAACGATCTGTACCTAGCTAAGGTAGACAAACTTAGATCACTTAGAAAACTTGATCGACTTTAATATTTAAATCAATATGGGAAAAGATTGTCTCTACCGATTATTGCCTATGCAAGTTTTAATTTCTGTATTTGCTTTTGCTTAAGTAATGGCAAGCCTTGCTTTGTTTGATTAGGACCCTATCGTATGGATTGATTTGGGGTACCTGTTTCTATCCTCAGTCTTGAGTTTGATGATTGTTTTGTGGTGGTGTTGTATTTGGTCAAATCCTTGATGCGGGTGTCGAATGATGATTTGTGGTTGACCATAGTTGGTCAGGTCTCTAGTTAGAGTACCGTCAGTCACTGCATCTCATATGTAGTCATGTTTGACCAAATGGTCATTTACTCAATTTTAAACACTATATGCTTGACCTTGGGTATGTCTGGATTTTTGAGTTTGTTTGAGTATAGTCTAGTTTAGAATGGGAAAGTGGCTTTCGATTGGGGGCTGCGCCCAAAGTGGTTGCTGGGTAACCCATCGAAAGTGTGTCTAATAAGTGATAACCTAATAGTATATTAGAGAGCTAGTTAATGAATCACTAAGTAAGATAATTGTGCCTCACACATGGGATGAGTGCTAACACAGACTCAACATGCTATGTGAAGGCCTGAAATGGCAAACCATCACCCTTGTCTTCACGAAAGCATGTGTGGGTCCACATGAGGCTTGGATTGGCTAGAGGTTCGAAATAGGTTGCCAGAGTAACCCAATGTATGGGGCCAGAACCTATGAAGACCTGCCATGGTAACCATACCAAGTTATGTGATGACACTTGTCCCTAAAGATCGCTAGTTTGTTGTAGTGTTGTCTTGATAGTAGCATTGGTGTGGAGTCGTCCAGATTTTTATGCCCTCGTGAGAACCTGATATCATGTTAGACCTTGGGTTGCGATGAGTTAGTTCTACGGATGCTCCAGTTGATCTTTTGTAGATTGCTTCATATTATGTTCAGTTGGATCATTTCATATTTAGGGATCATTTATGTATTTATTTGACCAATGTGGTCGTTGTATATTGGTTATGTTCGCCTTGATGGTAGGATTGTAAATGATGTGAACCTTATGTATTCATCACTATTATTTAAATATCAGAGGGGTCTTACAGTTGAGCAGACCTAGAGTTGTAGCCCTCTAGGGGTGAGCTCCAAGATCATATCGATGTTATGTGGTGTTTTACATTCTTATGTTTCTTGTTAGTTTAGCATGTATGGATGGTATTATGTTATAATTTTTAAGAGGATTAGATGGAATTAATCTTAAATATATGGTTGTAGTCATCTTATTAAAATGTAGTAATTTGAATCATGAAAGAATGTAGATTAGAATAATGGAATATATTCAGTTATTGATAATGCGATTGAAGTATGCATGGAAAGTATTCATTAGTCTATCTTGAAATTAAAGCATGTAATAAAACTAAATGCATGACTTATGTTTTAAGATAAGCTTGAGTGTAATGTATGGATAAATTTATATTGGATGAACCTTAATCATGTTATCTATCCTTTTTACCTCAATGGATGAACCTTATCTTGTTTCTATAATATTAATTTATCGAAAGAAATTATCATTTGTTAAAGTATTATCTTGTCATTAAGTTAATCGGCTTAATTGGATTAATTAGCATGGGTTGAGTTTTATGTTGAATTAAGTATCACATTGAGAAACTTTGTAGGTGTTATTTGAAGTCTTCTATTGTGTAATCTGAACTTTGATAACTCATTGTATCATTGTGTTGTGTTTAACTTTTTTTTTAAAAATTATTGCACTCTATTCTTGTTTTTTAGCTTAATCCCTTTGGGGTTTCCTAGCGGGCCATTACATGAGATTGTCATGGGAATTCAATATAGTGGAGGATCTCTGTGTGAAGATAAAATAGTTTCTCAAGTTTATGAGATCCCTACCACCGGCTTACAAGATGAAGGCTACTACAATTAATGAAGTAAGAACAATGGAAAACACTTTAGTTAACAAAGACATTCTGATTGGGAAATTATCTGCTTTTGATCTTGAAGAATTTGGTCCCTCTAGAGCTGCAAAGTTTGAACCTGCTTTTCATGCATCATCATCTACTGACAAAAGTGATTGGAAATCCCTATATGCAAAAGATTTGGAAGATATGAGGAAAGAGGATGAAGAATTTTAGCAACTTGAAGCCTTATTTGCTAGAAGAGTACCTAAAGTACCGGCAAGAAGTAAGTATGAAGGAAAACCAGCTTTTAAATGTTTTGTATGTGATAATATTGGTCATTTTGTATCTAGATGTCTTGAAAGGAATGCAAGATTTGAAGAAAGAGTTAAGAAATCATTTAAGCCTAATCAGAACAAATATAGACTCGAGAAACACAAACTATGCTACATTGTGGATGAGGAAGGAGTAATTGATGACTCAGAGGATGAACCAGCAAAAGACTTTGCTAGTGGATCCAAAAATGGAAAGGAATGGGTGTTATATACTATAAAGGAAGATGAACTAGAACCGATTATCAAGAATTAAGAAAAGGCCCTTGTAGAAAAAGTTGAAGAAAAGGATGAATGGGTAATTGATAGTGGATGCTCACATCATATGACTGGAGATAAAAGAAAATTTCTATCCCTGGAAGAATACAATGGTAGTCAAGTTAGATTTGGGGATGATAAAGCATGTATGATCAAAGGTAGAGGTATTATTTCTCTGGATGGCAAGAATAATATAGAGAATGTCTACTATGTAGAAGGTTTAAAGCATAATCTTTTAAGTGTTGGTCAATTGGTGGATAAGGGATTCCAACTTTAGTTCAAAGACATAAAATGCAAAATCATTAACAGAACTGGTTTGGAGATTGCAACGGGTACTCAGACTGGAGGTAATATCTTTCACTTGAACACCGGTGATAAGACATGTTTGATTTCTCATATTGATGAGAGTTGGTTATGGCATAAGAGGTTGTGTCATGTTAATTTTGATTGTATTGTTAAGATTAGTTCAACAAAGGCAGTTAGAGATATACCTAAGATTATAAAGCCTCATAATCCGGTATGTAAGGAATGTCAATTGGGAAAGCAATTTAGAACCTCTTTTAAGAGAATACATGATAAATCAAATGATGTTCTTGATTTGATTCATATTGACTTATGTGGTCCAGCAAGGACCAGAAGCTTTCAAGGTGATAGGTACTTCATGCCAATAATTGATGATTATTCTAGAATGATGTGGGTGACTTTTCTAAGGGAGAAGTCTGAAGCTTTTGAGAAATTCAAGATCTTTAAAGAAAAGGTGGAAATAGAAATTGGATTGAAAATCAAATGTCTGAGATCAAATCAAGGCGATGAGTTCACATCTCATGAATTTAACAGTTATTGTGAGATAAATGGAATTAGGAGACAATTATCTGCACCCCAGACTCCTCAGTAGAATGGAGTAGTGGAAAAAAAGAATATAACCAATTTGGATGCAACAAGAACCATGATGATGGAAGCCAAATTGCTTCACATCTACTAGAGAGAAGCAATGAGTACAACAATCTACACATTCAACAAAGTTCATATCAAAGGTGAAACTAGTAAGACTCCTTGTGAATTATGGTTTGGACATACACCTACTCTTAAATATTTCAGAATTTTTGGAAGTAAACGTTATATCAAAAGTGATGATTCAATTGGGAAGTTTCATCCTAGATGTGATGAAGGGATATTTCTTGGATATTCAATTTAGAGAAAAGCATATAGATGTTATAACAAAAGATTGCAGAAAATTGTGGAGAGAACAAATGTGAAAGTGGATGAACATTACAGAGGTCAATCTATATCATATGACAGAGAACCGGCAGTGGAAGTGATCATAATTGATCTGACAATGCCTCAACCAGTACAAGATATTGAGACAGTTACACCGGTTCCTAGAGCTTGCAAGTTAAGGAATGCATTATATGGATTGAAACAAGCTCCTAGAGCTTGGTATGCAAGGTTGGATAAATATCTTTTGAAGCTTGGTTTTACCAAAGGCAGTGCTGACAGTAATTTATATTACAGAATCATTGATGATGATATTCTCATTATTGAAGTATTTGTTGATGATATCATTTTTGGAGGTGAAGATAAATTGTGCATGGAATTCTCTAATAATATGAAGAGTGAATTTGAAATGTCTATGATTGGTGAGATGAGATTTTTCTTAGGTTTGCAGATTACTCAAACTAACAAAGGCATTTTTATCTGTCAAACTAAGTATCTAAGGGAATTGTTGAAGAAGTTTGGTATGGATAATTCCAAGCCGGTAAGTACTCCTATGGTGACAAGTGAGAAATTATCTATCAAAGGCACATCTACACTGGTAAATTCGACAAGGTATAATTCTATGATTGGTGTCTTGTTATATCTAACTCATACTAGACCATATATTATGAATGCAATAAGTATTGTTTCAAGGTATCAATGTAATCCTAAATAAAATCATGAGTGTGCAGTAAAGAGGGTATTCTGATATTTGCAAGGAACAACAAAATATGGCTTATGGTACTCTAGAGATGATAACTTCACTTTATGTGCATATACAAATGCAGATTGGGCAGGAGATATTGATGACCAGAAGAGCACTTCTGGTGGAGCTTTCTTTCTTGGAAAGAAATTCGTTTCATGGATCAGCAAAAAATAGTCATGCATTTCTTTATCTACCATAGAAGTTGAATATGTTGTAGTAGAAACTAATTGCACTAAAGTCTTGTGGATGAAGCAAATGTTGAAGGATATCAAGGTAAATTGCAGTGAACCGGTAGTTATCTATTGTGATAACTCTGCAACTATAGATATATCTAAGAATATCATATTTAACTCTAAGACTAAGCACATTTCAATAAAATATAACTTTCTGAAGGAAAAAGGTGGAAGAAAAGGAAATCAAATTGGTTCATGTGAACACTAAAGAGCAAATTGCAGATATATTCACTAAACTGTTGTCTAAGGAATCATTTGAATATTTGAGATACAGGTTAGGGGTATCTACCCCTCCTATAGAAACTTAATTGATGGAGCAGTGCATCAGTCAGATATGCATCGTCAGCTTTATCCTTTGCTCTGGATTGATGTAGTGGTGCTACTACTCAGGGGGAGTACTCAGCTTCGAGATTCATAGGATTTTGATATCTATGTCATATCTTTGACATTGATGTCAAAGGGGGAGAGTTATATGTGAAAAAAAATATCACAATATGTCATATGGGAGAGATTCAGATCAGTTTCAGATTGGAATGCACTCCTTAGGGGGAGTTGCTAGGATTTTTCAATTTTTCATTGTTATATCTTCTATGAGAAATTTTTGGCATTTCTTGGCACTTAGATGTTTTCTTTTTCACATTTGGTGTTTCCATCAATGACAAAGAGGGAGATTGTTGGCAATATTAAGGAATTGATTATGTGTTGCATTATGGTTTTGACATTAATGTCAACACTAGTTATTATGATTGGTTACCAGTTGACAGATTTTGGTTACTGGTAGAAGAACTAGTATTATTGGCAAAAGGGACTATTAGTTGGATACTACCAACATGTTTGGATCAATGGAATATGTTTGGTTTGATTTTTTTGGAGTATGTTTTGGTCAGTTGGTATTGACTTCATGATCAGATGCTATCATACACTCTATTAAGCCTCTAACAGTAAGGGTTTAAGGTTTTACCGGCAAAGCTTTTACTAAGAATCTTTGATAGGATGCATAAGTGGTGTTGGTGTGGCTTTTAGATGGAATTCGGGATGCAGAAGGTGATATTTGTTCATGCCTGGACTAATTAGATATGTCACTTTCATGTGGTGAATCTATTTGGGTCTAGGTTATGGACCGATATCATGTTACGTGTTCTCTACACATTAGTGGGATGATTTATGGATTGGTTAATGTTGTTTTGGTCTAAAACTAATATGACATATCATTGTAATGTGGATGTATGTAATGATCTTATTGTAATATCTATTAGGTGACCAACCTAATTGGTTTAGGCCTTAGGGTTTGTATAAATTGATGTAAGATCTCATTGTAGATCATGGTGGTAATGGTCATGGAATGAAATATCATATGCAAAGGAGATTTGGTCGATCATAGGTGATCAAATTGGGTTTATGTAAGAGGTCAAAGTGATAGTTCTGATACTTAATATAAGTACAGATCCAATAGCCAACAAGATGAGAGGGGGGGTGAATCATACAAACTTAATCATTCATAAAAACATTAGATTCAACCTCGGTAACACATATCAGTCATATAACCAAAAACTGTCAAACATGCAAACTCAAAAGCATATGAACAATATAAACCTCATAACACTAGATTTAAAATGGAAACCCAAATAGGGAAAAACCACTATGGGATTTTGGACCCACTAAGAAATATACTCCTCTAGAGTATGTTCGGTTAAAAGCAAATCCTGTTAAAGATTACAAACACATTGCTAGATGTGACCCGGTTAAGGGATTTCCCTCAGATCTGTTAGGATCTTCACTTTGTTAGAAGTGACCTTGTCAAAGGATTTCAAACTCTCAATCAGAATGTCACCTTGCTAGAGGATTTACATATAAGACTATTAAGTCCACTCGGTTAAGAGATTTCTTGTCACTTTCACAAAACAACATTAATAAAAATCTATCTGCAACTTCACATCTAAAATGCTAAAGCAGATTCCTATTTGTTCATTACAATCTAGATATAGAACTAATCTTGTCTATCTGCTGGGCATCAATACTTTTTTATTCTAACAGGTCTTCAAGCTTCTGTGCTCGGTAATCACTATGTAGCATCCCTGTGCATACACTTGCCCACAAACATTGTTTATCAATAGTTTCCTATTTATAAACAATCTTCTAACCGCTTAATCTCATTGATCACAATTTCCCATGATCAATCATAGCCATCAGATCTTCAATCTTGTCCAGGTTCAATGTATCTTTCGATCTAAAAATGTTTTACCCCACCTTGGTACTTGCATATTCACCTTGGAACTTGTGTTAGGGTAATGCGGTTCAATCTGAGCTGTAGATCTTCTTGCCGACTTTCCATTGCCTTAGATTCATTAACAAACTACTTCCATGGCTTACCAATAATTGATCCACTCCATCTCATCAGCATCATTCATTAAATATAACATGTAAACATTTAATGCATTCTGTTATAGCTCAGTTACAACTCAGTGAATACTAAACTTCACTCGGTAGACATTCTGCCTTCATTAACCTATAGCGATAACCTTAGGGTTTACCGACTAGGTTCTTTGCTTGATAACATAGTATAGTATTAACCTTTACATTTTACAACATATGTATGATGTTAAAACAATCTAAAACATCAAGATCTCATCATTGTTTGACTCGGTAGAGTTTCCCATTGAATAACTTATCCCCTTATTCATCATATTCTTTCCTATGTCTTTACCGACTTCTTTATAATCTTCATATCATACTTCTCAAGATATGGCAACATCATACTGAATTAGAAAATCAATTTCTTGACATCAATGACAAAATAATAATATCAAGATAGTAAAACATCTTTAATCAGTTATGTCCATAATCATCAACAACATTCTCAATATCCTTATTGAAATGTCAACAATCTTTCATTGTCTGTTATAATGCAATATTGCCAACAATATCCCCCTTTGGCATTGATGGAAAAACCAATTGATTTGACCTTTAGAAGATTTGGATTGCTATGATTCTGAAATGCTGAAATGCTCTCCCCCATACATTAGACTTCTCTTCTGTTTTCAGTCTTTATTTCAATCTGTAGTCTTCTCTTAGTCTTCTCAGGTCTTCTACATTTCAATTTGTAGTCTTCTCTCAGTCTTCTTAGGTCTTCTACCCCTTTGGTAGATCTTCTCCCCCATAATAGTCTTCTCCCCCTTTGACAACAATGTCAAAAAGAATAGAACTAAAACATAATTTCTTTCTGTTAGAAGTTATTTCCTGCTATTGTGTATCAACTGAGTCTCAGTCAAAGTATTTGTCTTCAATTCCTGTTCCCTATATCATTCTCTATATTATTCTAGTATTAATTCCAGTATACTTTCAGAAAAAACATTCTAAAGTGTATCACTCTAGCATCAACTCCCCAAAAGATATTCAATAGAGTCATCGAATTGATGCTTTCACCGAACTTGTTCAGTGAGTAGAAGATAGGGGTAGGACCCCTAACTTACTTCTGAGATATTCAAAAGTGTCCTTTGGTAGTGGCTTGGTGAAGATATCTGCTATTTGCTCCTTTGTGTTAACATATTCCAACACCACTTTCTTCTCTTGAGCTTCTTCTCTAAGATAATGATATTTGATAGATATGTGCTTTGTCTTAGAGTGCATAACAAGATTCTTTGAAATATTAATGGTACTAGTATTGTCACAGAATATAGTTACTAGCTCGGTAACTTTCTCATTTATACCTTCCAATAGTTGTTTGATCCATGCAATGTTGGTACAATTTAGTGCTGCAGCAACGTATTCAGCTTTTGTTGTTGACTGAGAAACACGTCCTTGTTTCTTGCTAAGCCAACTCACTAGTCTTTCTCCTAAGAAGAAAGCTCCTCCACTTGTGCTTTTCTTGTCATCAATGTTGCCTACCCAATCAGCATCAATATAAACTTTTAAATCAAAATCATTTCCTTTCTGATATACTAAGCCATGCTCTTCAGTGCCTTTTAAGTATCTGAAAATTCTTTTGATTGCTGTCATGTGTATTTCCTTAGGATCTATAGAGAATCTTGCAACAATACCTACTGCATGTGCTATATCTGGCCTGCTATGAACAACATATTGCAACTTTCCAATCATGGATCGGTAGACTGTCTCATCAACAGATGTAGATTCATCATTCTTTGATAGTTTACAGTTGGTAGTCATAGGAGTACTTACTGGTTTTGAATCCTCCATTCCAAATTTCTTTAAGATTTCCTTTATGTACGTGGATTGGGTAATGAAAATATCATTTTTAATTTGCAGTATCTATAAACCTATAAAATACTTTATCTCACTGATTAATGACATCTCAAATTCTTTGCTCATTTCATTTCCAAAGTTCTTGCATAAAGAGTCATTTCCAAAAAATATAATATCATCAACAAATATGGCTAAGATTAGTATTCCATTTTCATCATTCTTCATGTACATGTTGTTGTTCTCACTTGTCCTTATAAAACCAATCTTAATCAAATAAGAGTGCAATCTTTCATACCATGCTCTTGGTGCTTGTTTCGGACCATATAAAGCTTTGTTCAATTTGCATACCTGATCTTTATTATTGTCTTCAACAAATCCTTCAGGTTGTTCAGTGAAAACTTCTTCTTCTAATATTCCATTCAGAAATGCAGATTTGACATCCATTTGATATACCTTGAAGTTCTAGAAAGCAGCATATGCCAACAATGTTCTTACTCATTCAAGTCTAGCAACAAGTGCAAAAGTCTCACCATAATCAATTTCTTCTTGTTGGGCATAACTTTTGCAAACTAGTCTTGCTTTGTTCTGAATGACCTCACCTTTTTCATTTAGCTTGTTTCTGAAGATCCAGTTTTTACCGATTACATTTTTGTCGTTTGGTCTTGGGACCAGTGTCCATGTGTCAATCTTCTTGATTTGATCAATCTCTTCTATCATAGCATTTATCCAATCTTCACTGTTAAATGCCTCTTTCACTATTCTCGGTTCAAATTTAGATATCAAACATGTGTTCTATCTTAGTTTGTTCCTTGTCATCACTAGATCATCCTTATCTCCTATAATCTGACTTGGTGCATGGTGTCTTCTGACATACTTGGCTAATATAGGCTCGGTAGGCTCTATATGATCTTCTTCATCACTCGGTAACTGGATATTTTCTTCATTTTCTTCAACAGTTATCTCGGTAGAACTTCTCGGTTGCACATAGACAAATTCATCATAGTCTTCTGGTTCTTTGGAATTTCCTTCATCATTTCTTTCTACAAATTCATCAATTTTCACATTTGCACTTTCTACTATTTTGTTAAATGATTTGATCAGACATTTAAATTCTTTGCTTCTGGAAGAATATCCTAGAAATGTTCCTTCTTCATTTTTCTGATCAAACTTGTCATTTCTATCATCTTTATGAACATAGCATTTACTTCCAAAGATTTTAAAATAACTTGCATTAGGTTTCTTGCCATACCAGATTTCATAAGGTGTCTTCAAAGTACCTTTCTTCAATTGAACTTGGTTCAAGGTGTAAACAATTGTGCTTATTGCTTCTCTCCAAAATGTTTGGGGAACCTTCTTCTCAATCATCAGTGTTCTAGTACAATCCACAATAGATTTGTTTCTTCTTTTAGCTATTCGATTCTATTGTGGAGTTCTCAGTGCAGAGACTTGTCTTTTAATACCATGATCATTGCAAAATAGGTTGAACTCATCAGATGTGAACTCTCCTCCTCTATCTGATCTAAGACATTTCAATTGTCTTCCTATTTCATTTTCAACTCTAGACTTGTACCATTTAAACATTTGAAAAGCTTCTGATTTTTCTTTTAAAAACATTACTGACATCATCCTTGAATAATCGTCCACAAATAATATGAAATACTTATCACCATAATAACTTTGAACTTTCATAGGACCACAAAGATCAGTATGCACAAGATCTAAAATTCCCTTAGAAGTGTAGGACTTACTTGTAAAGCTTGATCTTGTCATCTTACCCATCTGGCATCCTCGGCACATAGCATTCTCAGGTTTTTCAAGACTCGTTAGACCTCTTACTGGGTGCTTCTTACTTATTTTGATCAGATTATCAAAATTAACATGACAAAACCTTTTATGCCATAACTAGCTATCATCAATCTTTGCATGCAAACACTTATTGTGAGTTAACTCAAGGTGAAATGTATTACCTTTTGTTTGTGTCCCAGTAGCAACTAACTTTCCATTCTTGTCATGAACTTTGACAATTCCTTTCTAAAATTCTATTTGGTAACCTATGTTGTTTAGCTGTGCTACACTCAACAAATTGTATTTCAAACCTTCAACCCAATAAACATCATTACATCTTGCATTATCAAGAAGTGTTATGGTTCCTTTACCTCTTACTGTACATGGTGCATCATTACCAAATCTAACATAGCCTCCATCATAATCTTCTAACATAACAAACTTGTGTTTATCTACTATCATATGATGTGAGCATCCACTATCTATAATCCAAGAATCATTAGTGTTTATGTGAGATATTAGGGATTTTTCTTCATACCTTTCTTCATCTGATCCATTCTTGATAGCCACATAAACAACTTCCTCTATATCAGTCTCATCTTATTTATCATCGTCAGATTCCTCATCAGCAATTAAGCATGTCTTTCTATCTCTTCTTCTGAAGTCTCGGTGTCCTCTGTAATGATTATCTTTTTGTTTGTCATCTCCGTAATCTCTCTTTTCAGTGAAATCTTTGTCAAGACAGTTAGAAGCCATATGTCCAATCTTATCACAATTGAAACATTTCAAAGGTAGTTTTCCTTTATACTTACCTTTGCCTCTCAGTAACCTTTTGGCTAATAGTGCTTCAAACTCTTCTTGCTTTCTGATTTCTTCATACAATTTGTGTACCTCCTCCATGTTCTTCCGAAATCTTTCACTTGCTCCACTGTGATCTCCTTCAGAGTACTTATACTTTCTTTCATTGTAATCATTAGATTCATTTAGATGAAAAGAACTAAATGCAGATTCAACTTTATTTACTAATGACCCACTGTTATCAAAATTACTTAACTCAAATGCATGTAGCTTACCAATAGTAGCATCTAAGGAAACTGGCATATTAGGTACAGACCTCAATTCATTGATTGTAGAGACTCAGATTGCATAGGCAGGTAGAAGGGTTCTTAACAACTTACTTGTAACATCCTTCTCTTCAATAGTTCCTCCTACTCCTTTGATTTGATTTACAATCTCCTTTAGTCTTGTACTATACTGGGTTATGTTATCACCTTCATTCATCCTCATAGATTCAAGTTGTCCTCTTAAACTATCTACTGTTGCTCTTTGAACATGTTCATCTCCTCCATATACAGATATGATCTTAGTCCACATTGCCTTTGCATCAATACATCCATCTAGACCATTAAACTCAAAATCAGTCAATGCAGATGTTATTTCAATCATTGCTTGAATATGTTCTTGCTTCACCTCTATCTCTTCCATAGTCAATGGATAGGTGCTCGGTGCAACAAAATCATTCTCCAGATAGTATATAGCATATTCTCTAACTCCTGATAGATGTAGCTTCATCCTTTTTTGCCATGTAGAGAAACTTGACTTATTTAGCTTAGGTGTATCCCTCTTATACATCTTTGGATCTTTAACTCAAGTGCTTTTAAACTTTCCTTTCAGAGTCCAAAGCTCTGATACAAATTGATAGTTTTGATACTTAATATAAGTACAGATCCAATAGCCAACAAGATGAGAGGGTGGGGGTAAGTCATACAAACTTAATCATCCATAAAAACATCAGATTCAACCTCGGTAACACATATATCAGTCATATAACCAAAAATTGTCAAACATGCAAACTCAAAAGCAAATGAGCAATATAAACCTCATAACACCAGATTTAACATGGAAACCCAAATAGGGAAAAACCACTATGGGATTTTGAACCCAATAAGAAATATACTCTTCTAGAGTATGCTTGGTTAAAAGCAAATCCTATTAAAGATTACAAACACATTGCTAGATGTGACCCAGTTAAGGGATTTCCCTCAGATCTGTTAGGATCTTCACTTTGTTAGAAGTGACCTTGTCAAAGGATTTTAAACACTCAATCAGAATGTCACCTTGCTAGAGTATTTACATATAAGACTGTTAAGTCCACTCGGTTAAGAGATTTCTCGTCACTTTCACAAAATAATAGTAATAAAAATCTATCTGCAACTTCACATCTAAAATGCTAAAGTAGATTCCTATTTGTTCAATACAATCTAGACATAGAACTAATCTTGTCTATCTACTGGACATCAATACTTTATTATTCTAATAGGTCTTCAAGCTTCTGTGCGCAGTAATCACTATGTAGTATCCCTGTGCATACACTTGCCCACATACATTATTTATCAATATTTTCCTATTTATAAACAATCTTCTAACCACTTAATCTCATTGATCACAATTTCCCATGATTAATTATAGCCATCAGATCTTCAATCTTGTCCAGGTTCAATGTATCTTTCGATTTGAAAATGTTTTACCCTGCCTTGGAACTTGCATATTCACCTTGGAACTTGTGTTAGGGTAATGCGGTTCAATTTGAGTTGTAGATCTTCTTGCCGACTTTCCATTGCCTTAGATTTGTTAACAAACTACTTCCACGGCTTACCAATCATTGATCTGCTCCAGCTCATCAACATCATTCTTTAAATATCACATGTAAACATTTAATGGATTCCGTTATAGCTCGGTTAAAACTTGGTGAATACTAAACTTCACTTGGTAGACATTCTGCCTTCATTAACCGATAGCAATAAACTTAGGGTTTACGAACTAGGTTCCTTAGGGTTGACCGACTAGGTTCTTTTCTTGATAACATAGTATAGTATTAACCTTTACATTTTACAACATATGTATGATGTTAAAATAATCTAAAACATCAAGATCTCATCATTGTTTGACTCGGTAGAGTTGCCCATTGAATAACTTATCCCCTTATTCATCATATTCTTTCTTGTGTCTTTACCGACTTCTTTATCATCTTCATATCATACTTCTCAAGATATGGCAACATCATACTGAATTAGAAAATTAATTTCTTGACATCAATGACAAAATAATAATATCAAGATAGTAAAACATCTTTAATCAGTTATGTCCATAATCATCAACAACCTTCTCAATATCCTTATTGAAATGTCAACAATCTTTCATTGTCTGTTATAATGCAATATTGCCAACACAAAGGCCTTCGGTATTGAGCTTAACCAGGACTGTAATCAGGCATGGTAGATGCTATCATTGGTAGTTCATTCTTCTAGATTGTTGCCCAATTATATTGAGGTGGTTATAACCTCTTTGTAGTCAGTCAGATTCCTTTGTAATGAGCAGTACGCTTTAGGTAGTGTGCCTTCTTGCATGTGTAGGCCCCTTATTGTATCACATACTTTCTATAGAAGTATTATCTGACTATGGGTAGGCTTGCCACTGTGGTTTTTCCCCTTATTGGGTTTTCCACATACAAATCATGGTGTTATGTGGTATGGTTGCATTGTGTTAATTCTTTGTTTCATTCTTAATTTTTATTGCTTACCGGTATGTATTTCTGCTATTCTGGTATTTAATGTTTATGTGCTCCTATTAAAGGTTATAAAGTGGTTTGATTAATATAATATGTTGACAACTGATTCACCCACCCTCTCAGTTTTCCATCGGTTATTCTAACACTATTTGTTTCAACCGAGGAGAAAGAGGAATAGTAGGTGCTTTCATAAAATTAGAAGTGGAAGAAATATAAATGGAAGAAGAGTAGTTTTGGGAACAATATTGTATACCTAAAAGATTGGTTAGCCAATCAACAACATGCACAAGTAAGTATACCAATGAAACATAACAAAATAAAGATCTGAATGACAAAGCAAGCCAAATCATCCATCTCCTAAGATTGTTCCATTGTTTTCTATCTCCAAGGATCCTTCAAATCAAGGTGGCTCTCAACGTGGATGAACACTTGATCTCTAGGATGACTACCTAAAGGATGAGGGATATATGATCAAAGATATAAATGCAAAGCAAATAAGATCTTAGCATGATATTGATATGAAACTAGTTATGATGTGATGCAAGGATGATGATATTGATATGAAGCTAAATTAGCATGGAAATGAAACTAACATGATATATTACTAACATGATATGTGAAACATGATAATTCTATGCTATGATGCTACTAAAATGATCTAATTACTATTATCAAAGAGAAGTTAAAATGCTTGATGAAGTGAGACTATAAATTAGGTGCATGAAGACTTGGATTGATTGATAATGAAGGAAGTGAAGCCTATTTATAGAAGAAATGGGCATGGAGGGTTAAGAGTGAGTAAACTTAACAAGGGTTAGGATTGAATGATCTTCAATCCTTGTGAGATTTTCAACCCAATTCTAGGTTGACAAGTGTCACCATGAGGAGACTTGAGAGGATATGTAAGAGGCATTAAATGCTTGAGAATACATGGTGTTTACCTTAGGAGCTAAGGTTATGGTTGAGTTATTGGATAATACTTTGACCCAAAGGACAAACTCTTGTGCAAGAGTTAGTGGATAACCATGGTCAAAGCAATGAATCCTTGAAGAGACCTATGGGCTAGATGAGGGTTAAGTTAGAGAGAAAGTCTCTAACCAAAGGGATAAGGTTGAGTTAGCCATTAATGGTTAGGAAGACTTTGAGGGTTAACTTGTTGAAGACATAAATGCTTTAATGCATTTCAAAGACTTTTGGGGATTTCTGAGAAGTGACTTCTCTTAAGGAATGTGCAAATGATTAAGGGGTGGATTAGGCTAATTAGGATGATTAGAAGAATCTAGAAGGCTCTAGAAGAGGTTTAGTCATGAATTTAGGAGAATCCAAGTGGGAGATATTTACAATTTTTAATTAAAATAAAATGATATATTTCAATTAATGGGTGCAACTTGCATTTGTAGGGAAACACAAGTGGGGGAGGATTTATAAATAAATATTGATTTATTTATATTAGAAGATTAATTTAATTAAATGTAAATTGAATTAAATGTGGAAAGGGGATTTAATCAAATAAATTGAGTTTATTTATTTAACAGAAGAAAGGGGAAATAATCAAATGTTGAATTTTATTAATGGCTAGATAGAAGGAAACGGGATATTAATTAAACTTTAGTTTAATTAATAGGTGGATAAATGATAATTAAATAAATAAAATTCATTTAATTAAGTGTGCAGATTTAGGTGTCTACAAATATTAGTCACAATTTTATTTTTTGGTAGAGATAAAGGAGGTCAATTTTATGGTGGTGTTAAATTGTTAAGAGCATGTAGATGTGGGAAATTAGTATTTGAAATGAGATGGTATTAATATACATCTCAAGTACTTGAGAATCAATTGGAATGTTCTAAGAGATTGAAGGCTCTTTTAATTCAAGTTTTTTTAATTTTTATTATTTTTGGCTTTGCATCTCCTTGAGCACGTGATTTTTTAAAATAAACACCTACTTTGGGATCTGTTAGGATTCCCAAAGATACTGAGAAGGGGGGGGGGGGTGAATAAGTATCTTGTCGATTAATGTATTTTCTTAACTTATTAAATGAATTGCATGTCAAAATAGTGTATCGGTAAACAAGAATTAATGCAGTAAATAAGAACAATAACCACAACATAGAAAGCACACCATAACACAATATTTTTAATGAGGAAACCCGGTGTGGGAAAAACCTCGATGGGATTTGTGACCCACAATATTCGCACTATCCAATAAGTGAATATTACTTATAAATAGGGCCCTGCACATGCAGGGAGGCCAACTGCCTAAAGCTCACTGCTTAAATACAAAAAGAGAAGTCTCACTGACTTACAAAATGGATTAAGTAAATCCAATATCATGTACTGCTTCGGTTCAGCATCTGCTATGCCAGGTTCAGTACCAGTTTAAGCTCATGCAACTTCCATAAACCTTATTCCAAACTCTACCTTAATATTTGCATATTACTTCTGCAATAATCTAATCATATCCGCATCTACTAAATGATCTACAAGATCTCATACTTATATGAGTCTTATTACAATTCTGCTTTGTCAGCTTTCAAAAAGATTTTACAATTAAATACCAAATATAATGAACAAAATCTTGTCGGCCAGGGTGGTGATAATCATATTTTTGCTACTGGTGAACTGTATACCGATGTAAAGTCTGTCGGTACCAGTGCCTGCTAGTGCCATAGGATTGTAAGGTTGCCATCAATCACAATACCTTCAATCACCTACAATTTCTCATTGGAGTGTGCAATTGCCAACAAGATCATATTCATATCCTCCTCTAGAATTATTTGATCATGAAATTATAGAATACATAATAGTAGGTTGTTGATATCTTGAAACATTAGTTTATTTATATATCTATTTTGTCTTCCTTTTGAGTGTTGTGTGGCTTCATGGCAACATTTTCAATAGTTTTTGCATCTAATTACATCAGATTTTTAGAATAATAAATAGATATTTTCAGTTAATTTTAAAATCAAAAGACCAATTAGTTTTCACTGCATGAAGACAGACTATAGTTCTTAGGGATGAAAATAAGAATCACTTTAGATATTATTTTTATGACAACATAACACATATCCTAGAAAATGTAACATAATTTAATACATGATGATAAAACATAATTGAGACAAGATTTAGTAATTCCATTCTAAATTTTTGAAAAGGATTATAAGTATGACATTTAGATGAAGATGTTTATAGAGTTGACTATGCACAATTAAGTATTTTTTCACAATTTCATAATTTTATGAGCTAACAACATAATCCATTCTACAACATATGAATTTGAAAATATATCATAATAATTAGAAATTATTTTTAAAATTAAAATTCCATATGGTTGGCACTCTAAATTAATGCAAACTAAATTATGGGGAAATGCTAATAAAAAAAACTTCAAATGTAATACAATAACAACATAATACATATTTCAGGAGACATGACATAATATCACATCATGCTTTTAAAAGTAGAGGGGCTCTTAATTTAAAATATAAAAAATTAACATGCTGTAGTAAATAAACTATTCAAAACTGATTTGAAAACTACAATTATAAAATTATCTTAAAATTTATTAGCTAAAATAGTCTTTTTCTTGATATTTTTCATGTTAAGTTTGAATTAGGTGATTATTTTAACTTCGTATCAATGAATGTAATTGAATTGGTACCTTCTAATTGTTGGCAATATGTGCAACATGGTGTTGTCATTGATGTCAACTTAAGTTTAATGGTGAAGTTAAAGAGGTTGACAAATGGTGTGTAATGAGATATTTGAGAGAGATGGTTTTATGTTTGAAAGAGATGGTTTGATGTTTGAAAGAGATGGTTTGATATATAATTGGAATGATTGAGGACAATTCAAAAGACTGTCAATTAAATCCATGGCAAAATATCAGTCTAGATGTATGGTATGTCATTGTGAAATATTCTTTATTATTTTGTTATGGGATGTAGTTATATTAGTTGATGGATACATTCTCAAGGAGTTATTTGATTGACATTTAAGATTGGATTCATACCGATGTTGTTGAATAAATTTGTCTAAGTGTTGAATAGTACAATTTTCCTAAGTTGGTCATTTGGTATTTTGGTCTACATTCTACCATATTGCATGTTCTCATTGTGTGGCTCAAGATTTATTCTTAGTATTGTGTAAAGAGCCTACTTACCAAATTTCAAGTCATACATATTTGGGCAACAAGAGTTATAAGTGTTTATTCTCCATATTATAGTTTAACAATGTAATGTCTCAATTGACTCACTAGAATGCTCTTCATTCTTCCATAGTGATTGGTATGCTTGTAAATTTAGGAACATGTTAAATATGGTATAAGGGTTAAATAATGTGAGTTTTAGATTAATTGGTTCTCAAAAATTCTATATCTTATGTACTGAAGTTTCACGATCTATTTAGTTTGTCCTATTTCTATCAATTTAGTTGGATTTTTCAATTGCACGAGAATTTGATGATCGATTATTTTAGGAGATGATTCAAGAAACATTTTTAATTATTTGCATTACTTCTATCTTGTTGTAAATGATGATTTCAGTTTCTCCCTAGTGGTGTAGAGGCAACCAGTTAACAATTTGACATAAGCAATTGATCTGTCATCACTCATTCTTTATTGATGAGCTATTATACATATATTCAAGAATGGCAAATTCATAGCTCTAAAGTGTAAGATACTCTAAATACATAAGCAACAATATTAGGACCAAACATGTAAATTAGTGATCATTAAATTTCCATTGAGCATTGCCCATGATGACAACCTTCTATATAGACTTTGGAATACTCTCCATCTATTGAGAGTAAAGATTTAAGAGGGAGTTGTAAATAATTATTTGGTTTACATTGATTTAGATAGTTACTTGTTAGAAAACCATATGAAGGTGATCTAATCAATGAACTACTTATTCTTGATGACAACTAGAATTATTTGAAACATTCATGATTGAAATTATTTAGCTCAATATTTTTCTTGCTATTCTAAATAGAGTAATCAAATAACCAACCTCATCTAGAAAATAACTTCTTACGAAAGACCTCAAATACCATTTCCCACTATATATATTTTTATCTCAGCTAAGGTTTGTTGATTGCTCAATTAATTATCAAGGTTTGTATCTCAATTTTGTTACAGTATAGAATACATAGTTATCTATGCATGCTCATTTTAATTACAAATATCAAGAATGTCTTTAACATATTTAGGACCCAAGTGGAGTACAACTTCATGTGTAGAATATATTATATTTATTTGTTCTCCTAGTGATATTATTATGCACAAGTAATGAAAAAATCAAAAGCTTTTTTTCAACAAGTAGAAATGTTATTGTTGATAAGTTTCACTCCATAAGTACTCAACCATTATTGATATTTCTTATTATTTGTTTTGGCAGAAAATATTTTTAATCAAATTTCCCCTTGATAACTATGATAAATGATGTGTATAGTTATAATAAATTTTTGAAGGGGTAGTCATCCATTGAAACAAAAATTTCATGTTGGATAAATAAATTTAGAGGTAGACATCAAGGGTGGTTAGATTAGTATAAGGCCCCTACCTTATTTGAATAATATGGCAAGCTTCAAGAGTGAGTATGTATTGATGTTCTATTCATTGTGCCTTAAAAATTATTTGGAGTGGAAATGCACCGTGAAAGTTTGACTTGGAAATTTTATTCAGGTTTAATTCCCTTTGACTAAGTGAAAACATGTGTAAAACAAATGATTTCCTTGCTTGAGAACATAAGTGAAAACCCTAATTTCACATTTTACAAAAGCACAAAACCTTATAAGATGTGAATATATTGCTCACAAATGTAATAGGTGTAAGCCTTAGTTGAAAAGAAAAAAATGAAAATTATTGAAAAACTCATATAGAACATCACCAATGTTAAATCCTTGTGGTGTGAAGAATGATAAAAATCCTATGGCCTCAATCAATAATATTATTAGAGCCTTGAGATGAGATCACACTTGAATTTTATAAAGAAACTTAAAGAAAAAATAATGCAATAAAAATAAGAATACATTTGATTTAGATCCCATCAAGATTTTGTGATGCAAAGGATTTCGAATAGAGTAAAAGTAATCAACCTCTATCAATAAACTTCTATATTCTTATCAAGTATAAAAACAAACCATTTTTATTGAAGTTTATAAAACATTGATGAACTATTGGTGAAATCGAATTTGCAATATTTGGTGAATTATTAGTGAAGAGGCATGAAACATGAACCAAAAAATGCCTTTCTATAGCTACTAACAAAAAAAAAAAAAAAAGAGAAGGGTGCATTAGTGAGGTAGGAAAAATGATCTTATCAATGAAAGAAAAGGAGGAGAGGAGTCAAGGTTACAAGGTATTTTTATTTCTTTTTCAAATACAAAGTGAGCTATGTGATTTTATTTTGATGGTTAAGTTAGGTTTTTTAAAATGGGCTAGGTTTTAAGTTAATAATGAAAAAGTGCACCTGGGCTTATTGAGAATGTAGAGTATAATGTAATTTTGTAAGTTTTAAATGGGAAAAGGTGTAGATTGTAATACCAAAAAATGGTTAGTAGACATTAGTGAATAATCATAAATTTAAACCATTTAAAAGTATCATCAAGGAATAATAATAGCATAAATGGAACATAATAAAAATTATTAACCTTATAACTTCCATATTCTCTATATGCCATTGTGGTCTTCCTTGTCTCCACGAACATTGCTAGCTCCAAATTTGACTAATGGAGAGTGGGAGAGAGATATGGGTGAGTGTGGAACTCTCTCAAACTAGCATAACAAGATGAAGATGGATGAGTAGATGTGGATATGCAACCAAAAGGGTAGCATAAGTCTATGTTAAAAAAGTGGATGATTTGATAAGAGGGAAGGGTTCAATTTATAGATTTTGGGGCTTAGAAATGAATGGTAAAGATTGTAAGGATGGTGAAGGGCTCAAATTGAAAGGGAATGCAGTCCCATATTTGAAGGCCTACCCTTGTAGCATGTGTCACAAGGGGAAGAGGGGTGCCATGGTATGTGTGCTCACACATTTGTGAGCACATCTTGGGAAGAATGACTATCATAGGGAAAAGAGGAATGTATGCTCACTTATATGCAAGCAAGATTTGGGAATCCCACTTATCTTGGGGAAAAGGGGAAGGTGTGCTCACACATGTGTGAGCAACCTTGAGAAGTTCATGAAGTTGACAAGTGGAACATTTGTGGAAAGGTGTAAGGGCTAGTGGAAGAGGACTTATGACATACGAGGCAAAACAGGAAAGTGTAGGGTGACTCCATGGGGAAGAGAAATTCTCACACATGTGTGAGTACCCCTTGATCAAAGGTGATGTGGATGGGTGAGATGACTTGGGTAGGTGTGTAGTATTTTAAATTTAAATAAATACTAATAGGGATTAGGATTTGGGTTAATTAGTTTAATGGGGGGGATTAGAAGATATGTTTGTAGGAATTATCAAATTATCCTAATTAATTATGAATTAATTTGGCTAAGTAGGATTAGGGATAAAATTGGAATATTCCGTAAGGCATAATTTGATTTATTGAAATAAATCAATCTTTGGGAGAAATGGAAAGGGGTTATTAATTAAATGTAATTTAATTAATTTAAAGATAATAATAGGTTAATATGATTGATTAAATTAGTCACATGGTTCAAGGGATAATTAATTAAATATTAATTTAATTAGTTTAATGTTTCTACATTTCCCCCCTCTTTGTTATAGCATTATTAAGTGATGTTATGTCAAAGAAGAACAAAATATAGTGGATAGAAAAGGATAAAAACTATTTGCATGATGCCCCTTTCACTAGTGGGCTAAGGAAGGATGACAAGGAAGCAGTGGTATGCCCCCTCGAGAGGACATGTGGGTTCCAAGAACATGGGTGTTCTCTCAAAATAGATAAGACTAAAGGATGAAAAGAAAACTTGGAGGGATACAAAATGTGAATAAGTTGGAACCTCTAGGTGAAAAGGGGAGATGGAATGAAAGGGGATATGATAGGTTTACATGGAAGATGGATGGAAAGGATGGGATTGTTGTTATGAATTATCCGAAGAGTAATCCTAGGTTTGATTTTGCAAAGAATTATCAACAACACTGATTATAGGAATCAAAATGTAATGAATATTCGATGGGTGGAACAGACTCGCATACAATAGGTTATCTCAATGTATGAAAGTGTACATGTCACCGTGACTGAATATATGAGGTATATGAGTTGGATGGTATCCTTGTGCGTTCAAGTCCTTTACGGGGACTTGATTGGAATATGCAAAAGAATGGGCCACCCAACTATACCAACATACTCAAAGTTAATGCAAGACTTGTTGGATCAAACAGGAGAAACCATTAAAGACACCATGTGCCAAAAACTATGCCCCAATGTACACCAAACCATATATAACAAGATATAGAAAGATCAAGGCAACCATGAATAGGCATAGGCCTAGAACAAAAAATAAAATCAAAGTAGAAAGATCATTCAAGCAAATGAATTGTTTGGCCACAAACATCTCTTGCCAAGAGTAGGACATGGATTTGGATATGATTTCTAGGCAGGGGAAGGATGCATCTCTGTGGGCATGATGATGAAAAGTGTCACAAGGGGAAGAGGGGTGCAAGGGTATGTGTGCTCACACACGTGTGAGCACATCCTGGGAAGAGCAACAGTCATAGGGAAAAGGGGAATGTATGCTCACACATGTGTGAGCAAACTTTGGGAAGCCCACTTGTCTTGGGGAAAAGGGGAAGGTGTGCTCTCACATGTGTGAGCAACCTAGGGAATTTCATGAAGTTGATAAGTGGAAAACTTGTGGAAAGGTGTAAGGGCTAGTGGAAGGGGACTTATGAGATATGAGCCAAAACTGGAAAGTTTAGTATTTTAAATTTGAATAAATACTAACTTGGATTGGGATTTGGGTTAATTAGTCTAATGGGGGGATAAGAAGATAGGTTTGTAGGAATTACAGAATTAGCCTAATTAACTATGAATTAATTTGGCTAAGTAGGATTAGGGATAAAATTGGACTATTCCCTAAGGTATAATTTTATTTATTGAAATAAATAAATCTTTGGGAGGAATGGAAAGGGGTTATTAATTAAATTAAATTTAATTAATTTAAAGGTAATAATAGGTTAATATGATTAATTAAATTAATCATGCAGTTCAAGAGATAATTAATTAAATATTAATTTAATCAATTTTATGTTTCTATACATGATTAGAAAATGGCCAATCATTTAAGTCATGATAGGATTTTGAATTTTTAGTGTACTTTTACATTAAAAAAAAAGGGATGAATGATCTAATAACTTAGACCAACTTATTGTGATGACCCACTTGACTTAACCCAAAATTTTGACCTTTTTTTTCTCTTGTGTTTGATTCAATCACATACTCAAGTACATCTATCCAAATAGGATAAGCATCCATCCAACTGAGATACGCATCCAGGGTAAAACCACAAACTTGTGTCACACTTTTATAAAGGAACTAGCCAACACAACTAAAACTGTTTAACTTCGACCTTATAAAAGTGACATTTTTAAATTGAATTTTGAAATGATGTAAACTACTCAAACGCAAAAATATTAATGAAATTTAGGTCTTTTGTTTTTTAAATTTTTTTTGAAAAAAATTGATATTTTTTTATAAATTCAAAGACAAATTTTTCATTGCTGAAAAATGCTGAAAATTAGGGGTTCTAGTCGGCATCACCAAAAAAATGAAAAATAGACTTTATTTTTTTTGATTTTTTTTTTCCAAATAGAGAACATATATATGCAGTGTTAAAAAAAATTAAAAAATTGATGTATATTTTTCTCGTTATAATATTTTCAAGTCCAACATAGCTAAATTTGACAGTTTTCATTCGATATCACCTTTTGACTACTAAATTTATCATTAACCAAAAAAAAACCATTTTCGAGAAGATTCTCTCATCTAGTGAAAAAAATATTTTTAAAATATTTTTAAATATCATTTGATTTTTTTAAAAATTTCTAATCAACCTCTTTTATAACTTTAAAAAGCTACTCCCAATGTTTAATTAATAAAAAATATTAAAATTAATCAAAATACTTAAAAAATTATATTTCTAGATTCATGACTTTGAGCTCTACAAAAAGGTATTTTTAAATTTTTGCAAAAAAATATTCTACTTGAAGAAAAATTGAGTAGAAGTGAGAAGTTTGAGAAATACATATTTTTTCACCATTTTTGTGCCACATCACATGACACATAGGACAGTCTGGTCAGACTAACCTTTGTTATAACAATTAAAAAAAAATGATTTTTTTAATGGAAGCATTTGAACGAAGGGGAGTTCGGCTGAACTCTCAGTGCCATTTCATCGCCATGCAACCCGAGGGTAGTCCAGCGAGACTACCCTCAATTGGCCCATAGTGTGACACAACTCCATGCTTTTCCCCTCCATCTAACCATACGGGTTAAGCATCTATCAATACGGGACATGAGGTTTCATCTATCCAATTCAGGATAGGCATCTACCCAAATGGAGTAGGCATATATTCATAAGAATAGGAAATGCTCTAGCCAGAGACTTTAGATTCATCAAGACCATCTTGGTGCTAAGTCACTTTCTAGAGGCTACACTCCCGTACTAGGAGTGCATCAAGGTTGCCATCCTTAGGACTAAATGAATTTTTTTATTTAAGAAGCTTGAGTTCTGCCTCAGAATTTGGCCTAAAGCCTCGATAAGTCAAACGAATCCATACGGGGTTCCTTTCGAGTATGCATTGAATTACTTTTGATCTTCCAATTAGTGTTATCCATACCAATTGATTCAAATAATAAGGACCTTCAAAAACCAACTACTCAACCTTAACCAAATCCTAATTCCTATCCTTGTTCTCCTGAGTACTAGGGACAACTCCATCCCTAGTTTGCCTTCATACCTGTTTCAACATGGGATCAAGGTGTAAAATATGTAGTTCTAGTTTCTAAATATGGTTTAATGTAAATTATTTGCTGGGTAGGCAACCCTTTCTAGGGTCAATGTCCCAAACAGTTTCTTTGTGGTTGTTATCCACAATGGTAGCTCTATAGTAAAAAGGCTCAAGGTGGACTTCTTCTTTTGACTAAAACAACTAAGTCCTATTTCCTAAGAAATATGTCACCCTTGACCCATTAACCTCCATTGAATTCCATCAAGATAAATATTTTTTTAAGAATCATCACACACAATCAAACGCTAATGGGGTTTCTAAATTTTAACTGAACGGATGATAGTTCATTTAAAACTTATCCTTTTAGATTATCAATCCAAGGGGGATTACCCACCCCTTGTATTTTTACTTCCAAATGACCCTTATTTCTCCCTCATAATTTATAGGGACGATGGGCTATAGACACCGTTGTTGCAGCTTTATTAGGCGTAAAGTGCAGAAGTTCAACACAATGACATTACCCATAAGCATGACCTAGAGGCACCATATATACTGAACCCTGTTAAGTTTTTGGTTTTGTCTCCTCTTGTTTAGTTGTTTAACTAGGAATTCAACTATAAATTCATGAATCTTAGGTAAAGAAATATACTAATACAACTATGAAAATGAACTATTATATGCAAAGAATTATTGCTTGGATTTTAAATAAGATTTTAATTTTATATAATTGAAAGGAACATGAAAATAAACAAATAAAATCTTTGAAGGAAAATAATGATAATAACTGAACTCTAAAACTTGAACTAAATACATGAAAGTACTAATTGCTTGAAAACTATGATACTTGTAAGAGTTAGCTTATGAAAATGATTTGAATTACTTGCAAGATACTAATTGCTTTGAAACAAAAACTATTACTTTTAAATATGAAACCTATTACTTAAAAGGTACTAAATTGCTTGAAGAAAATTAAATTATTAAATAACAAGACTTTGGAAATGAATTTAATATTTATTTATTTGAAGGAGAAAAAATTTATTTAATAGTAAGCTTGAAAATAACCACATTATTTTTAAATACCAATTGTATGAAAATAAGATTAGAAGAGAGTTTAAACACTTGCTAGTTAACCAATGTAAATAATAGTAAGACTCCTAATAATTCTAATCAATTTAATTTTAGTTTCTTTTGGACTAATGTCAAATCCTTTACAAAATTATAATGAGATAAACTAACTATTCCTTCCACTGAAAATAATGTTAACTTTATCTTTAGATATTTCCTATAAACGATAACCTTATCAATTTCAAATTCATAGAAATGAGCTAATTTGCTTTGCTCCTAAAATTTAGTTCATGAAAAATTATTACTTAATTTTCTAACTAACTAATCATGGAAAACTCATTTGCTTGATTAAGACAATAATCCAAAGAAAAATTCTAGATCAACAAATTTAACTTTATTTGACCTCCAAACTAAGTTTCATTAATCATTTACACCAAAAGATAATTATTTAATTTGAGATGTAAAAAGGACTTCTCTCATCCTAATTTCTCTTTTAGTAAAGAGAAACTAGATAAATCTATGGTTTTTAAAGTAATGTTTCATATTTCGGTTTTTATTCATTTCTAACTACCAATGATCATTATTGTTTATATTTTAGATTTGAGATTTTTTTACTCCAATCAAGTTAGTTAATGTCCCTAACTTATTAAAAAAGTAATCATCAAAATATTTAGTTTATCTAAACTAATTCAAATAAAATTTCAATAAAAATTTCATAATAAATATCACTCAACTTTCAACTAATTAATAGATTCAATTATACTAATTTCTTTATAACTACTACCATGACTCATTTAAATTGCTTTTGATCAATTTTTGGAATAGAAACAAATTAAAACAAATATCCAAGAATCTATTTAAAGGCTTTATAATTTATTATGAAGCACTTCCAAGACTGATTATTTTACCAACTTCTTTACCCTTTTAATTAATAATTAATTTGATCTAATTAGTTACTTAGTGATTAATCAATTTATAAATTATTACTCACTTTTAGAGATTAAATTAATTTTAAAATTTGGGAAATTACTTTCAACTAGTTTTGCAACATGAATCCTCTTAATAGATTTAACTAATGTAGTTTTTTTATGATCATAATACGTCATTTTTGCAAAATATCTTATAATTTAATTACAAAAGAATTAAACTATTTTATTAATTATTATTTTTTATTTTATTTTTTAATTTTTTTGGGGGATAACATTTAAAGAATAGCTAATTAAGATCAATGCTATTTGCCTTGTCAAAATTGTTAATAAATTAAATTTCAACTTGTATCTATTTATGTTTTGTTTTGTTTTGTTTGATTTTGTGTAGGGGAAAAAGCGAGACTAGGTTAACATGCCCTAATCCTACCTTTTGACACACATTACGGAATAGGAAAGAGCCTAGAGGTATCACACAATTGGCTACTTCTTCTTGTGAAAGAGAGAGCCACGGGCTACCTATTAGGATTTCTATTCCTTTGTTGTAATTGAAAGATAAAATGATACAAGTTCAAATCCTAACCCCAAAATGCATGTACAAACGAATAACAAGATTGCAGAATTGAGATTAAACAATGAATAGCTGTAAATACAAGGACGAAATAAGAATACAGATGCATACCTGGAGTCAAAATCTAATTGAAAATGTTCAGGACGGGGGCGCGGGTGCCACTGTCCTGATACTGTGCTGGAAACTACACCTGAAACTGTTGTCTTGCACTCTGGAAACTGTCAGAAATGCTGTCTGTCAGGAGGACCAGGGCACCCAGCGCCTCTATCCCAGGGACCAGGGCACCCAGCGCCCCTGTCCTGGCAGGACCAGGGCACCCCATGCCCCTGTCTAGGTCTTTTGCACTGCAATTTGGTATGGAGTGCTGTCTCGACCTACTTTTCTTGGATCTGTCACCTGTGGCATCGTCCGAGTCCCAAAACCTGCACTTATATCTGAAAAGGGTGTGGGCGGCTATATAGGGTTTTGCCTTAGTCAAACCCCCACTTTGGTGATTTCCACCTCCATGAATAGCCAAGTTGTATTGTAAAATGTATTGTGTGTGCAGACCTTGTGTGTGTGCAAGATCCTAAAATGCAAGCAAGAAAACTAGAGCAACCTAGAAAGTAAACCCTAATTGCTTGTAAATGACGATGTAAATGCTCTAAATCGAGATGCAAAGTGATTTAAAGCATGAATAAGTGATGTATTGAAGCTTATGCAAAGACATGAAAACAACATGAAATCATACCCAACCCCCAAGGGAAGGGGTACAAGCCAATCTTCAGTCGGTAATCTCCTATTGTTCTTCAATGTCTTCCAAGCCCTAAACGGATGAATGAAATTGATAAATTCTTGATAGAGGGATGTTGAATGTTGTTGAAGTCTTCAAAGATCTGCTCTTTCACTGCATATGAGGTTCTTGAAAACAAAAATCGGATCCTTTCAAATGAAGAAAGAGAGCTCTTATGTATGAAACCCTAGGTCATAATTTCATCTTTTGGCCGACCTAGAGATTGAATTTCCCGCCAATTTCTTGGGGTTAAGCTTTATTTTATGATTGGATTATGCTCCTAAAATTTTGGGAAAAATGTCCGGGACCATGTGCACTCCAGGCGCCACGGTCCCAACAACTTTTCACCAAATTTTCAGGGCCGTCGGATATGATGATTTTAGAGAGAATCCCGAAGTTATAGGTGATTTCGAGATGTTTTGACCCCCAAAACCAAGCCCCCATGTTCAAAATAGGACTTAATTAGGGTTTTTGATTGAATGATGTATTGGAGGAATAAAATGAAAAGGGCACATTTAACGAAAGGGCCCAACTTTATGATGCAGAGGACGATGAAATAGGACCTTAGACCTAATTAATTTGATTAATTAAGTGCTAAAGGAGAAATGCAATGCAAAGTGTAAAATGCACCAAGGTGGGTGCTAAACTAGGTGTGAAATTGTACCACCCTAGCAAGTGCGTACAATTTACGATGCTACATTTAGCCCCCACTTTAGCGGTCATATGAGTACTACGTGCATATGCAAGCTAAAGTATAGAAAAGTAAACATCATTTGAAAAAGGATATATCCATAAGTTGTCGGACGAAGTCCCCAGCGGTATCTGTAGTACACAGTTAGGAACCGCACCCTACAAAACACACGTTAGATCACAAAATCACCTAATGCTTACTAAGGAAAGTGATGAAATTTGTGAGTAGCTATATGCCCCCCCTATTTCAACTTGCTTATTAGGGAGGTGAAATAGGGTAGCATGTTTACTTATGACAAATTGTGTAAGAGAGTATTGATGAGGGATGTTCACTGAAAAGGCTTCATCAGAGCACTTTTTGGAACATCCTGAGAGTAGGGGAATGAAAATATGATTCCTATGCAACAAACAGTTCAAAAATTGCATCTCCCAAACTCAAGTTATGATGAAATGAGTGATAGAGGAAAATTAGGGTTTCGAAAGTAAAGGTAAAGGAATGAAAGTATATACTTTGAAAGTGACATTTGCATTTGTCACTTTGTTGATTTCTGAATATTGTTCATTGCAGCAGAGCCCACATAGCCATCATCATGCCTTCACGATGATTGGAGCATCCCATGAGGATTGAGATCCTGCGACAGGTCGTGATCGATGACGAGCCACTGGACGAGGTGAGTTGACTGAATGTTGACTTTTGATTTTCTGCATTTTGACTTTCTGTGATCGTTTGCGGACCCTAGAATATGAACATGGGTCCCACCAAGGGTTCCATGGTCCCTGTGGGGCGCCATGGTCCCTGACAGGGCGCCATGGTCCCAATCAGGACTTGGCGAGAGATATCAGGGTTAACATACGATGTTCGACAGTTTGCGTGAATGATTTTGATGATTGAGTACTGATTATAGTTATGTTTTTGTGTTGCAGGGTCTCCCATACATGAGAGAGCATACGGTGGGATAGATTCTTCGCAGTTTGCGAGATCAGATTCCCCGACTGACTCAGGCAGAGAGAGACACATTGTCGATCGTGGGTTTATGGTATGCGATCCTCATGCCGGCCATTCAATTCCATCTTGCGATGCTGATGGCACTGATGGAGCGATGGGATCCTGACACATGCACATTCCATCTTCCAGTAGGAGAGCTGATAGTTACACTTGAGGATGTGTACCACATACTTCATCTTCCTATCAGAGGAGCTATTGTGACATATGCGACCAATCGGTCAACGGAGGACCATCAGAGGGAGCAGGTATATTGCATAGGGAGAGTCATGCTGAGCGAGACGAGAGGTCACATCATGGTCAGCTGGCTCTTACATCCTACAGGAGAGATTCCCCTTGTGAGACGTCTTATGACCGCCATCATAGCACTAGCCGTCTGCCCTAATGGACGAGGCACGCACATGCATGGGGGTCTCACATGGTGCATCAGAGCTATGGAGAGACACAGGAGAGTATATGCTTGGGGTCAGAGTATGCTTGCACATCTCTATCACGACCTTGAGGAGTATGTGTTTGGACAAGGTTGCAGCTTGATAACATGCACACTTCTGCAGGTGTGGATATTTGAGCACTTCACATGCACCAGGCCTGTCGGCTTTCTAATGAGTACAGCTAGCGAGTAACCTAGGGTGTTTGCTTATCCAGCCACCAGCCCTAGGGATAGGAGATGATTTTATGATGTAGGATAGGTCATATTTTGGATGTATAATGACCTATATTTGTATACGATCCACATATATATATATATATATACATGCTTCTCTTTTGTCTCAAATGTGTTATCTTTAATGCTTAAAACAATGTATATTTTGCTTTGATTAAATCTAATACATTTGGTAGGTGTACATGTATGTTCGGGATTTAATTTCCATGTGATTGATTTCTCAATGCTCCATGATTAAATTGATACATGTGTGACTTAATTAAAATATTTAATCAAGTACTACATTGATGATAGGGAAGAAATATGCATTAAGTCTGAGAATCATATAACTAATGTGATTTGATTTTGAACTTAAACACAACATGATACGATTCTACTTAATGCATAAGACATTGCGGAATATGCTAGCATAATGGAAATGTAAATCTTTTACAATTTACATAAATGAATTCAAGACAAACTATAAAGTAAAGAAACACGCTTGTCAAGAACGAAGCAATATAGATTAAACACCATAACATTTAATTCTATTTTGCTGTAATTAGGAGATACTAACATATTACCCAATGTCGAAGAACTGAAAAGAAGATAAATAAGGAATGAAGAATTAAGCATAATATCTATGCAAGTGCATAGCATTTATAGGTTCTTTAAGAGGCGTACCGTCTACATCCGCTATCTTGTAAGCACCTGATCCATAATCTTCAATAACTATATATGGTCCAAGCCAATTAGGACTAAATTTTCCCTTTTCTGTAGGTAAGGCATTCACATTGCGCTGATTCTCATAGAGGACTAAGTCACCTATCGAGAAGGAACATTGAATAACCTTATCATTATAGCTTCGTTGTAGAGTTTTGTGATACACTTGAATATGCTCAAGAGCATTTATACACTGTTCATCAAGCATCTCAAGCTGTTGAAGTCGTTGTTCTCTATAAGAGTCATCATCTACTATACCTTTGAGAGAAACCCTAAGTGATGGAATCTCTAACTCTAAAGGCATAATAGCATCAGCACCATAAACAAGATTATAAGGGGTAGTTCCTATAGCAATTCATACACTCATTTGGTAGGCCCAAAGAGCATAGATTAGCTGATTACTCCAATCCTTACCATGCTTATTCACAGTTTTGCGAAGAATTTGTTCAATTATCTTATTGGATGATTCCGCTTGACCATTTGATTAAGGATAGTATGGTGTAGAAAATCAATGTTTGATATGATACTTCTCAAGGAATTTCTTCACGTCCTCATTCTTAAATGATGTCCCATTATCTAAGATTATAGTGGAAGGTATCCCGAATCAAGAAATGATGTTTTCTAGAAGAAATTGACAAATCACTTCAGCAGTAGTAGAGCGAAGGGGAATAGCTTCTACCCACTTCGTAAAGTAATCTATTGCAGTTATAATGAAGGTGTGTCCTTGAGATGAAGGAGGAGAGATTTTACCAATGAGATCCAAACCCCATGTGGAGAAAGGCCAAGAAGCTACTTGAGAATGGAGTTCTTGGGCAGGAGCATGAATCAGATTATTGTGTTGTTGACATTGATGACATTTCTTAACAAATGAAAAAGAATCCTTCTGCATAGTTTGCCAATAGTATCCCATACGAAGCAATCTTTGAACCAAGGATTTGCCTCCAAAATGCCCCCCACAGGCACCTGAATGTGCCTCTTCAAGAGCAACGAGGATTTCTGATTTGTTAAGACAGTGAAGGAGAAGACCATCATAACCCCTTCGGTAAAGGACATTAGAAAGAATGATATACCTAGTAGATAGCGTGCGGATTCTAGCCCTAGTGTTCCTATTGGCGGAATTAGGAAAGGTACCATCGGTCAAATATCTTACGATATGCGAATACCATTCATCTGAGTCTACAAAGTCACAACATGTTACCAAGCTAGAATCATCTACAATAGCTAGAGAAATAAGGTTGTGAATAACAAATTTAAGATCAACCACAGGGTCCTCTAAAGATACAAGAGAAGCCACACATGCCATTGCATCCGCATGTCGATTATCTTTTCGAGGAACAGGTTCCATGGTATAAGAATCAAATTTTTGTAATAAAGAGATAGCAAGATCTTTATATTGTGATAATTTGTCTTGTTTTGCTTGATACAGTCCTATTACTTGTCTTATAATCAATTGAGAATCTCCATAAATATGTATGTGCTTTATATTCAGAGCTAAGGCTACTTTTATTCCCGCTACAAAAGCCTCATACTCAGCAATGTTATTGGTACACAGGAAATTTAGATGATAGGATAAGGGAATAGATTTCCTTGGAGAAATCAAAACAACACCTGCCCCCGATCCCGTACGACACTTAGAACCATCAAATTATAATTCCCAAGTTTCATCTTTCTCTATAGAAAGAATGAAATCATCAGGGAAAGACTCCGAATTAGGGAAGGAGAAAGGTGAAGGGACCTCAATTAAGTGATCGGTCAATGCTTGCCCTTTAATTGCTCTTTGTGAAACAAAGTTAAGGTCAAATTCAGTTAACATCATAACCCACTCAGCTAGGCATCCTGATAAATCAGTTTTAGAGAAAAGATGCTTCAAAGGATCAAACTTTACATGACATGGACTTCTGAATTTAAAAGATAATGTCTCAATTTCTGAGTCGCAAACACCAAGGCCAAGCATTGTCTTTTTATCGCAGAATATCGGGTCTCATAATAGAGTAAGGTACGACTTATGTAATAAACCAGACATTCCTTACCATCTTTATCATGTTGTGCCAACAATGCTGTGAGAGCATGAGAGGAAGCAGCTGTATACAGAAGGAAAGGTTTAGAAGGTTCGGTAGGTTGAAGAATAGGAGGACTAGCCAAATACACTTTTAAATCTTCAAATGCTTGCTGACAATCTTCGTTCCATTGAAAAGTGATATTCTTTTTGAGAAGTTGAGTAAAAGGAAAGGTACGATCCACAAGTTGAGATACGAACCTACGAATAGATTGAATCTTTCCTTGTAAGCTTTTAAGTTGAGACACATTTCTAGGAGGTGGCATGTTGACAATAGCATCTATTTTCTTAGTGTCCACCTCAATCCCACGATGCGAAACTATGAATCCTAATAGTTTTCCACTATCCACACCAAAAACACATTTTCAGGGATTCAAGCGCATGTGATATTTATGAACTCTTTCAAAGATTTGATGAAGGATTTTAATATGATCTATGGGAAGAATGAATTTGGCTAAAATATCATCAACATAATCCTCTAAAATCTTATCCATATAATCATGAAAGATAAGGGTCATCGCTCGTTGATAAGTTGCACTGACATTTTTAAGTCCAAAAGGCATCATTATCCAACAAAATGTACCCCAAGGAGTGGTGAAAGCAGTTTTGAATTGATCTTGAGGGTTAATGAAAATTTGATTGTATCCTGAAAAACCATCCATGAAGGATAACAAGGCATGTCCAGCCGTAGAATCAACTATCATGTCAATGTTTGGAAGAGGGAAATCATCTTTTAAAGAAGCCCTATTTAAATCTCAAAAATTGATACACATTCTTATTTTATTATCTGGTTTAGCCACAGCGACAATATTTGAAATCCATGGGGAATAGTCAATAGGGTGAATAAATCCAGCCTCCAATAATTTTTCAATCTCAGCCTTAACAAGGAGAGCCACCTTAGGATTCATTTTTTGAATCTTTTGTTTCACGAGCTTAGCATCGGGAACTAAGACAATATTATGAGTGACAATCTTAGGATCTATACCAAGCATGTCAGAGTATGTCCAAGCAAAGATCTCAGGGAATTCATGCAATAAATCTTCATATTGTTTTTGTTCCTCTTCATCCAAACATTTTCCAATTTTAATAACTCTGTCCTCTTTGCAAGGATCCATCTTAACATCAATGGTGTCACTTATAAGAAGATTACTTTGTTGAGGAGTATCCTTTAACTGAGGGAATTCTTTCACAATCTCATCATTATCGATCTCTTTTCCAAAATAGGCTTCAGTATTTAAACAATAAGGGAGTCCCCTATTGT
Source organism: Cryptomeria japonica (assembly GCF_030272615.1). Taxonomy (NCBI): domain Eukaryota; kingdom Viridiplantae; phylum Streptophyta; class Pinopsida; order Cupressales; family Cupressaceae; genus Cryptomeria; species Cryptomeria japonica. The sequence continues at coordinate 341,435,519 of NC_081414.1, forward strand.
GATGATAACGAGGAAGAGTGTCATATGCTCCCAAGAATTCAGCTAAAGCATCATCGGTAGGGAAGACATCCAAAGCATAGGCACATGAAGGATCCCCATCAATATACTTAGGGTGTTGTATTGATAGAGATGTAGAAATAGCATTAACACTAATGCATGGTCTTTTAGAAGCTTTAGTGCGTTTGCAGGGATTATAGCCAAGTCCAAAGGCATAATTGTGAAAATTAGTCTCTAGAGGAACCTTTATCCCTTGTTCGTGAGCACCACAACCATTTCCATGATACCCATGCTTAGCAAAAATGCGAAAACCATGACCATAACGATCAGCCATTTCAGAAAGAGAAGGTAGTTTTTCATAAGACAAAGAATCAAGCTCTTCAGAATTAGAGGTGTGAGGAGAAGAAGTTTGAGAAGCGGCCACAAAATTATTACTCATAGGTTCAAGTAAGATTGATTGATTTTTAGCTTCTTCCTTCTTTTCAACTTTAAGCTCTCTAGAAGGAACCTTATATTCACCTACAAAGGTGGGATTGAAATCAAGAGATCCCCAATCGTCTTCTGCGAGAACCTTCTCAGGATCAAAATCCTTCTTATGTGTAAATTCAAGTCAAGCAGAATCTTCTTCAGGAGCTCCAGACTCATCCAAAGAATTTTGATCATTAGAGAGCGAGGATTCATCGATAGGTATCTTGTTTAAAGAGTCATCACTAGACGAGGATGGCTTAGAAGAACCCCCTTTGGAAGTAGATGTTTGTAGACAAGCTTGGAAATTAGTATCACCTATCAAGGTATATGTCTTATTGTTATAAACAAATTTAACTTGTCTATGCAATGTAGAGGGGACAGCTTGCATACTATGAATCCAAGGTCTTCCTAATAACAAGTTGTATGTTAAATTTCCCGACATAACGTGGATAGGAGTAGGCAAAGTAATAGGTCCCACTGTGAGAGGTAAGGTGGTAATACCTAATGAAGTCTTAGCCACATTGTCAAATCCTCGAATGGGACGAGAGTCAGGCTCAATGAGAGATGTATCCACATTCATTTTATGCAATAGATTAATGCTACACACATTAAGACTAGAGCCATTATCTACTAGTGTTCATCTTATAGCAGTGTCTTTTATGATAACCACAATCATCAAGGGATCATATTGATGTTGAATTTCACTAGTAGGCAACTCATCTTGGGTAAACACAATTTGAGCCTTAGGATTCATCATAGAGTTAACAAAAGATGCTATATTACTAGATGTATTCGGTGGAGGAACATTCAAATCTTTCAAGGCATCTTGTAACATTCCATGATGAGCAGAAGAGGTTTAAATCAAATCCCAGAGGGATATCTTAGCAAGGGTAACTTTAAGTTGTTCTATGAGATCATATTCCTTACCCATAACTTGCGAAATACGGGGAGCTTGTGGAAGAATTGGTTGAGGATTAGGAGGAGAAACTGGAATAACAGGAGGAGGATTAGGCTGCCTATTATTTCTGGTGTGATAAGTATGGGCAACCGCATGATAACTCTCTCTAGTTATTTGCTTGGCATAACTATAAGGACTTATAGGTTTTCTTCCTTGCACAGTGATGATTGGTTTATTCAGAGTACAAAAGGAATCATGATCATACCCTCCTTGGATAGTAAGGAGAGGTGATTTAGGAACTTGAAAGGTGGGAGAAGGATAAGCACCTTGGAGAGAGGCTTGTTATGCTCATTCAAGTTTATCATGTTAACCAGTTTAGAAGTCTTGTTCTTGTTTAAAGATTTCGATAAAGCCATAAAGTCATCAAGAGCATCATCCAACAAAGCATGATCATATCAATTAAAAGGTTTATCTTTTGATTCAAAAGGAGACATCTCCTCATAGAGGGGATTATTGAAAAAAACCATGTTACTAGATTTAGTGGAAGAGTTGATAGGAATGTACCCTTGAGAGGAACCATTCGACTTACCTTTCTCATCACACCTAAATGGCATAGTAACAAGGTTTATGAGTCTTTGGTAAAATGAAGGTTTGGCATATTTAGGGTTCAAAAACTCATCTAAAGCTTCATCTAATTCATCTTGGCTATACTCATAATAATCATCGTAAACATGAACATCTTGCAAATAAAAGTCTGACATTTTGAAATAAAGGTTGCATAAAATTTAAACACACAATGCAAAAAAACACACTCCTTTTTTTTTCTTTTTCTTTTTTTAATGAAAATGAAATGAAAACACACTAAATCTAGATCTAGATCTAACAAATGCAATGCAAGAGGAAGCAATGATAGCTTCACGTCGGGTTCACCAAAATGTGTAGGGGAAAAAGCGAGACTAGTTTAACATGCCCTAATCCTACCTTTTGACACACATTACGGAATAGGAAAGAGCCTAGAGGTATCACACAATTGGCTACTTCTTCTTGTGAAAGAGAGAGCCACGGGCTACCTATTAGGATTTCTATTCCTTTGTTGTAATTGAAAGATAAAATGATACAAGTTCAAATTCTAACCCCAAAATGCATGTACAAACGAATAACAAGATTGCAGAATTGAGACTAAACAATGAACAGCTGTAAATACAAGGATGAAATAAGAATACAGATGCATACCTGGAGTCAAAATCTGATTGCAAATGTTCAGGACGGGGGCACGGGCGCCACTGTCCTGATACTATGCTGGAAATTGCACCTGAAACTGCTATCTTGCACTCTGGAAACTGTCAGAAATGATGTCTGTCAAGAGGACCAGGGCACCCAGTGCCTCTATCCCAGGGACCAGAGCGCCCAGCACTCCTGTCCTGGTAGGACCAGGGCACCCCACGCCCCTATCCAGGTCTTTTGCTCTATAATTTGGTATGGAGTGCTTTCTCGACCTGCTTTTCCTGGATCTGTCACCTGCGGCATCATCCGAGTCCCAAAACTTGCACTTATATCTGAAAAGGGTGTGGGCGGCTATATAGGGTTTTGCCTTAGTCAAACCCCCACTTCAGTGATTTCCACCTCCACGAATAGCCAAGTTGTATTATAAAATGTATTGTGTGTGCAGACCTTGTGTGTGTGCAAGATCCTAAAATGCAAGCAAGAAAACTAGAGCAACCTAGAAAGTAAACCCTAATTGCTTGTAAATGACGATGTAAATGCTCTAAATCAAGATGTAAAGTGATCTAAAGCATGAATAAGTGATGTATTGAAGCTTATGCAAAGACATGAAAACAACATGAAATCATACCCAACCCCCAAGGGAGGGGTACAAGACAATCTTCAGTCGGTAATCTCCTATTGTTCTTCAATGTCTTCCAAGCCCTAAACGGATGAATGAAATTGATAAATTCTTGATAGAGGGATGTTGAATGTTGTTGAAGTCTTCAAAGATCTGCTCTTTCGCTGCATATGAGGTTCCTGAAAACAAAAATCGGATCCTTTCAAATGAAGAAAGAGAGCTCGTATGTATGAAACCCTAGGTCTTAATTTCGTCTTTTGGCCGACCTAGAGATTGAATTTCCTACCAATTTCTTGGGGTTAAGCTTTATTTTATGATTGGATTGTGCTCCTAAAATTTCAGGAAAAATGTCCGAGACCATGTGCACTCCGGGCGCCACGGTCCTGACAACTTTTCACCAAATTTTCAGGGCCGTCGGATATGATGATTTTAGAGAGAATCCCAAAGTTACAGGTGATTTCGAGATATTTTGACCCCCGAAACCAAGCCCCCACGTTCAAAATAGGACTTAATTAGAGTTTTTGATTGAATGATGTATTGGAGGAATAAAATGAAAAGGGCACACTTTAATGAAAGGTCCCAACTTTATGATGCAGAGGATGATGAAATAGGACCTTAGACCTAATTAATTTTATTAATTAAGTGCTAAAGGAGAAATGTAATGCAAAGTGTAAAATGCACCAAGGCAGGTGCTAAACTAGGTGTGAAAGTTGTACCACCCTAGCAAGTGCATACAATTTACGACGCTACAAATTTCTTTTTTGGTCGAAAAAGAAATGAATGAATGAAACTAATTTAAACCATCTAAAAGGTTGTAAGAAATACCACGCACTGCTAAACTTCTAAAAATAATACTTTTCTTACCAAAGATTTATTTTTCTTATCAAGGATTTTATCTATTGTCCTTTTTCTTATCTTTTGAAAGAAATTTTTTGCTTTTGGAGATTTGTTCTATTAAAATATAAAATTCAATTTATTACTCTCAAATCTTAAATAATTCATTTTCTAAAGCTTCTGAGGCAAAAATTAAACTTCCAGTTTTTGTTTTTTTACTACAAAGGGGTAAAAATTTGTTCAAACACAAAAGAAATACAAAGAATAGGCTTTAAATAGCCCTCTTAGTCTCGACCAAGTGGTCCAACTTTTGAGACAGATCGAGGGGTAATTGACCCCTATCCACAATGTTCCAATTGTACATTTTATCAGAGGCCCATTTGGCCAAATAGTCTGCAACTCCATTCCATTCTCTAGGGATATGACTAAAAGTCACAAATTCCAAGGAAACAAAACATGAAGAATTCGCATAATAACCAAAGCTAAATACTAGCATACATCATCTAACCTCTGCATATTAAAAAAATTCACCACCACTTGAGAATTAGATTCACAGATAATACTTCTCCACCTAAGATCGCAACTACACTTCATAGCATAAAGAATAGCAAGAGATTCCATCAAATTGCATTAGAATGCATGCCCTTATAGACATAAAGGATACACTAAACAATACCAGAGCTATCTCACCCAACTCCACCAATATTAGCATGACCAAGATTTCCATGAGAAGAAGCATCAGTGTTGGTTTTGAGAACTCCCTGAGGAGGAGGGCACCAATGAGCCTCCCTATTCATCTTCTGAAGAAGATGTCGACATTTATTTTTCATGACCTATCTAGCAAACCTTGAAACATCTCCCCAAGGAGGAAGGTAGAGGCGATTGCAAAAAACAACATCTCTTGGATCCACTTGGTCACCCAAGTCACACCTTGTCAAAATAGTTTTGCCAAGAGAATGAAGAATGTTCCACCAAACATTTTGAGTAGCCATCTTGATATCTTGAAAAATCCTATGATTCCTTTCCAACCAAATATGCCAAATAATGAATGTAGGACCAAGAGCCCAAACAACTTGAAGAGAAGTCTTAACCGAGGCCTTGCCCTAACAAGCAAAAAAATTCAGCCAAAGAAGAGACATGCCAGCAAGCTTGATTCTATGCATCCCACCAAAAGTGCCAGATCTCCCTAGAGAAGGAACATTAGAAGAAAAGATGAGAAACACTCTCCTCACAATTTCAATGCAAAACACACATCGAGGGACCCTAGAACCCATGCTTGCACAAATTATCCCAAGTAAGACACCGATTTTGAACCACCAACCACAAGAAAAAGTTACAGTTGGGCTAGGAGAATTTGTTCCACACTTGTTTTCACCAGGGTACCTCTATGTCATTGAATATTTATCTATCAAGCTCCACATACCTTGAGGAAACAAGGAACTTACTAGATGAATCACCACCCCCAAGCTAAAACATCATGCCCAACCAAGGCATTACATTCATGAGAAGCAAGAATCTAAGCCAACTTTTTCCTATCCTCCTTCGATCCACGTGGAATCCATTCACCAGAGTGCTTCCATTTGTAACCAATATCTTGTCCTAAATTACAAGCCATCTTATATTATGCAACCTTATGAAATCATGGATAGGAGGATTACCATCCCAAGAATCCAACCAAAAAAGGGCTTTTGAGCCCTAATTACTGATCCAAAATATATCATTCTTAATCAACTGAGCCCCCCTTTTCAAAGTATTGTAGATCATAGAGCCCCTTCCCTCCAAAGGGTAGCAAGGAATATCCAAAAAGCACACACCTTTAAGATACTTGTGAGTAAGAATACAAGCCCAAATCTAATGCTGACTAGTACACCACCGCTAATATAACTTGGCAGCTAAAGCCTACCCATTCAAAATAGTAGAATGAAGACCAAGGCCCCCTTCCTTCCTTGGCCTACACACAAAATCCCACTTAACTAAACTCCACTTAGCATTCTGCAAATTACTGCTCCAAAGCAACTGTTGCAATAGAGAAACAAGTTCCTTAAGGAAATACAAAGGAGCCACCTAAACAAAAGACTTATAAATAGGAAGATCCTGGATGATATATTGGAGAACAGTCATTCTAGTAGCTATGGATAACTAGCAGTGAGTCCAATGAGTAACCTTATAATGCAACTTGTCAAGAAAATTTATTCAAGAAGCCCTAGGTAGCCTACCAACAGTAAGAGGGATACCTAGATATATAAAGGGAAGAGACCCAATCTAAAACCACAAAACATGAGAAAGACTCCTCTGAATAGCTTTAGGGGTATTAAAAAATAAGATATAAGACTTATTCTCATTGAATTTATGGCCTGAGGCAGCAATATAAGTATCCAATTCCAATCTAAATGATTCAACTTCCTAAAGGTGAGCAATACCCTTAAGAGCAATGTCACCAACAAACTAAACATGAGAAAGTTTTGGTAATCCATTTCCCCAACTCCGACCATGAATAATGTCATGGGCAACCCGAGACAATAAATCTTCCCAAACCCTCAACCATAATAATAAACAAATAGGGGGAAACAGGATCACCTTGGCAAAGGCCCCTAGGAGACCCAAAGAGCTCAGAAGGTTCACCATTTATAATAATAGATAAAGATGAGGAGGTAACACAACTCATAGTATAGTAGACCCAAACTAGACTAAAGCCAAAGGCAAGAAGAATTTTTTGCAAAAAACCACACTTAACCCTATCATAGGCTTTTGACCATATCTAATTTGATAAACATAGTTTTTTCCTTGGAAGTCGCCATAGAGTGAATGAATTCTAAAGCCACCACAACTCCATCCAAAATTTGTCTATTGGCCACAAAACCCCCTTTCTCCTCGGAGATCAAAGAAGGGAGACAAACCTTGAGCCCCTCTACAATAAATTTAGTAATGATTTTGTACACCGCATTACAAAGAGCAATAGGCCTAAAGAAATCCAAATGACCAGCTATATCTTTTTTAGGAATGAGAACAAGAAAATTAGAGTTAAAATCCCAAAGTATTTGTTTACAGCGAAGAGATTCATGAACAAGCTCCAACAAATCCAAATTATTAATATCCTAAAATTCCTAAAAAAATTCTATTGTAAATCCATCCAGGCCTGGAGCTTTGCCCTTATTCATCCCCAAAATAACTTATTCTAATTTAGATAAAGAGATAGGACTAATGAGAGAATCATTCATCTCATTAGTGACTAGGGAGGGAATGCAAGCAAGTATCAAGTTTTCCTCAGCCTCCGCAAAAGCACAATCTTCAAAAAAGAGAGAAGAATAAAATTTCCTAACCTCCCGAGAAAAAACCAACATGGAGGATAACCAAAGGCCTTCAAAATTAACCAAAGAAGAAACATAACTCCTATTTCAATGAGCCTACATAGAATGATGGAAGAAAGCAATTTTCATGTCCCCTTCCTATAGCTAATCAATTCAAGCATTTAGCTTCCAAAAAACTTCCTCACGAAGTTCCCATTCCTCCACCTCTCTCACAACCTGACATTCAACTCGACCTAAAGCATAAGAAAAACATAATCCCATATTTGGCGAGTAATCACATCAAGGTGCTCCTAACCCTTCCTCTTCACAACCTAAAGGTTACCAAATCACTACCTATTCCATTTCTTAAAGTGATATTTGACATATTGCATAGTTTTTTAACAAAGGGATACAAAGCAATACCATAAGCAAGGCCACCATCAATCCACCATTGGGCCACAAGATCATGTAAAGAAGAATCCCAGAGACACATAAGTTTAAACTTAAAAGGAGGATTCTTAGGAACTATTAGAGAAATTGCAACAAATTTAATTGGCCAATGATTAGAACCCCTCGAATCAAGAATCTTCGAGATTGTAGACAAATTCCCACCTACCCAAAAAAAAGAAATAAGAAACTTGTCCAGCCATTCAGAAATAGCATCCTCCCCACTCGACCTATTATTCAAAGTAAATACCCCATTAAAAGGTTTGATATCAATTAAAGCAAGGAAATCCACATCTGCACAAAAGAGATCAAAAGAAGGACCCAACCAATCCAATCCTCCCCGCTTCTCCTCCAAACTCAAAACTAAATTGAAATCACCAACTAAAACCCTAGGAATATAAGGAGCACATGATCTCACATGCCTTATATGAGACCAAAGCTAGATCTTTCCCCTAATATCAGTTGGAGCATAAACATCAGTAACCATAATAATCTCCTAAGATTCAAAGCTAGTGGCAACCAGAGAAAGAGAATAATGACATGCAATCCACCAAAATGGAACAATCTTTTTAGGATCCCAAACAAGGGCCAAACCTTCATAACACCCTTGGGAACCAATGCATTGACATTGACCATAATGCTAAATACTAGAGGCACATTGAAGAATAGAATCAACTAAAAGCTTAGTCTCCTAGATGCAAAAGATATCTGGAGAGTGTACTACAATCAAATCATGGATAGCCTTTTGTCTAGGGATGCTATTTAACCCCTGTGTATTCCAAGATAGAATAATCATGGAAGAGGTTGGGAAAAGTGAGCATCAATGGGCTTGACAAACCCAGATTCCACCAATAAATATCTAACAACCTTAATTTTCTCCTGATCCTTCTTGTAGCCACCTTTAGAAGAGTTCTCAAAGGAACCCTTCTTAAGGGGATGTTGTTGCAAACCTAAAGTCTAAGAAGACCCTTTGCCTTTGCCAGATGCTAACACCTCCTTAGCAAAATCTGCCAAAACCACATCATACTGCATAAGATCTCTAGGCTCACCTATTCACACAAAACTTGACCATTCGAAGACCCCTAAGGGTTACATGGGCCATGTGAAGGAAGGAGGTCATAACTAGTCCCTTGCATTGGCATACGGTCGGTACCCAAAATAGTAGCCCCTAAAAAAGCATCAACTGGGTTCCCTTCCTCTAGAGCCAAAGTATCCAACATCTCAAAATGGTTGAAGACCCTCATCAGTCTGTTTATCCTTAAAGGACCTCTTTTGTCCCCACCCCTTTTCCTGAGGTTTCACGGGAGCAAAACCATCCTTAACTGAGCCACCCTCTATCACAAGGGCCTTAACCGAGCCACCCTCCATCACAGTGGACTTTCTTTTATCCCCCTTGTCCAAATTTGATGTTGGTGCAAAAGAAAAATTATTTGGACCTGAAGCTTTATTAACCCTAGAACATTGACTCTAAAGATGGCCATACTCATGGAAAAATTGACAATAGAAAGGAATAGACTCATAACATATCTGCTAAATTCAAGATGAAGAGCCAAGAAAAATTTCCAAAGAATCCGACAAGCAATTATTCAAATAAATCTCAACACAAATCCTAGCAAAAGAAATTACCTTTCTATCAAATGTTAGTTGTGCAACTACAGCCAGTTTTCTAAGCAAAGAAGCAACCCATTGTAAAATATCCTCTCTCCAAAACTCAAAAGGAAGGTGAGACAAACAAACTCAAACAGGAACCCTCGAGGGTAACTCTATAGCCAAATTGAAACCCATGTGCCAAGGGTTTAAAAATAGATCCACATGGTTATAAAAGTAGGGCCCTCCCTCAAAAACACAGTTCCTATTAGCTATGTGCTGGAAAAGATAGCCAAAAAGTAACTATTCGTGGCCAACAATTTCTCCATTTCACCCTCAACCTACTATGAATGAGGGATCCAAGAATCTAAGGTTGATAGAGAAATTTGGATCCCAAGAAATTTGCAAATGAGAGCATTTCAGCTCCAATACGATACATCTTCCATAACCGACTCCAAAGAAAGAACCAAAACTAGACGATCCTGACTTCAAGGAAAGAAACCATTGACCTTCTTCAATTTGGGGCTCTCACCCACATAAAAAGAATTTGTCGGTATTGCATGCACATCCAATAAGGAGCCATCACAATCTAACGCACTAGGTACCACTAAAGTAGAAGAAACCCTTTGTTCCTTCATACCTGATACAACAATCACCAAACCCTACAACATAATCAAACACCAACAAAGTCGACCCACCACAAAAGAAATCCCACCAAAGAAGACCCGAAACCACACACTCTACACTCTACAAACCACCCAAACACCCACAACAGAAAATGAATCAAACTGCCCCAACCACCACACGCAACCGCCAAGCTAAAACAAAACTTCAACTCCAAAGACAACCGAACACCAAAATGGAGAGAGAACACACAAAACAAAGGAAAAGCATGCAACAAATTGAAGGAGAAAATATGGGTAGGGCACAACCCTAGCCCACACACCCAACCAGGCCTCCCACCATCCTCAAACCCATTCACCAAATGTTTTATTCATCTCCCATTTTTTGTTTTTTTAATATTATCTCCAATAAGTATTCATGAGCACAAATTTAATTATATATAATCTCAATATTTACTTTATTTATATTTTGAAACTATTTTTCTCTCAAACTTTATGTTTTACCAAAATAGTTTTATTACTGTTATTCTTTAACATATATATTATTATATTCCATGTATCATTTTAAACTCATTTAAAATGTATTTATAGAATCTTATAAAAAGAATCTAGATTTATTCTTTCTTTCTTTTTTCTCATAGTTTTAAAAGAGATATATTTATTAGACATTTCTTTCCTTTATTTTGTTTAATAACATGCAATATATATATATATTTTATATTATCTTAAAATTAATAAATAAGGAATTTAATATTGATAAGTAATGGAATAAATAAAGGGTTTTCATGCAAGAATGAGAATAAATAGTAAGCATGTTCAAATATTTTTATTTTTATTTTTTGAAAATACTGACTTCCAAATTTTAAAAATTAAGATTTGAAGAAGATAAGAAAAGTATTCTTTCTCTTTCCTATCTAAATGTGAAATAAAGAGAGGATTTTAAAGAGGAGGAAATTTCTACATTGTTTAATCCGACTTATTTAAAATCAACTTTTTAGATTTGAACAAAATATCTAAATCCCTTAAAACCACTTTTATCCTCTAAATTTTTCCCCAAGAATTTACAAAATTCATGCAAGCAAAAAAAAAAAACCCTTCTTTTTAATTTTTTAGAAAGAAAAACATGAAGAAAACATTAAGAGCCGAAAGATGGGAACCTGGACCTATAAGAAAAACCAAGCATTGTTGTAGAGTCAAACACCTATTTCCCAGCTATCCTCCTCCAATCTTCTTCTTGTAACCTAGTAAAGATTTTCTCCAAGAACCTCTAAAATCCTATCTCATTCTATAGAATATGCTTTTTTAAACTTTCTCCTACACAACTAACATAATTCAAAGCAAACTTCTTTAAAAAAACAAGACTAACTTATCATTGTTGGAATCAATTAACATTGAGAGTGGGGGGGGGGGGGGAGGGGTGAATCAGTGTTTTGCAAATTTCAAACTTGTTGTTCAGATTCTTTAACCACCAAATACATAATAAGGAAAGTAAAGTGTGGCAACACAAAATAAATAACCATATAACCATAACACCAATATTTTTATGTGAAACCCAAAAGGGAAAAACCAACGGTGGGATTTGAACCCGCAATATTATTCCACTATGGCCAGTAGTAAAACAAAATGAAAAAAAGAGAATTCACTTGCATTTAGGCACACTACCTAGGGCTCACTGATCAATTACAAAAAAATAGGGCTACAACCTTTGAGGAAGGCTCACTACCTTACATATGGTTACAAAAGGATTACATTGAGTGCTAAACTAGAAAATAACATCTAACTATGTAAGAAATTAGTTCTGATTAGGCTCAAGGTGATCCAATGTGACTGATGTACTAATCTACTCTGTTCTTCTCTGCAACTGCTCACCGAATATCAAAAATCAGGATGCACACATGAAACTATGCTCAATCACTCCTAAAACCATTACATACCTCATTACCATTTGTTGGACACAAGATACCATTGAGAGGGGGGAGGTGAATTAGTGGTTTCCAATTTTAGCCTTTTAAACCTAAGAGTGAGTGTCGATTAATAAATCAAAGACTAAGTAAACCTACAAGTGAGACAAGGAAAGATATCACAATGTAGGCACAAATGCACATCACATAACACCGGTTATACGAGGAAAACCCAAAATGGGAAAAACCTTAGTGAGAAATGTTGTTGGAGTCTACTACTCCAATCTAGTCTCACAATGAAACACAATATTACAATGATTTAGGGCATCAACCCAAGGAGCACCAACCCCTAGTGATTTAGGGCACCAACCCAAGGAGCACCAACCCCTACTTGTTTATGGGCTCCAACCCCTACCCTGAGCTCCAACTTAGTGACATACTATGAACATTATCAAATACAAAAGTGATAATCCAGTTACAAGTGAGTCTTGTAACCACTACATATACTCCACCCTGTTGGTTACACTCCTCTTCCTTCTATCATTTTGCCTATGTTCTTTTCTATGTTGGTTCTCTTGATCACCTTCTTTGACTCTTTCTCTACTCCACCTCTACCTTATCTGCTCTCCTTTACTCATTGATGTTGCCTTACTAGTTCATGCTCTATTGGTTTACCTTTTCTCTTGGCCTCACTAGTTTAACTCATGTTAAACCCTCTTACCGATTTAACCACACTAACATTCAGTCACTATGACCTTCAATGAACTCTCTGACTAATTAACTCTTTACTTGCACTCACTTCACCAGCGTCACTCTCTCATGAAACATCAATCTATTCTTGTCTTTGGCTTACATACTTATACATGAGCTTTCCCACCAAAACCTCAGTTCAAACTACGCACCTTAGGGTTTCTTCGCCAACCACAAGGCCTATCAAATTAGATCTGATCTGCATGTGGATCGACAACCTGTAAACAATCATGCATCACCACCATATCTTTTTTCTTCCAAAACATGTTTTTTATACTTAGAAAACATAGATTGTCTATTGGCTTGGCTTCTTGATCGATTACCATAAATGAATTCATTGTCCTCTTCACCAAGTCTGATCTGCACCCAAACAACCTACATCAAACATTACACCACTCAGATCTTCAGTTTGCATCTAGTCACAAACCTCCTACACTCAGCCCATAATTGTCATAGTCAACATTTAATATTGACCAACCACCATCTACCTCGCTAATGCACGCTTCTCCTTCCTCTGCATGCTTGTTTTCCACCTCAACTCCATGTGGCATATTTTTTGGCATCCACCTTAGCTTAGTCACTTGTGTCGGTATAGACTCTATCACCGACCACATCATACACTACTAGTGCTTATCTACCGATTCACCAAACTTGTCGATTCTATAACCCAGGTTGTACAACTCACCTTATCGATATGCATTAACTGGTCATCCTTCATGCCATACAATCTACTACTCAACTGGTGGGATTACAATAGCTCGGTTCAGACTTTTTAGTCCTTAGCAAGTATCCAGGTTGAGTCATCATGCACCTCTCCATCTGATGGGATCTCTTCACTTTTCCTCTTGGCTCTTTGCTACATGTCGGTAACCACCTTGTTTTTCGATTGACATGTTTTTGCCTTCATACTAGTAATGTGCATGATATCATCAAGCCATCCATCTTCATATGTCTTGCACTGATTTGTATCTACATTCCAGAGTGAATCTTTGTCTGCAGATGGAAAGCCTTTCCTTCTCCTTCATTTGACAGGTTCACCTCTTAGCCAGTTTATGAAAGTGACAAACTCATGATTCCAAACTCTTCCTTCTTTGTCTTGGTAGCTCATCATTCCTTCACTTTATGATCTAGTGCTCATCTATGATCTCACATACTAGAGGCTTCCTTATCTTCCTCTAGGGTCATCTGGTGTGTGTCTTCAACCATCTGCCTTTTAACTTTTCTGACTGTCTCATCCCAGAAAGGTATACTACATTTCATGCATGTTGCGAGACAAACTAGGTATTAGCTCTTACTAGTGGGAGTAGATCCTAGTCTCCTGCTGGCCATTGGCTAGAGAGAACTAGTTATCATTATATTGTCACTAATACATTTGGGGTCAAATTTTGATGGAGGTTTCCGATGGACAAGGAGCATTGTGTGAAAATTTGATTTTTTTTTTTTAAAATGCCCATGTTCATTGGAATTCTGACGACCTTGGGCATTTTATTTTTAAAAAAAAAACACAAGGCATTTTCATTTTGAAAGCAAACTGAAGCCATCTTGCCTCCCTTCCCCCCAATTGGAGCGATCTCTGCACAAGAAAGGTAAGAACTCTTTGTTTTTCAATGAAGGCAACTAATTTTTTTTCGCAACTCATTTTTTTTTTCGAATTAATCCATTTTGTGCATATCCTGTGATCTTAAAATTCCATGAAATGACATCTCTTTGAGGTATTCCATCATACAATTCACATGTCGTGTGTATGCTACCCCATTTTGCGATTAAAACCCCCTTCGATTATGCTTTGATGCTACCCCATGATTGGAATTGGTTTTTGTGTCTTCGGGTTTGAGTGTCCAACCAACTATTACTTCCTAGAACTATTGCTATCCCACCCTACCTATAGTTTGATAGCCATACAACCAAAATCGAGAAACTTGCCATTCCATATATGGATGGAAGTCGGAACCACTAATCCATGAATAGGAAGGTGGGTAAACCATTACCCGGGGATAGATAGAAACTAGATACTGGATGAGGAAACTAGGGGTGGGTGGATATTTGGATTGTGTGTGGTGTTTGAGTTGGGTCTGGGCCTCAGAGTTAGGGTGAGAGCCAAGGAGGGAGGAGAGGATGTGTATGTGAGGGGAATGAGGGAGATTAGTAGTATGAGGTTTAGGGTAGAGACTGGTGATTCCATTTTCAAAGGTTATGGAGGAGGGGAATGTGGGGAATACGATTAAATAGGTTGTGATTGTGAGAGTGGGTGAATTGGATTAAATAGATTCACCTAAGAGAAAGTAGATTCACATAATGATAGGTGGATTTTCCTAAAGATGAAGGGATAAGACTTAACAAAAAGAGGACTTAGGATGATGACAAGAAGGATTCATTTAAGGATATGGCATATTCACCTAAGGGATAGTGTATTCTCCCAAGAATATGGAAAAATTATTGATTGGTGGAATGACATACTAGATCAAGGAATGATACAAGGGTAGATTCACCTAAATATAGGGTAAATTCAGCTAAAAGGGTACCCATGAGATTGTGGTACTGAGTACCTATCTATGGATGGTGTATTTGGATACAAGTATGATGAAACAAAGTCCAAATCTCTATTATAGGTCCAACATAATCTCTATTATTTGAGACACCATTTTATTAGCATATCCAATTAGGGTAATTTATGGGTTTAATTATGGATCATGTTGTCTATTTCCATGCACTATTGAACTTATTTGGATGTATTGTGATTATTTTAATTTTGAAGTTATAAATAAATTATGTTTGTACCTTAGAAAGGGTAACTTCAATTGATGTTTGGGCAGTTTATTTGAAAACTTATGGTGATTATTGCCCTATGTTATGTAATGGAGTTATTTTTACACTAAGTAATTAACTAGAAAAATGAATTTGTATTGTTGTACAAGTATGATGAAACCATGCTTGTGTGTTTACATGTTTGTGCATCCTATTGAGAACCAACCTCATTGTTGAGGAACTAAATAAATGTGGTGTTAAGTAGAAGAATGGAAAACTCAAGAAGCTATGGTGACATATTGTGGCATTAGTAGGGATTATCTCTATTGACCACACCTTTCAAAGATAGTATCCCCTAGTTCTCCTCATAGAATGGACCATTGGATGGCTCATAGTGGTATCCTATCCTACATTTATCTTGATGGCATTGTCGATAGTTGGTATGTGGTTCTTGGTATGGGTTTCCTCTTACCCTATTATCTTATTTATATCTTTGTTCCAACATGTGGAGATTGATTTTTGTCATTCTATGATGATTTTCATGTTTGCATGTGTTTTGACATCATGCAAATAGATATGATGTCACACCATACTTATGTTTTGATATAGTGTAGGTGATGGTTACATGTTGTTGATGGTAGTGATTTGGGTTCAAAGACACAATTCCACACACACACACAAATATTTGAAGATGCATTTTATATTATTCCTTCTTAGTGGCGATTAGTGTTGGAAGATTTGCACACATGTAGAGAGGAAATCATGTTAGATACAATAGGTTGTGTTTGATAACATATGAATGTGCTTCATGATGTATACATATAGCTTTGGTGTGTGACATGCATGCACATTTTTCCATAAGACACATTGCTATGTGCCATGTGCCCTATGCATGTCTTCTTTGTGAGGCACGTTGCTATGTGCAATGTGGCCCTAGGTGTGTCTTCTCTATGAGGTGTATTGCCATGATATGTTAGGATTTGTAGTGTGCAGGCCACAAATGCATGCATGAGGGACTATTATTATAGTCATGTTTTTTGGGCATGTAGCCTAGGCATGTCTTCTCCATTAGGTACATGGCCATGCCGTGTGGGAGTTTTTGTGTTCATGCCACAAATGCACACATGAGAGACTATTATTGGAGTCATGATGAATCTTCACTCTATTTGGCCACAATTTCTAGTCGTATAGCTATGTAATGTGCACTTTTAAGGATTGTGAAGTTTCCTTCAATTATTGATGATCTCTCATCTTTGTTGCATGGGCCAACAATTTTATTTTATCTTATTTGAATTAGTTTAATCACTATTGTGAGTTTTCTCTATTGTGTAGTTATTGTGGCTATGTTTGATTTGCTATTGGAATTGAACACATTTATTTGACTTATTATTGTTACTATTTTTTCTTTCTTTCAATATTTATGATCTTTGGTAGTTTAGTGAAACTCTTGCTATTTTTAAATGTTGCCTTCTTTGTTGTGATGTGATTCCTCACCAAGATCGACATAGATAACCTTGGATGAGTGTATATAAGGAATCAAACATTGGGAAAATTTGAGGATAGGGGTAAGTGTTTGTTGTATGGGTAGCTATGATCCACTTGTACATTCTTAGTGATTATTGACAGCTATGTCTTGGAGCTAGCTAATCCCATTAAACAAACAAGGGGGAAGTCATACATAATCATATAGATCCTCCCTAGTTGTGTGTGGATTCAAGACCATCATTTCATATGGTTATTGGTTACTTTGTGAGACCATGGCATCCTCTTAGACCAATATGTGAGCCTTGTATTGTTATCCCTGCAATGTGGATGAATAAGTGTATGTTAAAATAAATGCTTTGCTTAGAATACTCAAAAATGTCTCTCAGAAAGTCTGCAACAGGCAAACTTTTAGTAAGAATTTGCAGACACAATGCTCAGAAATTCACACAATCAGCTACATTAAATACGTTCTCTATTAAGTTCAATGGTTTTGGTTCGATTTGCAATTTTTGTGAAGCTTTTGCACTGAAGTTTCCATAGCCTGATTTTTTTGCCTGTGAAGAAAGACCATGTCAGATAATATCAGCGAAGAACAAAATAAGGAGACAATCGCTAGATTATGGTCTAACTTGAAGAGAAAAAGTGATGGGAAATGTTATTGTCCCTGCAAAATTTGTAAGGGCTTAAAGACTAGAAGACTTCTAATCAAAACAGCTAAGAAACATTGTAGGCAGCATGGTCACATTGAAGGGGGACATGATTATCATCCATTGGTAAGTTGTTCATTATATCATTTTAACAATTTATATACATAAGAAATCACTTGATAATGAGATCATGATCACGGTTTATTTATGTATATCAATTTTATATAGGTGGAGCACCCTAGAGCACATGGTATGGATCAACAAAACCCTGAGAATATGGTTTTCAAAGTGGAGGAACATGGAGGTGTGAATATCGAAGCTGAAGATAATGATCCCATGGAAGATGACAATCATGCACCAGAAAACACAATTGAAGATGATGGTACAAATACATTGATCCATGACACATTTAGTACTAGCACAGCTGATCATAATGACCTTGATGTTCATGATTTACCTCTTCTAGAGAAGGCATATGAGCCCATTTACAAAGGCTCCCAAACAACTCTTCTCTCTATTGTATTGTTGTTGGTGAGCTTGAAGGTTATGAATGGTTTATCCAACATAACAATCTCACGTATGTTAAGGTGTGTCATACATGTCATTATAGTTAATAAATGGTGAATCATGTACCATTAATATTCTTTATATTAACACCTCAAACTTTTTTTTGTTGTTGTAGATTGATAGGTGAGTTTTTCTTACCACCATCAAATATTCTACCTCGCTCATACCGAGAATTATCTGCCATTATGAAAGATATTGGAATGGAGTATCAAACAATAGATGCTTGTCCCAATGATCATATTATATATCATAAACAACATGAATTTGGAACAGAATGCCCTAAATGTCATATCACTAGATATCAAACAGATCAAATAACAAAAAAGGTGCCTCACAAGGTTCTTCGTTATATTCCCATTATTCCACATATGCAATGATTATTTAGGTGCACTAGCTTGGCACAATTTATGGATTACCATGCACGCAATAGAAGTCAAGATGACATTATTTGAATGCCTATAGATAGTTTAGCATTTATGGACATAGAGGAAAAGTGGCCACACTTTAAAGAAGAACCACGTAATCTCAGGCTTTCATTGGCAGCGGACGGTGTCAATCCATTTGGAGAGTTGAGATCTATTTACTCGGTGTGGCCTATTTTTGTTATCAACAATAATATTCCTCCATGGATGTCAATAAAGAGGCAGTACATAATGTTGGCAATGATTGTTCCAGGTATTTTATCATTTAATAGTCATCTACATTTAATTATAAATATTGCAGTAAAATGGTTATAATAATTATGTAATGTTTTTGTTCATTCCACTAGGCAAGTACCAAGTTAAAGATATGAATGTATATATTGAGCCTCTTATCGACGAGTTGCTGGAGTTATGGAATGGTGTGACCATGTATGACATCTCTAGACCAATAGGACACAAACAATTTCAATTCCATGCAATGCTTGTATGGACAATACATGATACCCCAGAGCTAACACATTTTTGTGGTACATTATAGTGTTCAAGTTGCGCATGATAATTATAATTATAAAAATTAACAGATTTAATAGAATTATACATTATCTTGTAGGTCTTCAAACAAAGGGAAAATTTGCATGTCCAATTTGTGGTCCAAAGATGAAATCCCATCATTCAAAAAGTTTAGGAAAGTAGGTGTTTGATGAGTATAGGCACTTCCTTCACAAAATCTTAAGTACCGGAATACTGAAAAACATCTTTTCAATGGCAAAGAAGAGACTACATCAAAGCCACAAAGAATGAATCCTCACTTATGGAAGTTGGAATATAATAGAATTAATCGTCAAGGTAATGTCATTCCATCTAATGGTTTATGTTTGGAATTTGAATTTTTCTATCATGTTTTGTTTACTGATGATGTAATTGATGATACTGAAGGTCGTCAAGGCATGGATGGCCACCTTCTAAAGGGACTAAAAAGTTATCCCAGACAATTCAGTAGGTTGCCTTACTATGAGTAGCTACAAATTGTGCATTTGTTTGATACAATGCATATTGGAAAGAATATAATAGAGACATTATGGAAAATATTGGATGGAAGGCGTGACAAAGAAAAAATAGTCAAAATTTGTAGTGACATTGTGGAATCCAATCATGCAATGAAAAATGTCATTCAATCAAATAGCAATGGAGATCAGATTAATATAAGTGCCCTTCCTTGGTTATTAATGGAGCAACAAAGCAATTCTATAAAAGAAGTCATACAAAAAATTTGATTTCCCATAGGATTTGCTATGAACATAAACAATCTCATATCAAAGAAGAGTGAATTTGGGTCAGGGATGAAAACGCATGATTGGCATACCTTCATTAAGGTAATTCACATTCTTGTGTATTTACTATATATTTGTATACCGCGCATGTACTTTTCATTGTATTATGTTAGAAAACAATGAAAAGATCATTTTATAATTGTTGCAGTACGTTCTACCTCTATCTCTCCCAGACCACTTCGACAATAATATCAAGCAAGTCATATGTGATCTTGGAAAATACATGAGGTAAGTAGTGATGTTTGTTCAATTTGTTGTATAGATATTATATTTGCCATTTGTTTTACTTGTTATGCAATATATTGTATATTATTTTGTAAAGTCTCGTTTATATATTTGTGCATCTTCAATCTCTTTAATTAGGTGGTTGTCATCTAAAGAAATCCACAAGGAAGATATAAAATATTGGAAGAGAAAAATCCCTCATCTAATGTGTGAAATGCAAAAGTGTCTACCTTCAACTTTTTTCAATGCACAAGAACACTACCTCATACACCAAGTTGAGGAGATCAAATTGTTTGGACCTGTACACACTAGGTCAATGTGGATGGTTGAGAGGCACTTAAAATTTTTGAAGGCTTTGGTTCGACAAAGAGCACATCTTGAGGGTTCTATGGTGGAGGGATATATGGTATACCAAACTATGGTGTACATTACTGAATATCTTCCTAAGTTTGCAGCAAAAATCCACGTAGATCGCATTTGGGATCCCAACCCCATTAATAAATTCAAAGGGGAGCACTTGATGGGGAAAGGTAGATTGAAGAAAGTGAGAGGTAATTACAAGATGTTATTGTAGTAAATTAATTCTTCATCTTCTAAATAAATCAGTTGTAAGTGGTCTATTAATTATTTGTACAGTTGGTCGGGAGTGGGATGCGCTACATTTGTATATTGCAAACAATCTTGATTGGATGACGGTGTGGATTGAACGATGTCAACATTCTGGTCACACATTAGCATGGGATGGTGTCACTTCATTGGTTAAAGAAGCTCATCGTAATGGAGATTCCAATGTTACACAAAGGGAAATTGATTTAGCATATGGTTTAAGAGATCAACAGGTACGTATAATTTTATTAATCACCCGTATGTTTATCAACTCATGATGCAATAATTTTAATATGTTAGACATATTGCAAGTCAAACACCACAAGGCTATGTGCTGCAATGGTCATAAATTTCACATCAAACAATTGGATGACACGAAGAAAACTTGTGATTCTGGGATAACTACAGTCTTTGAGGTGACCAATATTTCATCTAGAAATGACATACATCCTCAAGTGTCTCAAAATAGATACTATGGCATTTTGGATGATATACTTGAGTGTGACTTTAATTCCTTCAAATTAGTTCTATTCGTCATCAAATGGTATAGGCTACGACTGAATATAAATTATCTTGATGAACTATTATCGAACATGATAATGGATTTACAATGGTTAATACAAGGTCATTTGAACGAGTTGGGGATGAGCCCTATGTTCTTCCAAGTCAATGTGAGCAGGCATTTTACTCGAAGGTTCCACATAAACCGGGTTGGTCATTTGTTGTTAGACATGATCCAAGAGGAAGGCCGATAATGTATAATGTGATGGAAGAAGAAGATATCGAAGAAGTAGAAGATGATATAGATGATCATGATCAATAGTTACTCGATGATGTTCCTGACAGAAATGTACACGAAGAAAAAGCTGATGATGATGATGGTGCTGTTGCTGATGATGATGGTGATGGTGATGGTGATGGTGTCGGTGATGGTGATGATGATGATGATGACGAACACAATGATGATGACGATGACGATGACGATGATGATGACAACAATGACGACGACGACGAGGATGATGATGATGATGATGATGATGATGATGATGATAATGATGATGATGATGATGATGATGATGATGATGATGATGATGATGAGTTGGATGAAGAAGAAGATCAATGACATGAATGAAATGTATGAGATGTGATTATTATATTATTTATTTAATATTGATATCTTGATAGAAATTGATTTGACTTATATGGTTACATAAATAATTCATATGTTTTGAATTCTAATGCCATTACTTAATTAATTCATGATGCACCTCTAGCTATGTGATAGATGGTGATTTAAAATACATATGTGATGGATTACATGCTTATGATGATACATGTGACATTTTTTGAACTTTGTGTTTATTTATGGAATGTGGACTACTTATTAGCTATGTGATGGATGGTGATTTATGATATGTATGTGATGGATTACATGTTTATGATGATACATATGTGATTCTTATGATGCTCAATTACATATATGATGATACATATGTGATGCTTATGATGCTTATGATACTACAGTATTTATTGTTTATCAAATTACAAATGTAATGCTTATGATGCTCAATTGTTGGTGCAGGAACTTGAACCCCTTTGACGAGGATCTTGCACAGTCTCATGGATCGACAGGTATAAGTCAATACACCTTATAGAAATAATATATTTTAAAAAAATTACAAGAAAAACAAACTTCCTCAGTTTTTCAAACCTCAACATTAGCAGCAAATCTAATACAGTTATCAACACTTGAGGCCCCAGTTGGACTTACTCAAATTTTAATCTCAACATCAACTTTATGGCTGACTTCTTCATCAGTATTACCCTCATTTGCAAAATATCTCTCTCATTACCAACTAACTCTCTCATTTGATGGTGCATAGGTATCACCAAATAGGTATTTGTCAGATGTGTCTTCCTCAAGTGAGGGAAATGCAAGAATAGAAGAGGAAAGTGAGACATGTAGTGGATCTCAAATAGGGAGGTCAAGTAGAGGTCAAAAGATTAGAAGAAAATTCAATAAATGCATGGAATTTTTTCTTGCTCAAGGGGGGTCATGTTCTTATGATGATGAGACCAAAGGCGACATTGAGGTGCTCTTAAGGTACAAACATCTATTGAAACAATGTGTACCCAAGGAACTTCCTCCAATAAACACTATTTTTTGTGTTAATGAGAGGATATATCACATAACACCTTTGTTGTTACATGGTTTGGGCCTATTTTCCATGGACAACATAAAGGTTTGTTACAACAAAGTTGCTGAATTGATGGAGTTTGTTGGACCTTGTTACAATTATAATGATTGGATGCAGATTGTTCGATATAAAAAAAGTATGCCTAGGTATGCACTGTCAGCCAATTATATACAAAAAAAAGATATTGATGAAAGTAAACAAGTGGCTGTATACATTGATGGAAGGCCAAAAGCAATAGGGAATATTGCAGGTTTTATAAATAGTACATGACCTGGGTCAACTAATAAGAAACCCAATTGCATATTTGAGGCATGTGAGGGAAATTATGTGTTTGTATGTGCGATAAAATCAATAAGTGTAGGGGAAGAGCTGCTAATTGATTACAATTTGAATCGTATAGATACAAACAAAGTTACTATCATGGGGGTGGTACGTACTATATATATATACCATTTAAGCCAACTTCCAATTAATGAATCCAATAAACCATTGTATTATTAAGTTTTTTTGCTAAGTCTATTGGTTTAATTTCACTACCGTTTTTATATTTTTTCTTTGTCACAGGGCCACATGGATCCACCACATAGCATAGATAGGGGTGTAGGTCCCGACACTTCTACAGAGCAGGTAAACCTCATTGTAATTGTACAAATTAGATAGAATCAAACTGTTACATTATGATCTTCTCTTGAGTGTTTTGAAGTAATTTTGATAGTGTTAATTATATTCTTATCACAGACGGATGTTTGGGATAAGGGAAAGGAACCTGCAGTACCTCAGCACCTCCATAGGGATATGGGGCGCTCAACAGTGTTATGCGCTGATGACATCGCACTTAGCGCAAACTCTATGCAATTTGTACAAAAGAATATTAGAAAAATTAGGCAAGAGATTGTTGATTTGGCAACCATAAGTCCTCAGACTGATGAGATAACAAAGAGGGTGCAACTATTGTTGACGACAATGGAAAACATGCAAGTAAGCAGTAATGAAAGCTTTAATC